>NC_085137.1:506079869-506384978 GCF_035046485.1 Aedes albopictus | reverse complement strand
TCTCCTCTTCGTGGAAATCCTTCCAGAAAAAAAGCATGGTAAGAATAGCAGATTATTTTTTGGATCAATTTCTGAAAAAAAAAAGAAAACCAAGCGGAACACCAGGAAAATTTTGAAGGAAATCCGACAGAAATCCGGATGTATTAATGAAAGGTATTCCAGGAAAATTCCCAAAATAGAACTTCGAGTGAAACCTCTGGAATAAATCCTAGCATAGATTGTCAGACGTATTCCGATAGATATGGTGGACGAAATCTACGAAGGAAATCTGTGGAAAATTTTGAGAGACATTCTGGATTGAGCTCAGGAGGAAACCTCGAAAAACCGTCAGGTCTTTTACACGGTGGTGGTGGTCAGTCTACACTAAATTCTTTTTTTACACGATCTTTTTTTACGCGGTTTTATTTTACACAATTTTTTTTACACGATTTTCTCGAAATTACGCGATGTGTTTTTGGAAAGATTCTTCTCTCCTGGTCGCAATTTTCTTCCGATGGGGCTCAAATTTCTACCAGAGATCTTTCTTATCATCCTTGATACCCTGTCAAAATTTTAGGATGATTCGATAAAAAAAGTTTTGAAAACTTTTTTTACACGATTTTTTTTTACGCGGAACAAAAAATCGCGTAAAAACAGAATTTAGTGTACTATGCAACAAATCTTTGAAGTTTTTCTTCTTTCTCTCCAATAGCTGCTACCATTGATTAATCTACCATAAAATTTTCTTTCCGATCAGTGTACATATGGCACAAGTACTGGTACTGTATTGTGCCGCGCCTGTCAGCAATTTCACAAAAAAATCGCATATTGGTCCAATCCATGCTTTCCTGCGCTTCAGCCTCAATCATATTTACATTTTATTCAGCGGTAGAATCGTTTCTATTCTGCTTTTGCAAACCAGTACTGCTTTTTAACGTTTAACTGTTTACCAGTTTACAAAATGTACAATTCCTATATTAATATAATCATTGAGAATGAATCCCACTACCATCAGCTGCATTTCATTAGAGAAAAAAACATACCACTGATCCATTATTCATTCACCACTCAGATTGGACAACATTCTAAATCTTCAATCCATTACGCAACACCTGATGCACTATTCTAATGCAGATTTTGCACCCACGCCTGAAGGCCGACCCGTCCGACACTCACACTTTGTTGCCATTAGCAATCCTCACTCATCCACGGCTTAAAATTCTAATTACACCCAACGTCACTGTTTTCCAGCTTTGTCAGAAAAATACGCCCCCTAAGTCGACACTCGCAACTACTCGGTCGGTGTGGTGAGAATACAAATAGAACAACTTCAAAGCAGCTATAGGTAGGTATCCATCTCACCTCCCATCCCCCGAGAGGTTCCCCCATCCCATGGTTGATCAATGGATTGGCATGACGGACGACGACGACGACAACGACAACAAGTGGGCAGCGCAACAACCGGATCGACGTTCTGCCACCGCCGCCACGCTTTTTAATTGCGCATGGAACAGCCAGCGTTCGACAGTCCCACCAGCATCAACAGTCGAAGGCGAAGTTCTATTCTAGCGTTGCGCGGCGACTGCTGGATGCTGCTAGATGCTAGTTTGAAGGTCGCCGCTCCTCTTCTCGTCGTTCAGCGACCAGTACAACTAGCCGTCGTCGTCGTCGTTAGAAATGTCACAAACAAAGTGAGTTTTTGTCTGGGTGGCGTTGCCGCCACCGTTCGTTGTTGTTGTTGGCTTTGATTTTGAGGCCTCTGGACTTGGACTTGCTGCAGCAGCAGCAGGTCTTTGTTATGCATCTCTGGCAAGCTGGTGGGCTTACGGACTTTTCTCGGCTCAGAATCTCCGGCGTCGACTACGCGAGCAAGATTTATTCATTTGCAATTGGAAGGTATTGGGATAGGGGCATGAAACGCGTCGTTGAGGGAAATATGTGCAACATTTTCAGTTATAAGGTTTGTAACCTTATGTCTCTCAAATATGTACACATTTTAAATGTTACTCACATATTTTTACGATGCACAATTGCACAGCATTGCTAATGCTCTGTTCTCCTCTCTCTCTCCTCTTCTTGGCGTAACGTCCTCACTGGGACAAAGCCTGCTTCTCAGCTTAGTGTTCTATGAGCACTTCCACAGGTTTTAACTGAGAGCTTCCTCTGCCAATAACCATTTTGCATGTGTATATCGTGTGGCAGGCACGAAGATACTCTATGCCCAAGGAAGTCAAGGAAATTTCCTTTACGAAAAGATCCTGGAGCGACCGGGAATCGAACCCGTCACCCTCAGCATGGTACATACATAGTTTATGGACGGATCCTAAGACTGAAGATGACTTGCAGATACAATTTCGAATCAATATTTTCCTTAGATGAAGCAACCCACCCCGCTCTCCCCAACGAGTCGGCGTATAGCTTAAGAACCAAGCGACGGCGACCACATTAAAGTGGGTTTCGTTCGGTTCTAGTTGTGTGGGTTCTGGAATTTGTCTCGTGGCTTTGGCGGAGGTGCATTAGATCTGCTGAAGCGATCTAAGAGACGCGGCATAGAACGAACGTAGGAAAAAAAAACCTGCCTCCACGTTCTGCCAATAATGGAATGTACAGGTGATTAAGATGAAACGGGGCATTAATGCAGCTTGCAGTCGTCGTCGTCGTCGTCGGTGGGAAAATCCTGCTCCAACTTAGATCCGATCTCATGCGGCGATGGCGGCCGCTTGTCTTACCTACTTACAGTAAGGGCAAGGTGCAATTTAGTTAGGCAACTCTAATTGCTTTCGATCGATACTGGTGTTGTTCGATCGAACCGCCTCTCGGTCTATTGTGCAATTAATACTTGTCGAACATCATCAGATCGACTGACGACCGACGACAGTGAAGGTGCCGAGCTGGGTGCTTCCTGGAATGCCCCAAGGCGAACAAGATATCACCCCGCCTGGGCATCAAACCAAACCGGTTGCATGTTTATTAAATTAGGTCCAAACGAATTTATCTCAAAGTATCGGGGCGACAGAAACAAGATAATTTGCGCAGCGATGCGTTTCTTGTTTTATGTTTCCCCACTTTGGCGGCGTTCCATCTTTCGTCATTTTCCAGTTCACAGTTAAAAATCACTGGCTGTTGTTTGCTCATTTGCCTACCGCTGCGAAATTTCGAGATGCAAATTTTCCCGGCTTCTTTTCGGGCATACCATGGTGCTCCGATTCTTGCATCTTTCGCGCACTAACTACCATTCGCCTACCAGCCATTTAGTGCCGGGACGTGAAACGAGACGTCCAATTTGCATACTTAATTGAAAATTTATACATCACAGCGGAAAACATGCAACAAGCTGAGGACATCATTTGGCAGTCGAATTGTCAGCTGCAGCGGTGAGGTTTTCGAAAGCATCGTAGAGTTACGATCTCATTCAGGGAATATTGAGCAATGTGGTAGCATGAACCTTGCAAAAAAAAAAAGATTCCATAGGGGCTGTCCATAAACCACGTGGTCATTTTTTGGGACTTCTCAACCCCCTCCCCCCCGCGTGGTCATTCGTCCATACAAAAAATTTTATTCGTCCATGCAAAATGCTCATAGGCCGAAACCACCCCACCCCCCCCTCATGACCACGTGGTTTATGGACAGCCCCTAGCTTCTGAACTAGCTGTTTTATTTCATCTATGCTTTCCTTTTCATCAAAACGAAATCAACTATTTTAGTTTCCTTGAGCATTAGAGCATTTTCTTTTCTAGACGTCTACAGAATTTCCGTCAGGACCTAGGAATTAGGAATCAAATAAATATTACATAACTCACGAAATTATTAGCACTCTCACCTTTCTGGGAAAAGAATTCAAATTCTGTACTGGATGACAAAAGAGTTTTTTTTATCTTCATTAACAAGATTTTCCCATCCCATTGAATCCATCCCATCTCTTGTATAGACCAACGGAACGCTTTATTCTGTCCAAGCTGACGGTCTATATCGAAGGAAATTTCACCACCACTCGAGTGCACAAATTGCGACGCGACCCCAGAGCACGGTTTCTCGAATGCCCACGTTTCGTGAAGTACAGGTCGAGCTTTAGCTTAGCTTAGACTGACTGCACATATCTATATAGATGCTACTCCGTGATTGACTCGAACCAATGACAGTTGCACAATGAATCAACTGAATAATTGACTGGGAGTGGTCAACATTCTCACTGTGCAACGTTTCAGAGGCTCTCTTTAACAGTACTATAACGGCGCCGGCCACGTCGTTGCAGGATTCACTTTGATAAGTAATATGACCTTTTGAAGTTGCAGTATGCCGTGCCGACTGCAGTGATTTTGTTCGCATCACGCGGAAAGCAAACAATCGACCACCTATGTAAGGTGATCGCTCAATATTTCTCCCGTTTTGTGAAGTACAGGTCGAGTATGCAAAAAAAAAATGCGGTAGGGATATCCAAGGTGATTTCACTCCGGTCAATATTGTTGGACAAGTAGCATTGCGCATCTAACCAACATCAATTTCGGTTAAATAGCTGAAGAATCCTAAGGAAGAACTTATGGAGAAATTTCTGATAGATTTTTCGGCGTGATTTTCGGAGGAATTTTGGAGAAAACCCTCAAAGAAATTTTTGAAGAGACCTGACGACGAATTTCTTGAAAAACTTTAGGAGAAAAAAAACTCTCGAAGAAATTCCTGGAGAAAACATAGAAAGAATTCTTCCTAACGAACTCCTTAGGGGAATTTTTAGGAAAAATATTGCAAATATTTCTGGTGGAGTTCCTGTAGGGATCATCAGATAAAGTTCATGAGAAATTTTTGCTACATTTTTGGACGAAACCTTGCAAAATTCACATATCTAACGGGTGGTCACTAAATAACGGGAATGCTTTGAATGTGCTCTTAAAAATATATGATCTTTAAAAATGGCAATCTGAATTTAACTATCATAAAGGTTTAACAATGTACGTCCATGGAAAATATAAAATTTAAGAAAGCTGAACGTAGTAATTTGTACAGTATTTTTTTTGCAGTGATGTTGGAGCAACTGCTTTGTACGACTTTTCAGAGTTTACTTTCACGCATTTTCTGCGTCTGTGAAATCGTTGGTCAAAATAAATGGTTTCTCAGCTACCTTTAGCATCTACACACTCAAACAGTAATAAGAAAAAATGGGGATACTGACTTGTTTTTTTTTTTTTTTGCTTTGGTTGTAGCCTTTTCCCGTAAATGACATTTATAGAAATTTCCAAAAAATGTTATTTTTCTGTATCACCAAAACGTGTCGATGTAATTTGTGCACTGCGGTTCATTGTTGAACTTTTTTTGTGCTATTTTTTTTTTATAACGAACCATTTACATGTTGTTCAATGTGTAAATGTCATTTGATGTAAATATTTGTGATTTAACAAGGCATTCTATTGATTTATCCAGCCCATGTCACAAAAGAAGATTTTATTATGTGAAATGATATCATGCTTATTGGTTTTGCTAGTTTTCCTCTATTTCCTTCAGGATCTGTTTCTTGGGATGCCGAAATGTGAAATTCATTCAAAACCGGGCGGGTTCTAGTTTTATAATGGTTTATTATTAACTTTTTTACGGTTGTTTTGAGCAATCAGTAGAGCCGTCCAAGGCGTTTTGGTAGTGCTTCCTGTTTCAATGTCGTTTTCTGCAGAACAGAATAAGTTGACACAAAATAAAAAATACGCTGACTTTGTGGATAGATAGACGATGGTTTTGTCTAAAAAATGTTTACTCTATGGACGCTTCTATTGTTTTTAATCAGCTGCTAAAAGCATTCCCGTTATTTAGTGGCCACCCGTTATGTTACAGGCTTTACAATTGGCTGGTGCTTCGAAACGTACTGTGAAAAAATTGAAAATTAGAAGACACAGAATTGGCAAATTGAGAGAAAAAAATGTGAAAAAAAATCGCGTTTTGGTGGGATTCTAACCCACGACTTCGTGTTCACTAGACCAGAACTTTAACCAACTAAACCACAGAGCACATTTTTGCACGCCAGTTTGCAAAATCCTATAGGTATTTCCGACTAAATTTATGAATCCAGAAAAAATGTTATAATCTGAGAATCTACAGTTTCAGTGCTGAGAAACACAACAGTCATTAACTGCCATCAACAGCCAAAAGTTACCGTGAATAATCTCGAAACTGTGATCCAAAAAACCATCACACAAAATTGAATTGTTATCTTACAGCTGGAAATCGAAACTCACATTGTTCAAAAATGTATAAATTACTAAAATGCATCTTGCGCTGTAGTGATCAACAGTTGGTACATGCTAACGTTATAATGATAATCCAAGCTCAGGCGACAACCTCATCAATATGTAGAAATCTATTCACGGAGCTGTGAGCTGAACATAGATACTGCTCAAAGACGCCCCAGATACGATTTGTTCGAACAGAAGTGCCAGAAGGAGACGGATGTAAAGAATATTGTCAGAAGCAGGATGTTAGTGTCTGGTAAATATCCGGAAGTATAGAGAGCAACAAAATAATATGCGGAATCTTTTCGAAAATTTCAATGGCGTGCGGAGAAAAAACAACTCCATCCCCGAGCATGTGCAATGTCCGTGAAGCTAACTTGTTGAAAGATAATACTATGGTGGCTCCCAGGTGAGGAGAGCACTTCGAGACTTTGTTGAATGATTAGCGCGTCGACGAACAAATTATACATTATTGACGATGGACAAGAGTAGGTAAAATGTCTATCAAAGAGCTGAAGAATAGTAAGGCTGCTTTTCAAACACGGTGGTAAGCAGCAGCACAAAATACGTCACCATACTCTGTGATAATACGAAAAAACTACACTAAAACCTCAATATTCACATGGCTGGGACGGGGATAATAAAATAGAAAAACAAATCTTATGAATCCATCAAAGGCATACCCAATACCAAAAATTTAAGATATTAATATAGCCAAAAACAAGATCATGACTTTGATAATAATTTAGTCAAAAAGTTCTTAGAATTGACTTGAGATAATATTATTTAGTCGGGCGAAGGATGTGTCAGGAGCCTTCAGAAGGCGTTACAAGGGATTTGAGGGGCGTTTCACGGCATTTCAGAGAATTTCTGGGGGTTGCAGCAGCATTTTAAGGGCGTTTCTAGATATTTTAGAGGCGTATGATAGCATTTCAGGGGCGTTTCGAGGTATTTCAGGTTAAGGTCGTATCAGGGGGTTTCAATAACATCCTAAAATCATTTCTGGGGCGTTTCGAAGGACTTTGGGATGTGACCCCTGAAAATCCTCTGCAACTTCCTGAAATGCCTCAAATATCCCCTTAAAACTCTCTTGGACCCCATGTAACGCATCTGAAACGCATCAACCCCCCCGAGAACTCCTCCGTAACGCATCCGTAACGCCCTTTAATCCCGCTGAAAATACTCTGAAGCTTCCTGAAATGCTTCCAAAATTCCCCTAAAACCTCCTCGAACCCCGCCATAAAACTCCTCCTTAACGCCTCT
The DNA here is from genome assembly GCF_035046485.1 of Aedes albopictus. Lineage (NCBI taxonomy): Eukaryota > Metazoa > Arthropoda > Insecta > Diptera > Culicidae > Aedes > Aedes albopictus. Next base: position 506,377,527 of record NC_085137.1, on the reverse strand, counting down.
GAATCCCGCCGACAACGCTCTGAAACATCCTTAAATGCCTCCGAAATCCCCGTTAAACTCCCTCGGACCCCATGTAACGCATCTGCGACGCATCAACCCCCCCGAGAACTCCTCCGTAACGCATCCGTAACGCCCTTTAATCCCGCTGAAAATACTCTGAAGCTTCCTGAAATGCTTCCAAAATTCCCCTAAAACCTCCTCGAACCCCATGTAACGCACCTACGACGCTCCAAAACCTCCGGAAAGTGCTCCGTAACATCTCTGAATACTTTGAAACTTCCTGAAATGCCTCCAAAATCCCTTTAAAATCTCCTCGGACCCTGTGTAACGCATCTGAACCCCTGAAAAACGCCTGCCTAACGCCTCCGAATCCCTCTTAGATCCACTTGGATCCTCTAAGATCCACTTGGATCCCATGTAACGTACCCTCGGAAACCCCCGAAAACTTACATGTAACGCCTCCTAAACCCTTCGAAAAACTCTCTGTAATACTTACAAAAACCTTCCCGCGGTAACCCCTTGGGACCTCCTGAAACTCCTCTGTGACTTCCATTGGTTCATCCGTATGAACACCCCCTGGCCGCCGCTACAATAGACTATTAATTATGCCATAGTTACCGTCATTATTACAAAATATTCCCATGCACAATATTGGTTCTATGTAGCTTTCCTCTTTTTTTATGCAGGGCATAAAAAAGGTGCATAAATTGAAAGTGTATAAATTCAAAGTGCATAAAAATAACATGCAGAAATTGTGGTTTTAGTGTACCTGCTTACTGACTGGAAGACCTCATTTTAAATCATCAAAAAAAAAATACACACACACACACACACACACACACACACACACACACACACACACACACACACACACACACACAGACCGTAGTGCATTAAGCGGCGTGGAATAACGCTCTTTAATTCGGCACACAATTTTGTCACGTATTCTGTTTCACAGATTGAGAACGTTGGAAGAGTCCTTCGTTGGCGAATACCAATCGCACGCTGGTTTTCGACAGGGCTGATCAACGGCAGATCAGATGTTTCCTCCACGACAAATTTTCGATTAAGTCCGGGAGTACAACCTTTTGCTTAGTGATTTCAAATCAGTAAACGAATCGGTGAAAAGAAAAATAGGTACTGGGATCAATACTCTGAAGTAAATCAGAAAACAGCATCTGGCGGTGTCGCAAGAATCAAGAGCTATACAAAGTGTATTAACAAAATCAAGTTATCAAGCTAATAAACACGTCAGGCTGAGTTGGACTGGCACGTCACAAAGATGCTGAATGAACGACAGGTCAATGCCATCCGTATCCATTTTTAAAATTCGCTTAAAATGTTGATCACTAAGAATTTCGAAAATTGCTAAAACATCAATTTCGTTTCAAGGATAGTGATCTGGTGTGCGGCTTAGTATCAAATTATTGCCTGTCATAGTCGTCTTGATACTGATCGACCTACAATGATAGTGACGGTGGTGCAACATCAGTAGTCAAATGACATAGCTTCAGGGTGATACACAAATTATGTCACGCAAAAATCAACCTTTTTAACCCCCCTCCCCTATGTCACACTTTTTGTATGGGCCCTCAATATTTTTTGTAAGGGTCGTCACGTTCTGCAAAAAAACCTCTCCCCCTAAAAGCGTGACATAATTTGTGTACGGCCCCTATTGCGCAGCTCTGCCTAGGAAGCGATTTGTTCAGGACCAAGTCCAATGAAAGAGAATGTTGCATTAGGGCAGTTCAGATTTCAAACATGTTGAAAATTCAAAGCTCCCATATGTTCATTACAATCCTTGGTGCAAAACTAGAGTCCTGTCAAATTTTCAGCCATTTCGGTGGTCATTTAATGGTGGCCCAAGAGCAAAATAGTTTTGTATGGGAATTGCTATGGAGAATTTTCAAAAAAAGTTCTCCTCGTTGTAGAGCATTCACACATGCAACAAGTCATAGGGTCAAAGCCAAATTGGATTCTTCAGATCTCAATGATGAATGTTGCCGAAGACCGAAACTTATTTCGACAATCGGCAAAAAAGATATTAAACAAATTCTCACTCGCATGCGCATCTTCTTACACGATGTCCTGCAAGATGTGCAAGAAGCTAACACGCATACTATGATTGCGTGTCGAGCGTGTCGGTCGAGCTGTGGTCTTCTGGTCAAGCATGCAAGGATGAATATTGATTAATAACTTTTTACTCGTGAGTCGAAATGAGTTGCGGTCTTCGACAACATTCATCATTGAGATCTTAAGAATTCAATTTGGCATTGACCTTATGACTTTATTCATGTGTGGATGCTCTACAACGTGGAGAACTTTTTTTGAAATTACTCCATAGTAATTCCCATACAAACCTATTTTGCTTTTGGGCCACCATTAAATGACCACCGAAATGGCTGAAAATTTGACAGGACTCTAGTTTTGCACCAAAGATTGTAATGAACATATGGGAGCTTTGAGTTTTTAACATTTTTGAAGTCTGAACTGCCCTAATGTTGCATTCGACACAGATTCTACGGAGCGAATTGTAGCCCACCAAGTATCAAGTATCCAAGTGAAGTGGCTACAAAACTAAACTGAATCAGTTACCAATGACTCATCCGCCGGATGGATTCCATAGTATATCAGACTACGATTCTGGACAGAATTTCTTGTACCTGAAAAGAGAAAGGGAAAAAAATGTAAGAAATCTTTAATGAGAACAACCTTGTGTTTTATGATTATGATAATGAGTTATGTTAAAAAGTTGACTATGTCCAACTTAAACTCTGCAGTTGATGTTCTTTCAAGCATTAGGTTGTCTATCATTTCAGATAACATCGACCATTATCCAGGTTGTCATGACGAACACAATCGAAATAATGAACATATGTTTTGAGGTTATGGGTTTCAGTCTTGGAAGAAAAACTCAAAAACGGATTGTTAAGTTTTCATTCGACTTAACAATTCGTTTTTGAGTTTTTCTTCCAAGACTGAAAGTCATAAACTCAAAACATAAGATCAACAGTCGATTCCTCAAGAAAGGTAATGAACATAGTGAAGATGAAACACAATACTATTGGACTAAAAACGAATAATTTTACTACTAAAATATCTGACCCAACAGAGAGGTACGAAATAAAATATAAATAGAATTTTGTATCTCTAACAATTCACACTTTGTAGCAAATGCTACCCCTTCCGATCAACAGTTAGTACAGTTAGTTTTCCCCTTTTTCATGCATTGCAGCACTTTTGTCACGAAAGTCGCACCAATCGAATTCAATTTGCTTTTACCCCGGGTTGAAGTGCTCTTTTTATCGAGCACGAATGCATCTAGCAGCCAGCAGCAGCGGACCACTCGATCCCTGACTGCTCTGCAATTGTTGTCCGGTCCACTCGACACCTCCCGAACCAGACGGCGACAACCCTATCTAAAACTCACATTGTCGGCGACGACGTGCGGCACACTTCTTCTCAACCTAGGTGGTCACCATCACTCTCGTTTTCCTTTGGCGCGATTGTCCGCGAGTTTAGATGGCACCCTAGGAGGTATGCAATGCAGGCAGATGGCAGAGGTATGTTGCACCACCACAGCCGGTGTCGGAATTCGTGTGGAGAAGAGCAGCTAATTGAGGTTCATGGAGAGCGGCGCGGCGGCGCACATGGAGGACCCCGTAGTTTTTCTTAAAAGAGCACCGTGCACCGTTCGTGCTTGAGCGCGAAAAATTTCACATTTAACGAATTCGTGACGTGAAAGTAATTGAATCAGTGTTGCTCTTTTTTGTGACCCTCAATGGAACAACTCAACGGAGACAACAATACGGATAGCGAACGCTGTGGTAGGTAAGGTGCCTGTGGATATGGGGTACGGTGAACCCCTGGATTGAAGCTGAGAGCCTACCGCTGTAACAGAAGCATGCCCGGATAAAAAATTACCATTCCTCACATGGTAAATATTATTAACAAATGACTGGTTTTATTGTTCACAATAAAACACATAGTAGATATATTGTTACTTTTTACAATAGAAATCAAGCCCATATAGTTCGTACAATAAGTGAACATTAGCTTTATTAGTGACTGATTGATTCGATTGTTTTTCAATAGTTCTATAATAATTTAAAGTTACTATCAGTAAAAATTAATTTAAGTTGTTTTTAAATAGTTGCAAAATTGCCTGCAAAGTTCTCATGGACTTTTTATTAAAAAAGAGTTTATTTCTCAATTACACTTAAAAACAATTTGAAACAAATAAATATCAATAAGTATTATTGTTGCTTGGATCATGTTTGTATAATCAAATACAAAATCACTTGACATATTTTTTATAGTTTTCGTTTACAGTAGATGTTTCGGTTATCGAATGTTATTCGCTAAAACTGACAGACGTCAAGCCGTGTTGGCAGAGGAAGCTCTCAATGAATAACTGAGGAAGTACTCATAGAAAACTAGCTGAAAAGCAGGTTTAGCCAAGTGAGGATGTTAAGACAAGAAAAAGATGAACAATGATTTTTCTAATATTTTCCATTAAATTAAAGGAATCTAGTAAATAGTAAACTACCATTGATAACAATACAAATACAATTAGTAAATAGTAAACTACCATTGATAACAATACAAATACAATTAGTTTAATGGGGTCAATTGAACCGATGTTAAAATAAACATGCAATAATATTTGTTGTTATGTAAACAGATTTCGCCTTTGAAAAACCAAAGAATTCATATTTTTCGGTAACATTTTTCACCAGCATTTACAGATACTAATGGCCACAAGAATTGTCAACGATTTATGGTATGGATCATACGACCTGAGGTCTGACTTGTGATATTTGGCAGTTATTTGAAAAGATTGAAGATAGATCTTATCAACAACTGCCAAGCAATACATACCAGACAGACATTAGAGTGTTTGATTCTTATCATAAAATGTGCATATCATTCTGGCGAACGTTAGTGCTCGTAAATGCTGGATGTAAATGTTAGCGGGAAATATAAATTCTATGGATTTTCAAAAGCGAAAACTGCTTACAAATAACAAATATTATTGTATTTTTATTGTAACAACGATTCATTTGACGCCATTCAATTAATTGTATTTGTATTGTAAGAACAATGAAAAAACATTAAGATATATTGTTATCTTTTGAAAATTGCCCTAAAAATGTCTCATAAAAACACAATACATTCTATTGTTTTTCGCGAAAAAGTGTATGAAAATTTTCTCAAAATTTTATGGTTAAGATACATAACGACCACCATTTTTTATTGTAAAAGTGCCATTTACCATTCGCCGAATGGTATAGAACAAAAGGGGTGATGGTGAGTGTGTTGTGTAAATTACAATATGTTTAATGGTCAATATTTTTCGAAAAAATGGTGTTGTAACAATAAAATTTATCGTATTTTTATGATACTTTTTATCAGGGTGGGCGTGGCTAGGGATTAACGATGAAGGAAAGACCATGCCTATGTAACCAGAGGTTCGGATAATTCAGTATGGGACTCTCTTCAATAGTATGAAGTACGGCGGCGAGAACTGCCCCCGGTAGCTGACTACGCCACTGAACGCGAGCGCGAAAAAAGCGACTCGACGACAGCTTAGTGGAATGTGTAGCAGGTACTTGTTGTATATTGTAGGCTAAGCAAGGTAAAGCTATGTGCATGCAAAAACAGCTGAGTGCGGAAAGCTAGGAATTAATCAAATTCAGTGTAGCCCAGTTTTCCGCGTGAAGCGTGAAAATGGTCTTTAGAGGTAGGTGCCCCATAAGTTGCTCACTGCCCCTTCCCTCTAGCCCGATCAAACAGTCAGCCAGTTAGCCATTCAGAGCTGAGTTGATCCGGAGCAACGGCCAAAGGCGATGAGTTTTTTGCTTCCCTTCCCTTGTAGACAGGTGTGTTTAAGTTGGAGCGATCATGGGTATCATTAACGCGTTTACATGCACGATTATAATCACGTCTGTTCCTCATCGTTTTTTTTTCCTGTCCCTCGCGCGCGCTGGTTGGAAACCGCGCGAAAGTGGCGGACAAAGAAAAATCAAATCAAAACAAACACTCACTCCAACGACTCGGTGGGGGAATTCATACATAGATGGGGAGCGCACCCATTCGCTTGTGTCTTGTGGGATCATTAGCATCGCCAATGAGTTCGAGGGCGCAGAGCGAGAATGGGTGGCGCTGCAGCTGGGTGGAAATGGGTCTTTAGTCAGCACGGTTTGTACGGAATGCCAGACACGTGTACTTTAATTGGGTATGTGTTTTGTGCCGGTGGTGCTACCCTTTGTGGCAGCGCCCTGTTCTCACTTTCCTCGCATCAATTAACATTTTCACGTTTCAAAGTTCGTTCAAAATTCCATTAACTCGGCTCGTACCTCGGCAGTCGTAGGTAACTGCGAGAAGTTTCACCTTCGAAACCAACGCGAAACGGGTGACACCGCCGACGCGACGCTGTGTCAGTCAAGCCATCTGCTGAACATTCTGTCGCCAACAGCGCCGCCAACTAATGCCTTCCGACCAATTCACCATCACGATGCGAGATACGATGGCTAGACCTCAGTGGACCTTCGAATTGCTGCCGCGCTCTGGTGGCATGTTGGGGAAGATTGTGCAAAATGGATTTTTGTGGGTGCATGACGAGGAAGTGACTTCTTATGTATAAAAATGGGAACGGATGTTTCCCAAAATCAGATTATTCGAGTCCCATACAGCACAGCTGTAGGGGCGTGGGTATTCTGCATGAGCATTAGTATGGGACAAACATAAAATTCTCGCTCCAGTCGACTTTTTCGATTCCATTTAGGTCCCATATGAACTGTACAAAATTTCAGCGCAATTGGTGAAACTATAATTTAGCGCAAGCGGTTCAAAGTTTTCATAGGATTTACTATGGGAAAAAATACACTTTCAAACAAAAAATCCCGGAGGTCGCCCCTTGTCTCCTTAATTCAAATCAATCAACGCTTCTTGTAGAAAAATCATGTATGAAACTTTTCTTCGAAGACCGCAAAACGATTGGATGCTTGTGGAAAAAGTTATTGATTTATTACCTATTAGTGATCCAACGAACGGCTTTTTGTTTTGTTTTATTAGCAGCACTGTAGCTGCTGCCTTGGCTGCTGCTGTTTCTGGGGGTGGTGATGCCTCCCGCCACCCCATGCAACAACGGCAGCAGCAGTGCTGCTGATAAAACAAAACAAAAAGCCGTTCGTTGGATCACTAATCGGTAATAAATCAATAACTTTTTCCACAAGCATCCAATCGTTTTGTGGTCTTTGAAAGAAAGTTTCATAAATGATTTTTCTACAAGAAGCATTGATCGATTCGAATTAAAGAGACAAAGGGTGACCTCTAGGATTTTTTGTTTGAAAGTGTAACTTTTCCCATAGTAAATCCTATGAAAACTTTGAACCGCTTGCGCTAAATTATAGTTTCACCGATTGCGCTGGAATTTTGTACAGTTCATATGGGACCTAAATGGGATCGAAAAAGTCGACTGGAGCGAGGATTTATTTTTTCCAAACAAGCGTGTCCCATACTAATGACCATTGATATACATACACATGCAAAATGGTCTTTTGCAGAGGAAGCTCTCAGTTAATAACTGTGAAAGTGCCCCTATAACACTTAGCTGAGAAATAGGCCTTCTTCCAGTAAAGCACTTGCGCCAAGAAGAAAAAGAAGAAGGAGAAGAAGAAGGAGAAGAACGAGAAGGAGAAGAACGAGAAGGAGGAGGGGAAGAAGAAGAAGAAGAAGAAGAAGGAGAAGAAGAAGAATAAAAAGAAGAAGAAGAAGAAGAAGAAGAAGAAGAAGAAGAAGAAGAAGAAGAAGAAGAAGAAGAAGAAGAAGAAGTTCTGACGAAGGTTTAAAAAAGTGATTGTGAAGTCCTTCAGAGATTCATTAAAAACTTTCTCAAAGAGCTCTGTTAGAAAATTAAGCATGGGACTGCTTGAGAAATTCCTCCAGGTTTTTTTTTCAGAAATCTGTCTAAGGGTTCTTAAATAAGATCGCTAGATATTTTCCAGAAATTTCTCCGAGACTGCCTTTGAAAAGTGCTTGAGATTGTTATCCAGGCATGATTTTCAGATAATCTTTCAATAATCTTTCAGACATTCCTCCATGGATTCCTTCGCGATTTTAATAAAGAATTTGTCCATAATTTCCCCTGGGAAATCCCTCAAGGATTCCTTCAACGTCTCTTCAGAGGAATCATTCGAACATTTTCCTCACGGATAGTCTCAGAAACTTCCTTCCTTTTTTTTTCTTCATAAGGAATTCTTTTAGGAAATCTCGCAGTGACCTAAAAATCATTTGTGAATTTTAACGCAATTACTCCAGTAATTCTTTAAGAAATTCGCCCAGGGATATTTTCAGAAATTTATCTAGATATTTATTCACAAATTTATCCAGGAATTATTCTAATAAGTGTTATCAGTGTTGTACCGTTAAAAAAGTACAGAACTTATTACACTCTTTCGAAGAGGGTATCCTGCTTAAAGGGATCGAAAAGTCTGTACAAGATCCATGGATTCTGTTAAAACATTTTTCAGAGATTCCTTCTGAATTTATTTCGGAGACTTTTCTGAAAATTTTCCAAAACTCCTTCAGAAATTTCTTTAGACGTTTCTTTGTAAATTTCTTTAAGTATCCTTAAATACTCACAGGAATGCGATCTCGTTTTCTTTCAAAGAATCCACGTAGCCTCCGTTTGGAAATAATCTCCAAAAATTTCTCCAGAATATCTTCTAGATCTTCCAAAAACTCCACTAGTGCTTCAACCAGAAATTTCTCTAAGAATTTTTCTAAAATATCTGGCATGAATTACTTCAGAAATTTGTCCATGGATTTCTCCAGAAACTTCTCCAGGGATTCTGAAGAAAAATCGTTTAGAAATTTCTCCAGAAGTTCCTTAAAGGAATGCTTGAAGAAAACCTCTATGATTTTTTTTAGAAATTTCCCCATAGACTTTTTTGGAAAATCACACAGGAATGTTGTCAGAAATTCCTTCAGGGGCATTATAAAATCTCCCACAATTTAAAAAAAACCTACAATGATTATTTTAGAAATGTTTTTCAGATATATTCTAAGAAATTTCTCCAGAACAGTTGATGGAATTATAAGGAGATTTCTGGTCCTTGCCATTTTTTTCTTATCAAAAGTTATTCATTTTTAATGTTTCTTTTGTAAAAGTGAAATAATAGAATGTTGTTTTGAAACTTTTACTGGTGTTGCATTCACTAAATGCTTAAAAAGTGATAGTAAAGTCCACCTGAGATTGCTTCTGAAATTCCACTAGGGATTATTCTAGAGGTTGGTCTTAGAGCGGACCTGGTGTGATGGTTAGAACACTTGACTATCACGCCGAGGACCTGGGATCGAATCCCACTCCCGACAAACTCACAAAATGTGAGTGCTTCCTTCGGAAGGGAAGTAAAGCGTGGGTCCCGAGATGAACTAGCCTAGGGCTAAAAATCTCGTTCATGCAGATAAAAAAAAGGTTGGACTTAGAATTTCTAAAAAAAAAACTTCTCTAGATATTTTTTAAAAAACTTCTCCAGGGGGTCATTGAGAAATTCCATCAGAATTTCTTGCGGGTAGTTTTCAGAAAATACCTTCATTTCTACTACGGTTCCGTGCAAATTTTCCCAAGAATATCTCGCGATATACACCTAAACCCTCATAATAGCATTCGTTGGAAAATTTTCTTCAGGAACAACTTTCAAAGTTTCTTAAGCAACTTATTTATTAACTTCAAAACAACTCTTGCATGGGTTGCTTCAAAAAACCCATCATGATTTTTCTCACAAACTACCCTAGAGATTTTTTCGAAAATTATCCCAGGAATACCATCAGAATTTTATTCACATTTAGATATTTAATCACAAATTTCTCAGGAATTCTGTTAGAAAATTCCTCAGAGATTCCTTCAGAAATTCTTCCGGAGATTAAAAAAAAATATTCCAGAAATTCGTACTGGGATTTCTTCGGAAATATTCTCAAGCGTTCATGCATTCAAAAAATCCGGCTAATATTCGAAATATTCTTCAGAAATGTTCTTAGAAATTGCTTCAGAGATTCCCTTTCAAATGTCACTAGTGCTTCGTTCAAAAATCTTTTTAGGAATTCCTTCAAAATATCTTGCATTTTATTTCATGCATTTCTTTGGAAATTCATCCAGGAATTCTTCAAGAAATTATTCTAGAAATTTCACCAAAATTTTCTTGAGGCATTCCTTTAGAAAACTTTCCTTGTTTTTTTTTCAGAAATCGCTGCATGGATTACTTTAGGAAGTCCCACATTAGTTTCTTCACAAATTCTTCAAAAGAAACCTTTAAGAAATTTTCCAAAAATTTCTTCTGGAATAAGTATAGAAATTCACCCAAAAAAAATGTATAAGTATTTTATTGGTAAATCTTTTACTGATTCTTTGAGATTTTCTAATTTAAAATGAAGTGATTTCTTCAGAAATCCTTTTAGTAGTTTCTAGCAGTAAATCTTCTAATGATTTCTTCAGAAATACCTTTAGAAGGTTTCCAAGAATAACTTCAAGAATAAGTGTGGCGATTCTCCCAGAAATTCATCTAAGTGTTTCTCAGAATAAAACCTGTTGAGTTCTGTAGTGGTGTAGGGCAGATTTGTAGCATTTGTATCAGAGATTACTTGAACTGATCCATGAACACAAGGTGTACAACCATAAGCATATTTGAACTTTAAAAAAAAAACGAAAAATAATGTAAATTAAAAAACAAAATTGTTAGCTTACGTGCTACGTAACATAAGCTTATTAAAACCATATGGAAGTGATGGAATGCACTGCTTTGTTAATAAAAATAGCAGTGAAAGCCAATTTCCTTAAAAAATAGTCAACTTTGGCATGGCTATTTTATGGATATAGCTCTTTTATGACCGATTGACCTGAAAATTTTACAAAAAAGTAAAAACGTTTGTGAAATTGTTCAAAATAATAGCAGTGCAGACGAATTGAATTTCTTCTCTACCACATAGAAGAAAATTATAATTTTGCACGCTATTTCAACAATATTCGTCGAGATTACAAATAAAAGTGCAGTGAAAAAAATAACAAAACTAATTGCAAAAAAAATAAAACAAATACCGCTATTTTGAAATATATCACATTGTGTTGAACTTTTTGCAGATGCCACGAAAATATCTTTTCTGTCACGAAATTGACATTATTTGTAGTACACTGTGAAATTTTTAGCTCAATCGGACAATATGAATATTTTGTGTGAAAATTGGTGTTTGGTCGATGTGAAAACTGCTATTTTTATGAAAATAGCTGTATTTATTCAAAAAGGTAACTCGAATTTTCATAGAGGACTTATACAATGGAAATACGTTCAAGTGGGTCACCAAATTTTATAACAATCAAAAGTGGGTCGCAAGCTGGAAAAGTTTGAGAACTCCTGCCCTAGAGGTTTCACCAGAAGTTTCTTCAAGGTTTCTGTGAATAAATATCCTCAGTTATTCCTCCATAAATTTCTTTTAAAAATCGTACACGGATTTCTTTTCTTCATAAAAACCTCTGGAATTATTTCAAAAATACCTTCAAGGATTTTTTTGGAAAATCTTCCAAAGATTCCTTGAGCAATTTATTTTTTTTGTCTGTATTTTTAACCCTAGGCTAGTTTATCTCGGGACCCACGCTTTACTTCCCTTTCGAAGGAAGAACTCACTTTTGTGAGTTTGTCGGTAGTGGGATTCGATCCCAGTCAAGTATTCTAACAATCACACCAGGTCCGCTCCTTGAGCAATTTATTTAAAAACAATATCACAGTGATTGTTTATGAAATTCTTCCAAGGGCTGCTTTAGAACTTTCTCGAGGAATTCCTTCAGAAATTCTTTTAGAAAATCCATCCATCCAAATCTCCCATGGATTTCTTCATTTTTTCCCTTTTTGTCAATTGATTTCTGTAAAAAAAATCTCCGGAAATTCCTCCAGATTTTTTTCCCAAGTGTTAGAAAACCTTTCATTGATTTCTTGAGAATTTCTGATAGAAAATTTTCTAGTGATTGGCATGTGAAGTGGCAAGTTTTATGGTCGATTATCTTAAATTATTATAACAAAAATTAAAAAGGATTATGATGATTTTACGTTGTTTATGCTTACACGTGACTGTTAGAGTAGATTTTGCGCTGACACCTTCATACTCGATTGCCCAAACAATCGTCAACTTAATAATAAGTTGCAGCTTAGTTGGTTAAAGCGCCCAACTACCGATACGTAGTCTTGGGTTCGAATCCCACCAAAACAAGAGGATTTTTTTTTCACAAACTTATCTCTCAATTTGTCAATTAATCGTACTTTGCCTTCAAATGCTTCAAGTTTTTACGTCTATTTCAGACAAATTGGCCGACAGGTGAAGTCGGAAAAGGGCAATAAATCAATTGTCATTTAGTTGCAGCATCTTGATAAAATCAAACTTTTTTTTTCTTATGATGTGAAAAACTATGAGCGATTACATGCTGATTCTACAAAGCACTTAGAGAGTATGAAGTTTTACTGGATGGTTTGATGATTATTTCTTTACTAATAAATTATCGTCAAGTTTAGGAAAACATAAGTACAAGCCTTGAGTAATCAGCTGTGATTTTACCACGACAGCAGTGCATAGGCGCAAAGGTCGAAGAAGAATACTCATAACCCAAATTAAAGCTGCTGAGAAACTTGTCCTTCTGTACCTTGATGTGGCAGTTGGGCGTTCTATTTGTTTTTATTGATTGAATGCTAGTGGTGTTGATGATGGAGACGCACAATTCATTAAACAATTTCAGAAGAGATTCAATGATTATGATACTAATAATAATTAATACGTAAAATTAAAGTAATGAATTTATTATTAGTTTCAAGAATTTTTTCAAGCCTACACAAGTAACATATTTGAGGCAAATTGAATAGAAGAGGTTCTTAAAGCAATCATACAGCCAAAATAAAAGGTATATGATTTTATGATGGTTTTAAAAACCTCTAGGGAGCATCCATTAAGTACGTCACGCTAAAATTGGGAATTTTCGACCCCCCCTCCCCCCTTCGTACGGGGTTTTCCTATACTTAATACATTGGTTGTCACACTTCCACAAAGCCCCCCTCCCCCCTAAGAACGTGACGTACTTAATGGATGGCCCCCTACAAGACTCATTGATCATCAAAGTGTTATTTGGGTAATTTGGCTTGCAATTTTCACTTGATTTTCAATACCCCATGTGCATTTTGCGCCTCCATCCCTCACAGCTTCTTTGTCGGCGACTGTCGTTTGTTAGCATAATCAGCTAGGTACCTTCTGAGTGAAGGCAGGCTAGACTCTATGCTCACCGAGGCAACTCATACGCAGTGTTGGTAAAATCACACTCAAAGCAGACTCATGAACCGCTCCTGCGTGAGCAAACTCGCGCGCGATTCTGAATCATTTTCTCACGCGCGAGATTTTCATGCAAAATCTCGCTCTCACGAGTCAAGCGCCGAAATTTCATTCGCTTGTAAAACGAATCCAAATTAATTTGAACGGCATTCAATGTTATTGTACGCTAGATTTGCCTTTGTTCTATCATATAATCCTAAAAACTTTGCTGTAAATAATAAGAACACCAAGAAATAAAGCAATGAGTCAAATCGCGAGTCAACTCATGCATGATTTTTTCGGCGGTGAGTTTGGCGAGTCGAGAATCGCGCGTGAAACAACTCAACCATGAGATTTGAGAATTTCAGTTTTTACCAACACTGTCCGCTAGTCGGCTACCGCCTCACCGCCTTCCAAAGTAATGGCAACCAAATGGCGACATTGAGGAGCTAGCTATCGCAGAAGGTATCCGTGTATGGGCCCATACGCGCGTGAATTTAACGAGCTACTGCAGCCTACGATTGCCCCTTCCCAAATGCAGTCCGGTAGCTGCTATTAGATGCATCGAAACGGGGGAAGGTATATGGTGTGGCTGTTGCAATGATGGCGAAGACGTGTGAGAACTGACAGTGATAAATGCTATTAACATTTGTAACTGGTGTCATCGATGGGGGATTTATCTGAATGGTGGAGTCTGGTTGTGTACTTAGGTTGTCTGGTTTCAAATAGTAGTTTAATGATGCTGTTGAATTGGTAATCGGCACTGTACATGACTTTCGTGAGGAAATTAGACCTTATTGAGAGTGAGTTTCACTTTTGTCTAAAAGAATTGGTCGGTGTGGATGATTCAGAATTTCACACTAAACTTACAGTACAATTTATGCACAGTTCCTCGTCATCTCAATTTATTTTCCTGTTCTGCCTCCTCAAAGTCAAATGAACTCCCCTCAACCACGGATTTGAACTCGTATCGCCCACGTCCAAAGAACTCAACAAGTACAACGGCCTTGGTGGATTTGTTTTTTCTCCGTGCTCTAGTCCATGCCACTTCGTTTGGTTCAATGGACTGCGTAAACCTCCCACTGCATCAACTACGCCAGCAGCCAACGACCCGTCTTCGCAGAAACATTGGAGCAGATCTGCATTCGTTACTGCATCTCACTTCTACGATCATCATTGATATTTCGATTGATTTGAACACGAGAAACGAGACTCCCCGGAGAAAAGAAGCAAACAAAGTGCTCACCACCACCCACCGACCAACAATTCTGGTCTCGAAGAAATAAAACAACCCCCTTGAAGGCAATGAATCGTCGGAATGGAATCGTCTCACTTTGTGCACCACAATTCTCAATCCACATCCATTCGTCCATCGCATCGTCATCATCATCGTCATGGTATACAAAGTGGTGTACTTGGAATAAAGTATTTATTCCTTTCGCGGAAAACGTTGCCCGAGCTGCGAATGATTGATTGATTTTCCTCGTGGTGGCTTCGCGCTGCTCGGCTAAATAAGCTTCGATTGGATGGATGATGAGAACGACAGCCAAACCGCGTTCGTTCGTCCATCCGTCGCGTCGCGTCGTATTGTGGACTAAGAAATCCGACTTTTCTGATTTCAATACCACCCGAGCTAATGCAATGCGCGACTAGGAAAAGCACACCCCGGCCAGCCAGCAGCGCAGCCAAGAGGAATCAATCGGACGGACGGGTTGTTTCAATTGCTTCGTGGTCGACGTCTTCGCGGATTTTGCTGCGGATTGTGATGATGATGATGATTGGAATGACTGCATGAATGCAAAGCGATTTGTTAACGATTGTTTGCGCGCAATTCTATGAATAAAATGTGGTTCTTTGGAAAGAGGCGTCTTTGGCGGAGCGTGAAGGACGAGATCGGTTGAGAAATGAGGAAGAATGTACGGGCTCACAGCAAATACTCAAAGCTTGACCGATTTTGACACGACCATGTATGTAAACGTTACTAGTTTAATTAATACACAAATTAATGCACTACCTAGGGAAAACTATTTGTACAAAAATAACGAGAAGAACAAAGAATGTCATCAATATGTTAAAAGTTAGTTTAGTTTCCATACTTTACAGGAAACGAAACGAAGCCAAAACTACTTTTAGTATTTATTACAGCGTGTGCCAATGATAGGAACCTTGTAAAAGTTAATGTAACCTTTTTTAACTTTGGTTCCTTTTCGCACTATTTACATGCATTCCTTATGTGGTTAGTTATAACTGGTATACTATGGCAAAAAAGAGTTGGTTGGTTCAGTCTGTCTGAACGAATTTTTGAAAAATTCCAGTCCTCTGAATAAATTATTATGAACTGTGTGACTACAATATTTCAAAAACGTACCGAACTATGAAAATACATTCAAAAGTTGTTAGCTATTAAATGTTCAAGTTAAGAATTCTTAAATAGCTCATTAAATGACTACCCTTCATGTGATATTGTACTTGGTCCACTCTGACTGAACATAAAAATTGAAAATGGTACCCGAGCAGAGGGGAATATCAAACTAATAACTATCAAATCACATAATCTGTTTTTATATCTTGTTTTGTTATTATTAACTTATCAAAGCATTACTTTGCCATAACATGTTTTGTTTGACAATCTTATTTTGTTATGATCAAGCTATTGATATACACCCATACAATAATATTTTAATCATATGTTTTGTTATGCAACAAATTTAGTTATTATTATACTATTAAGAGTGTACAAATATTCAATAAACAATAGCACAACAATAACAAGTTATGAAATTAAAACTACTTCATTCGAGATTTTGTTTACATCAGATTGTTTGCAGCATACCGTGCGTAGAGTATTGTACCATTTGGGCAGGTGTATCTGTTTTGGGCACTTGTCGCTATAGCTAAGTCAATTTGAAACCGATTGATTTGAGTTTTTGTACAGAGTTAGATACTGTACGTGCCTAACTCTGCACAACATTTCAAATCAATCGGTTTGCCCAAAATAGGTACACCTGCCCAAATGCTTCACTATGATCTAATTAGTTCGTCTAATTGGGACTGAACGAAACCAACCAAAAAACCAAAACCAAAACGAACCAAAAAAAGTGATTGGAATTAAGTGATGTCGTATCTTGATATCATTTCTACTGTAGTTACACCCGATTCTCTTTTTGCAAATGAAGATTGTGGGTGGGCACAGTGAGCAAGCCATGATTTGTACATCTTGTATTATTGGAAGTTTTCTCATCTTGTATTTTTCGTTGTGTAATTTTCAATTATTATTATTATTATTATTATTATTATTATTATTATTATTATTATTATTATTATTATTATTATTATTATTATTATTATTATCTGAGACGAGACTCGCGAAGAGGAAAAAAAGCAACGTCAAGTGCAGCCCAACTGAGCTGTCAGTTGTAGCCCGTTTTATTACGTTACCTAAAATGAGGAAAGTATTGCTATTCGAGATAAATTCTGAAGCAAAAATTCACTCCGAGCAGCATTTTCTTCTCCTGTACTGTTAAAAATAAATTGATAACAAAATATTCCAATGATTACTTTGCTTGGCGATTGTTGACGATGCAAAATTTCACCTCAACATGATTTTGTGCGTGAATGGGATTCAGTCACACTGCATGTGAGGTGATGCGGTCACGTACGTGTTTGAACCACCAGCCCAAAACATAATGTCAACACAGATAGGAAGAAGAAAAAAATAACAAAGTGGAGAAAAAGAAGACCGTCTTCGCGAGTCTCGTCTCAGATTATTATTATTATTATTATTATTATTATTATTAGTAGTAGTTTATTAAAAACACTTCAATTGATTTATATAATAACTAGCCATGATTCTTGATATGCTCTAAACGCTTGTTTTGTTATTCATCTGGGGCCTTGTACCATTTCGTAAGGTATACCTATTTTTGACACTTGATGCTATTATTAAGTCACTTTCAAACCAATTGATTTGAATTTTTGTATAGGGTTAGATACTGTACGTAACTTATCGTGTGCCAATTATGTATAAATATTGCAGTGGCGTAGCCAGAAATTGTCTCTGGGAGGGGTTTTCAACGGTCAATGATACCTTTTTGCCTTTCTCGTACACTAAGTGTACTGGAAAGGCTATATGTTCACTCCAAAAATGATTTTTTGATAGAAAGCCCGGAGGGTCGAGTCACATATACCAATCAACTCAGCTCGACGAATTGAGGTGATGTCTGTGTGTGTGTATGTATGTGTGTGTGTATGTGTGTGTGTGCGTGTGTATGTGTGAGTGTGTACAAAAAAACTCACATCACTTTTTGGCAGTAAACCTCAACCGATTTCAATAACCAATGGTTCATTCGACGCGGAATCTGGTCCCATTGTTTCCTATTGAAAATGGTTCAGATCGGTCCAGCCGTTCCGGAGTTATGGCCATTTAGGTGTTCCGGATCGGTACCCTAGGAAGTGGCCAGATATGAAAATGCTACAAACCCATTCATGCGACACATTAAACCGCGGCACTTTCAAAAACATGATGAACGGTAAACAGGAAAATAGTCTCGGACCATATCTGAACCGTTAGTGTTCCGGAACCGGTTCCGGGAGACCCGCCGGAAGTGGCCAAATATGAAAGAGAACCAAACCCATACATGCGACACATCAAACAGCGGATTTTTCGATAACCTGATAAACAGTAGGCAGGAAAACATTCTCAGACTATATATGAACCGGTAGTATGCCGGAACCGGTTCTGGGTGTTCCGCCGGAAGTGGCCAAGTATGAAAGTGAACCAAACCCATGCATGCGATACATCAAACAGCGGCTTTTTCGATAGCCTGATGAACAGTAGGTAGGAAAATATTCTCGGACCATACTGAACCGGTAGTGTTCCAGAACCGGTTCCGGGTGACCCGCCGGAAGTGGCCAAATATGAAAGTGAACCAAACCCATACATGCGACACATCAAACAGCGGATTTTTCGATAACCTGATAAACAGTAGGCAGGAAAACATTCTCAGACCATATCTGAACCGGTAGTATTCCAGAACCGGTTGTGGGTGTTCCGCCCGAAGTGGCTAAATATGAAAGTGAACCAAACCCATACATGCGACCCATCAAACAGCGGATTTTTCGATAACCTGATAAACAGTAGGCAGGAAAACATTCTCAGACTATATATGAACCGGTAGTATGCCGGAACCGGTTCTGGGTGTTCCGCCGGAAGTGGCCAAGTATGAAAGTGAACCAAACCCATGCATGCGATACATCAAACAGCGGCTTTTTCGATAGCCTGATGAACAGTAGGCAGGAAAATATTCTCGGACCATATCTGAACCGGTAGTGTTCCGGAACCGGTTCCGGGTGACCCGCCGGAAGTGGCCAAATATGAAAGTGAACCAAACCCATACATGCGACACAACAAACAGCGGATTTTTCGATAACCTGATAAACAGTAGGCAGGAAAATATTCCCAGACTATATATGAACCGGTAGTAAACAGCGGCTTTTTAAACAACGTGATGAACGAATAGCCAGAAAATAGGCTCAGACCACAACGAAGATCTTTATAAAGGCTACCGATAGTGTTCCGGGACCAATCTATGGTGACCAGCCGGAAGTGGCCAAATGCCAAAAGAACCAAACCCATGCATGCGACACATTAAATCGCGGTCTTTTTTAAACCATGAGGAACGATTAGCAGGAAAATAGGCTCAGACCACATTAGAGGCTACCGATAGTGATGCAAAACCAGCATTGGGTGCTTCGCAGGAACTTCAAAAATGAACAAAGTCAATGCAAGCGATAAATATGTGTAAAAGAACAAAATCTTGAATGAACTAAGGCCACATACATACAGACGTCTTACTCTACTCACTCTCCATCGTCCTTGTTTTCAACGGTTGAATCAAGAGGAATCAAGTATTAATCGTTTTTGCTCGTTTGACGTCTGCTCACTACCAACATCAAGCCAGCAGCGACTTGTGCAACGCAACCGAATGGGTGACAGAACGTCGAAAGACAAAACGTCGAAGGGACAAAACGTCGAAAGGACAAGTCGTCGAAAAGTGTGTAACTGTTCGCAGTTCAGTGTGGATTTTTTTTAGATTTTGTGTGGATCGATTTAATTCTGTTGATAGCCTGAGAGGGGTGGCGATACGGTGATCCACTAAGATGACAGGATGACGAACTAATTAACGGGGACACACTAATTATGTCTCATTATCTCGGGTCACTGCCCAAGCGCTTAAGGTCAGTGACTCATTTTGCACTCTATGATGCTTCAGACCCGAGTTGAAACCACCAGCTGTGTAAAGATTATTGTGTGGATAGTTGGCATTGTTGTGCTTCTACCATATTCTGGAATACCGGATGAATTGCGGAGAAGGACAGCCGTAACAAAACCAGACGCCTTTGAAGGAATAATGCGCCCGATGATCGCCATCGCCACCCTAAAGGTGCCAGAGATCCGGCCGACGATAGCTAGAGGCCGCCATCGTAGCCACCCCGAAGGAAGTTGTGACGTAATGCTGGAAATTTGTACAAGGTGACACTGACATTGTGCCACTCGCAGTGTTGCATTTGAACGCTATCAATTTGCGTTGAACACGCTAGTTTGAAAATACCCATTTTATGGGTCTTAAGTACCCATTTTTTGCAACAGTTTTGAGCTGTCAAAAAATGGGGCTTTTTCTGACATCAAATAATGGGTATTTAAACCCCATTATGAAGTTCCCTTTCTGATGATAATAATGGGTAAATAGTACGCATGATTGTTTGTGGTTTTCAGTACCGCCATTGTTGGACTTAGCAGTTTTCGAAAGAAATATTACAAGCACAAATTGAACCACAAAACCTCGTAGAAGACAACGGACACGGAGAGATCAGAAATGTTACTCGGTAACAGGTAAGTGCGTATTTACATTTGTCGTTCAGAAATGTTATGACCCATATTTATTCATTATAGTTAGGCTGACCATCCGTCCCGTATTTAACGGGACAACTTAATTTTCAAATACTCGCCACTGGAACATTGTTTATGTTTTTACCGGATTGATTCGTTCTTTCCGCCTGAAATAGCATTATTTTTAACATCCAATTCTGTTTTCGGGCATTGATTTATTTTTTGTTGAATTTCCAGCATGTGTCCCGTATTTAAACGGGACAAATCTGGTCAGCCTAATTATAGTTGGATGAGTCCGGAAAGTGCGGGTTCCCGATGCTGAATTTATGGACATTCTAAACCATTCAACAAGCCAAATGAGCTCCATAGATGATAGATAATTAGAAAATAAGATGTGAAATATTACTAATTTGCATATCGAAATATACAGTTTACATACTACAGTTAATCTTTTCTGCTTATCCATGTTTGAAAAATTTTGCAGAATACCCTAACCTCAATCTGCAATATCGCCCTCGAAATAATGGGGTTTTATTACCCATTTTTTAGTTGAAAATCAAGAGTAAATAATACCCATTTTATGAAGTTTGTGTCGAATACCCATTAATGGGTAAACGGCAAATACCCATTAAATGGGTTAAGCCACTTTAGTTCGAAATGGGTACTAAAGTACCCATTAATGGGTATTCTGAATCTAGCGTGAAGTTCAAAAACGGCACGCTGCGATCAAACATATTGGAACATTGTTCAGTTCAAAAATTGGAACGCACGTGAATACCAATATGCCAACATGGTACCCTGGTACCTGGTAGACTGAAATGGTCATGTTTCAACCATTATTTCACCAATTGCCTAGCAATCTTGGGCAGATTCGATTCAGAAACTCACCACCCTCAATTGAGAGGGGGAACCAGTTCGGTCACCGTGGATTACCGGAAAATCCGGATTTCGCTGCAGAATCTTAATGCCAAAATATTTCACTTTATTGTGGTGCATATTTTCGCGCAACAACGCATGTATGCCGATGCGTCACAAAGCCCTAGGGCAGCACCTTGGTCAGGACGCACATAAGATTTGATGACACATCCAAGCTCAGCTCATATTTAGCTCGCGTTTAGTTCAATTGCAACACTGGGTGCCAGTAGAAGGGACTCCAAAGAAGTAAGAGAAGAAAAGGCCGGGAATGTCCGGGAATAAATGATGTTACACTTAACGTCACGTGATGTGAGTTTTTATATACGACAGTGCGAATATTCCCTACCCGCGAAGAACTGGTCAAGAAACATGCCCACCCTGAGGTGTTGTTTCAGGGAGCCTCAGGAAGGCTCCCCACTGAACTAGTTGTCAGATACAAGTGAAAGAATGAGTATCCTTTAAAAGAATAAAGAACTCACTATTTACTTAGATTACTCTTTTTCGACGTTTTGGCATTCGACGTTTTGTCCCTAAGCCGATAATAAAATATAGCCTAAAGTGTGAAGAAAAAACTATGTCGAAGACCGTAAACTCATCTGTGATTGTGAAAGACGTTATATCCTAGCTTGTAATAATCCTCTTGATGTTGATCGGTCTTCAGTGATAGTGAAGGTGCTCAAGCAGTTAACTGAAAACTCTGATATTTTTAAGCTCTGTCTATACATTTAACGTAACGTCGGAATATGTTCAATTAATAAGTTTCCCAATTTTATTAAAATTATTGCTTTTCTAAATAAGGTATTCTCAGGATTCAGGAACAGTTCGCATTACGTCGACGGAAATACCATGCTTCGGAATAATGGCCCATGCACAGAAGCTAGCTAAACAAAGCTATTGCTTTTCCTAGCTAGCTAGCTAAACTAGCTAACTAGCTAACTAGCTAAACAAGTGTATTGCTTTGCTATTGCTTTGAAGATTCCTAAAACAGGAACCGAATTCTAGACCGCCCGATAGGTAGGAGATTGTCCGCATCACGACGGTTCCAAACCGAACGGACTCAATAAATACCAAAACTTCCGCATGACATTTTTAAGTTAAGCAAGGCCATCTTGACTAGGAAACCTTAACCGTTTAACCCCTTGAAAAGGCCCCATACGGACCGAAACATCGGAAAAAAGTATAAACTAGTGTTTTCGATTCCCCCAAAAAGCTGAAGCCAACATTCTGAAGCAAAATCATCCCAGTCGTATCCCAACCAAGGAAAGATCATGAGTACATGTTCGACGAGAAAGGCACTATCACCACTAGGTGGATTAATCTAGGTTTTTGATTTGACACTTACATTTTGTAAACAGTAACGAGCAATCGTATTCGAAGTTTAAAAATAGCGGCGCAGCCGAAAATTTTTTTCGTCGCAAAGCGTTTTATACTGAAAATTTGTTCCACAAATTTTGGCTCTGGGGGGGGTTTTAACCCTGAAACCCCCCCCCGTGGCTATGCCAGTGAAATATTGATTTGGTTACAACGGCAAGTGCCTTAGCATTATTACTTACTTTGTTATAAGTTTGATATCATAACTAATTTTGCTTTCGGATTGTTACACTAGTTTACAGCATTTTTGAACTCGGTAAGCTGATGATCATTTTTGGTGTAGAATCATGCCCTCAGTTCGAAAACGTGAAGGAAAAAAATTACAGTAGAGCGGAAATTTTTTCGACTTTCCATGCAAGGCTGATGATTTGAAATCGATTTTTGTTCTATTTTTAAGCAACGTCGCTCACTTCACACATCTCATTCTTCGTAATCAATGCTCCGATTGAGCTGAATTTTTATTGTAACTCGCATACATATAATATGTCAAATAAACGTTGAGAAAGAATTTTGAGATTGTTTTTTTCTTATTGAAAAAAATACATTTCTTCATATATTTTTAAAAATTTGGCTAAAATTTAAGGAGATCGTCCCTAAAACTCGCCAATATCTTGAATTTCATCAATCTGACGCAAAACCTGCATTCAGATGATCGAATGGAATTGTATTCAGCTTTTGGTTTATGGAAAAAAAATTTGAAATTGGTTGAACAAAACGCAAGATATTTGAATATTTTACTAAAATCCATATTTTTAAAAGTTGTAAAACTCGATATTGAGCTAAAACTCAAAAACTGCTCTACCTAAATTTTTTTCAAGCGCGGTTTCGAAATCAGTGCTAAATTGTGTTTCAAAAATTTTGGTCGTTGACAGAAGTTCACGACTTTCGTTTTATTTTGTAAACTAGTGTTATCAATAACTTTAAAATAACATCATTTGCTATTGAAATATTTCCCAAATTCAATGTTATTATGTTGTTATCGAACTAACAAAACATGTTATTGAATTGGTCTTCCAGGAAAATTTTTTTGTTATGATTTTTGTTATTTTGCCGCTTATGACAGCCAAGTTTATAACATAATTTGTTATATTAATAACATGAAAATAACCTATTTCATTACTCAGTTATTTCGCCAAAATAACACATTTTCTTATGCTGTTGTTATTCCCTTCTGCTAGGGTAATCAACAGTGTTAAAACAGAAATATCAAATTTCAAACTTTCTGCTCACATTATACACTACTCCTATTAACTGCTGTCCTACTTGTGCATTATTTTTTCATCAAATAGGGTAATTCGCTAATTGTTGAACACCACCCAAATGTTGAACAGTTTCTGAAACTCTTATTATAAATCTAACTTAAGTAATTTTTGCTCAACGTAAACGTATGATGCAGATGCGTATACATGTGTGTCACGATATTGCTCCAATTATGTTACAAAATTATACATATTTTACGTCAAAAATATGGATTGCAAATTTTGTACCGCTGATGACACGAAAACTGCAAAATTCTTAAGATTAATTTTAAGAAATTGCTCTTACGAAATAAGCTTTGCTAGCAAATCGACCACAAATATCAAAGTCACACCATTAATACAAGAGCTGGAAGGATGTCTTTAGCAGTTTAACATTGTTTGAAATCACGTTTTCATTGTAATTTCATTTGTAAAAAATATTTTTCTAATCACACTACATTGTGCATCTAGGATCCAATTGTTGAACACTGACATAAGCTACGATTTGTTTTTCCACTTTACCTAATCGTGCATGTCATGTGGTTTCAAGGGCGTTCCAGGGATGTTCCAGGGGTGTTGCAGAGGACTTCAGGATGGTTCAAGTGGTTTTCAATGTGTTTCAAGGGCGTTCCAGAGGGACTCAGAGTGTTAAGATGGTCCCAGGAGTATTTCAGGGCGTTTCAGAGCTTCAGGCTTAGGAGCGATCCACGAGTTTGTAAGGAATTTCAGAGTCATTGAAGGGGTGTTCTAGGGGGTTGAGTGGGTCCCATGGGCATATAGGAGTGTTTCAGGATCTTTCAAAGGCGTTATTTTGTTCAGTCGTTTTCGCTTCTAGTCAAATCTTTCCAGTCCTTTTTTACATCTAGTCATGTTTAAAACGATTTCAGTCGCCTAGACCTTGTTTCAAATGGAAGCGATTCCCTGCCATTTGAATAAATAGCCACACAAATGACTTACTGGCAACAAAACATGAAAAACCCGGAAAAATTCCGCCAGAGTGAAAAATTATCGGATGTCTGGTCAAAATCGGGTCAAATTTTACCAAATGTTGGACCACTGTTGGACCCACATCGGATAACTGTAGGGTCTATGTTGGGTTTGGTAGCCAAAATAAAAACAGGTCAATGATAGGTTGATGTCGGGTTA
The DNA here is from genome assembly GCF_035046485.1 of Aedes albopictus. Classification (NCBI taxonomy): domain Eukaryota; kingdom Metazoa; phylum Arthropoda; class Insecta; order Diptera; family Culicidae; genus Aedes; species Aedes albopictus. The sequence continues at coordinate 506,352,624 of NC_085137.1, read as the reverse complement.
TAAGTCATCAATAACGAACAAAGCTTGAACCGTTCAACAATTAGCGAGAATCGTCCAACATTAGGATGAGCTAGCTTAAGGAAGCGTTCAACATTTGGATAACAGACTTCCCATACAAATGTTCTATTTTCTCTTAGAAAATGGAATTTAAGGGAATACAAATTCAATGGGCAGTATAAGGGATGAGTAGATCTGGACGTTCACTGGATATTTTTCCACTAAAGTGAAATTATGCACGGAAAAATAAACAAAAACAAAAATGCCAGTACTAACCGTTCAACAATTGGCGAATTACCCTATGTAAAAACTTGAGTGTGAACTGTAGTTGGTTGAAGATTTTCCAAAAACCGTTCAGTCAGAGTGGACTAAGAACAATCAATTACTTAGCAATTTCTCGGTTTCAAGCTTCATTTTATGTTTTTTCGCGATCAACACAGAGTGATGTTGTGATGAATAGTTATTAAGATTTATGGCAAAAATTCAAGAACATTTATTAAAAATCTCAAAACTTATAGAGTTGCAAACTTTAAAGTCGTTTTTCTAGAAATTAAGTAAAAGACACATGGTCCTCTCTGACTTAACGCCGACCATTTGTTGGTCTTCTCGTTATTTTGTTAGGTAGTGCCATAACTGATACAGGTACCCTAGTAATACCTTCATAACTCTCGATGAGCGTTGTGCAACATCATGTGTACCCAAAAACTCACAAATAATCTTCGATCTTCAGATGCCATGACACACATATTTGCCTATTGAAACTCAACGTTGGTGACAAAACCGTCGTTTGTGTCACCACATGCAGACAAGTTTGCTGCGCGAAGAGCTGTTGTGTTGCTAAACTTTTACCGCTGCCGCAGCAGCGCCCCTTGCTAAACGGTACCACTAAAAATGAACATCAATCCATCAAGTTGCTTCAACGCGTCATCTTTGCATTGTGATATGTATAATTAAAGGCCTTTAGTCATCTCCCAAGTTGTACAGGTGAAACCCCCTTTGGCAAAATGTCGTCGTATGCTACTGGCTGTTGAATGCTATCAAGCATAACACATTAGCGCAGCGGTAAGTTGGATCGAACAGTGGCTTCGCGTTTTTGTTACCACAAGTCCGTTTCTGGTGCGGGTTGATGCTTCTGCTAATTGTTATTTTCGGTATGGGCGGAAACTACTCTCTGCTCAGTATTTTAAGAGCAATTAATGATCTAGTCTGGTCTACACATACACAGCCATTCATTGCAAGAATTCTGAACAATGATATAATCGACAACTCCTATATTTTTCTTGTCGTTATTAATGCTTGTAGAACTTCGGAGATGTATAACAAGCATTAAAGAGGCTAGGCCATTCTGCATTGATTTCATAGAACGGGGACATCTTGTACCAATCGCTCAGTCGAATTGAGACACAAAACGCGTGCAAATCTGTGAGAGTACCCTAGCTACTTTATCGGCGCTGCAGTTTTGGGGAATTTTCTAGAAATGAGGTTCCTCAGTAATTCTCCTCAAACTTCTGTATAATAAGTCACAGTCCGAAGTAAATCGAGTATTGAAGCTATTCTGCATTCTGAAATCGGTTTTTCTACGATGAAATTAATTATAAGTAGGTTCAGATATCTGGTAAACTTTGATGCTTCTCCAAATTTTCTCTTCTTGAAAGATATGTTCAATTTAGATTGGTGCTTGCAGTTTTCATTTACTACTAGTTTTTCAATGCAAAATGCAGTAGTATAATTTAAAAAAAAATGTCTTAATATGGAAAATCAGGCAGAAAATTACTGAATTTCGATAACAAACTCTTGGTTATGTCTACCGAAATATGTATATTCTTAAGAGTTTCGGTGAAGCTTACCTATAAAAAAAGCTGGAATTGAAGGAAATTTTTTAAGGTTCTGAAGAAGCATACAATTGCCATAATATCTATAATAAAGACTTCGTTGAAATTTTATATTTTCTTCATTTTTCACACGTGTGACAGAGTTCCCAAACTTCTGAGGAGTTCTGTAGTATCACATATTTTGGCTCCATGTGATACCACAGACCTCCGCAGATTTTTAGGAACTCTGCCACACGTTAAAAAATAAAGAAAATATAAAATTTCAACGAAGTCTTTGAAGATATGATGGCAATTTTCCAGTTTCATTAGAAGTTTAATAATTATCTCAATTTTTTAAAACGTATGGTTTACAAAAGATATCTTGGGCATTTTAACCTTATTTAGATTATTATCAGCAAGCGAAAAGAACGCTGTAAATTAAAAAAAGCTTAAAATGTTAACTAATATTACGCAACGCAAGCCTATCTCACAACGAAAGCGATGAATTGTTATTGTTTAAAAAAACTGACCCATTTTTTTGTGGAAAAACTTTTTCTTGTGGAAAAACTTACTAATGAGTCGCCAAATTCTATTACAGTCCAAAGTGGGTCGCAGGCTAGAAAAGTTTGAGAACCCCTCACATATATTATCAGACATAAGAAAATGTATGCCCCATCATCCTAACTGTATTGTAGTATGGTAATACTAAAACGGACAAGTGAAAATGAAACTGTTTTTCATATCAGTGTAACTCAAAAGAAGGATGAAACTCTGATAAAATAATATCGGTTCCAGCGCTGACTCATCTCTGAATGGTAAAACTAGCATGAATAGCCTATGATTCAAAGAAGGAAATATTTGAAATGATCATATTGGCAGCTAGCATGTCACAGAGTTTTTTTTAAATTCCTTTTATTTCAATTTGGCCAAATGGCATTCGGCCAAATGACCCATTCGGCCAAATGGCCAGCCACCAATTTTCGTTCGAGAATTTTCCAGAAGTTTCTTCAAAAATTCCTCTAGAAAAAAAAAAAATAAAAAATCCTCTAGATAAAAAATTAAATTTCCTCCATATACACTACCCGCCATAAATATGGAATCGCATCTTCTAGTATTGCAACACCCCAATTGAATCTTGCAGCACCCCAAAAAGTTTGGCATCACCTGAAAACCTTATGATTTACTAAACTATATCTCAAAAACCGTGTGCTCTGCAAAGTTTAGACCTTCGGCAAAGTTGTTCAGCAGGTTTATGACCTTCAAATGGTGAAATGTTTGGTACGTAATTCCGCCGCTATGTGGCGCTAGTGTGCATTTACAACGAAGTACTTTGACATGGTTTATCTCATGATTCTGACCACCTAGAATGTTCGTGTCTTCAGCAATGTTGATCAGAAGGGTTATGGCTATCAAATGGTGGTAAGTTTAGTGCGTGATTCCGCCGCTATGTGGCGCTAGTGTGCATTTACAACGAAGTACTTTGACATGGTTTACCTCATGATTCTGACCACCTAGGCTGTTCGTGTCTTCAGCAATGTTGATCAGAAGGTCTATGGCTATCAAATGTTGGTAATTTTAGTGCGTAATTCCGCCGCTATGTGGCGCCAGTGTGCATTTACAATGAAGTACTTTGACATGGTTTATCTCATGATTCTTACCACCTAGAATGTTCTTGTCTTCAGCAATGTTGATCAGCAGGTCTGTGGCTATCAAATGGTGGTAATTTTAGTGCGTAATTCCGCCGCTATGTGGCGCTAGTGTGCATTTACAACGAAGTACTTTGACATGGGTTATCTCATGATTCTGACCACTTAGAATGTTCGTGTCTTCAGCAATGTTGATCAGAAGGTCTGTGGCTATCAAATGGTGGTAATTTTAGTGCGTAATTCCGCCGCTATGTGGCGCCAGTGTGCATTTACAATGAAGTACTTTGACATGGTTTATCTCATGATTCTTACCACCTAGAATGTTCGTGTCTTCAGCAATGTTGATCAGAAGGTCTGTGGCTATCAAATGGTGGTAATTTTAGTGCGTAATTCCGCAGCTATGTGGCGCCAGTGTGCATTTACAATGAAGTACTTTGACATGGTTTATCTCATGATTCTTACCACCTAGAATGTTCGTGTCTTCAGCAATGTTGATCAGAAGGTCTATGGCTATCAAATGGTGGTAATTTTAGTGCGTAATTCCGCCGCTATGTGGCGCCAGTGTGCATTTACAATGAAGTACTTTGACATGGTTTATCTCATGATTCTTACCACCTAGAATGTTCGTGTCTTCAGCAATGTTGATCAGAAGGTCTGTGGCTATCAAATGGTGGTAATTTTAGTGCGTAATTCCGCAGCTATGTGGCGCCAGTGTGCATTTACAATGAAGTACTTTGACATGGTTTATCTCATGATTCTTACCACCTAGAATGTTCGTGTCTTCAGCAATGTTGATCAGAAGGTCTATGGCTATCAAATGGTGGTAATTTTAGTGCGTAATTCCGCCGCTATGTGGCGCCAGTGTGCATTTACAATGAAGTACTTTGACATGGTTTATCTCATGATTCTTACCACCTAGAATGTTCGTGTCTTCAGCAATGTTGATCAGAAGGTCTGTGGCTATCAAATGGTGGTAATTTTAGTGCGTAATTCCGCCGCTATGTGGCGCTAGTGTGCATTTACAACGAAGTACTTTGACATGGTTTATCTCATGATTCTGACCCCCTAGAATGTTCTTGTCTTCAGCAATGTTGATTAGAAGGTCTATGGCTATCAAATAATAATAAGTTTAGTGCGTAATTTTGCCGCTATGTGGCGCCAGTGCGCATTTACAATGAAGTACTTTGACATGGTTTATCTCATGATTCTTACCACCTAGAATGTTCGCGTCTTCAGCAATGTTGATCAGAAGGTCTGTGGCTATCAAATGGTGGTAATTTTAGTGCGTAATTCCGCCGCTATGTGGCGCTAGTGTGCATTTACAACGAAGTACTTTGACATGGGTTATCTCATGATTCTGACCACCTAGAATGTTCGTGTCTTCAGCAATGTTGATCAGAAGGTCTGTGGCTATCAAATGGAGGTAATTTTAGTGCGTAATTCCGCCGCTATGTGGCGCCAGTGTGCATTTACAATGAAGTACTTTGACATGGTTTATCTCATGATTCTTACCACCTAGAATGTTCGTGTCTTCAGCAATGTTGATCAGAAGGTCTATGGCTATCAAATGGTGGTAATTTTAGTGCGTAATTCCGCCGCTATGTGGCGCCAGTGTGCATTTACAATGAAGTACTTTGACATGGTTTATCTCATGATTCTTACCACCTAGAATGTTCGTGTCTTCAGCAATGTTGATCAGAAGGTCTGTGGCTATCAAATGGTGGTAATTTTAGTGCGTCATTCCGCCGCTATGTGGCGCTAGTGTGCATTTACAACGAAGTACTTTGACATGGTTTATCTCATGATTCTGACCCCCTAGAATGTTCTTGTCTTCAGCAATGTTGATTAGAAGGTCTATGGCTATCAAATAATAATAAGTTTAGTGCGTAATTTTGCCGCTATGTGGCGCCAGTGCGCATTTACAATGAAGTACTTTAACATGGTTTATCTCATGATTCTGACCACCTAGAATGTTCGTGTCTTCGGCAATGTTGATCAGAAGGTCTGTGGCTATCAAATGGTGGTAATTTTAGTGCGTAATTCCGCCGCTATGTGGCGCCAGTGCGCATTTACAATGAAGTACTTTAACATGGTTTATCTCATGATTCTGACCACGTAGAAAGTTCGTGTCTTCAGCCAAGTTTGTCAGGCGGTCTATGGCTATCAAATGGTGATAAGTTTAGTGCGTAACTCCGCCACTATGTGGCGCCAGTGTGCATTTATAACAAAGTACTTCGAAATGGTTTATCTCATGATTCTGACCACCTAGACCTACCTGTGCGCCGACTATATTTTGCTCGGCGGCAGCGTGATGGCCATTTTTGGCCGGCGGCGGCGACGACACGCCGGTGGCATCTTTCGGCGGCGTGAATCGGCGTGACCAAAATTTGACCATTGAATGAATACCTTTTGTAAGTCCTGTTCAGATCCGTTGCTACGACCAGTGATTAGACCTATTGTGACAATACCCGCATCCTTAGTGTAGTTCATGTTGCAATACTGCATTGCAATTAAAGGCAATACAATAGAGATTTTGCTACATTTTTTGTTTAATTTATTCAGAGGGAAGAAATCTCGTTTCTTCATGGAGGAATCTCAGAAGGAATTCCAGGAGGAATCTTGAAAGAAACTGGAGAAATCCATGAAGAAAATTCTGGGCTTATCTCTGCAGGAACTGCTGTATGAAATCCTGAAGGAACTACTGCAGAAATCTCTGGTGGTTCAAGAGTCTGTCGAGGAATTTCAGAAGGAAATGCAGGAGGATTCCATAAATGAATGCAAGAAGAAATCCTAAGCGAGTTACAGCAGAAATCCTCGAAGGAATTCCAGCGGGAATTTCTAAGGGAATTCGAGAAGGAATCCTTTAAGCAAGGATTTCTAGGAGGAATGAACGAAAAATAGCCAGGAGAAATTCCGAAAGATTTTGCAGCAGGAAACCTCAAAAGAATTCAAGTGGGAGTTTAGAAGAAAATTAGAAAAAGAGTCCCCAAAGGAATTCTAAGAGGAATCAACGAAAATTACCTTAGAGAGGTATTTCTGGAGGAAATCCCTGAGAGAATTCTAGGAGGAATCCCCGAAGGAATTCTAAGTGGAATTCTCGCAGGAATTCCAGAAAGAATCTTCGAAGGAATCTCCGAAGAAATTACAGGAGAAATTTATGCAGAAATCTCAGGAGGAGCCACCGAAAGAACTTCGGAAGAAATCTTCGAAGGAATTTCGAGCGGAATCCTCAAAGGTTTTTTAAGAGGAAACCCCCAAGAGGAATTTCCATAGGAAGTCAAAAGGAATCCCCGAAGAAATTCAAGAAGGAATCCTCGAAGGAACTCTAGGAAGAATCCACGAATTCTAGAAAGAATTTCCGAAGGAATGCTTGGAGAAATCACCGAATAAATTCAAGAAGGAAACCCTGAAGAATTCCAGGAGGAATCTAAGGAATTCCAGAAGGAATTTCCGAAAAAAAATAAAAGAGGAATCACCACAGGAATGCCAGAGGAAACTTCAAAGTTGTTCCAGGAGGAGTTCCCATGTTAATTTTAGGAGGAATCCCCGACGGAATATCAGGAGGAATACCCGAAGAAATATCAGGAGGAAACTTTGAAGGAAGTCCAACAGAAATCCACGAAGGAATTCCAAGACAAATCCCCGAAGGAACTCCAAGAGGATACCCCGAAGGAATCCACGACGGAATATCAAGAGGAATCCCCGAAAGAATTTCAGGAGGAATCCATGAAGGAAGTCCAGGAGGAATCCCCAAAGAAATTACAGCAATTATCCACAAAAAAATTCCAGCAGGACTCCAGTGGGAACTTCCAAGGGAATTCGGGTAAGAATCTCCAAAGGATTTCAATAACGGATCAACGAAAAATATCCACTGAAAGAGTTCCAGAAGAAATTCGTGAGGGAATTCTAGGAGGAATCACCGAAGGAATTCCAAGAGGAATCCCCGAATGAATTCCAGAAGAAATTCCCCGAGGAATTCCAGTAGGAAACCCCGAAGGAATTCTAGGTGGAATCCCCGGAGGAATTTATTGAAAAATTTCTGGAGCAATCTCCGAAGAAATTCGAAGAGGAATCACAACAGAAATTCCACGAGGAAACTCCAAAGGAAATCCAGGAAGAACCTCCGATGTAATTGCTGGAGGAGTTCCCGTAGAAATTCCAGGGGGAATCCCCAACGGAATGTCAGGATGAATCCCCGAAGAAATTTCAAGAGGAATCCTTGAAGGAAGTTCAGCAGGAATTTCCGAAAGAACTCGAGGATCAATCCCCGAAATAATTCCAGGAGAAATCCCCAAAAGAACTCTAGGAGGAGACCCCGAAGGAATTCCAAAAGAAATCTCCGAAAGAATTCAAGGAGAAATCTCCGAAGGAATCCCTGAAGGAAGCCCAGAATGAATACTTCGACGGAATTCCACGAGGATATCCTGAAGAAATTGCAAGAGAAATCTCTGAAGAAATTACAGGAGCAATCCCTACAGGAATCCCAGGGGGAGAGGAAACCCCATAGGAAGTTCAAAAGAAATCTCCGAAGAAACTCTAGGAGAAATCCCCTAAGAAATTCCAGGAGGACTCCTGGAGGAATTCTATGAGGAATTCCTGGAGGAAATCAGGGAGGAATCTCCGTAAGAATTCTAAAAAAAATCATCGAAGAAATTCCAGGAGGAAACCCCGAAGGAATTTTAAGAGAAATCCACGACAGCATATCAGGAGAAATCCCCGAAAGAATTTCAAGAAGAATCCTTGAAGGAACGCAACATTAATTTTGTTTGTGCACTGATCACCGGCGCGAAAAATAAAAACCGGCGGTGTGACAAACTGCGGCGTATGACCTAGGTGATCAGAATCATGAGATAAACCATGTCAAAGTTCTTCGTTTTAAATGCACACTGGCGCCACATAGCGACGGAATTACGCACTAAACTTACCACCATTTGATAGCCATAGACCTTCTGATCAACATTGTTAAAGACACGAACATTCTAGGTGGTCAGAATCATGAGATAAACCATGTCAAAGCACTTCATTGTAAATGCACACTAGCGCCACATAGCGGCGGAATTACGCACTAAAATTACCACCATTTGATAGCCACAGACCTTCTGATCAACATTGCTGAAGACACGAACATTCTAGGGGGTCAGAATCATGAGATAAACCATGTCAAAGTACTTCATTGTAAATGCACACTAGCGCCACATAGCGGCGGAATTACGCACTAAAATTACCACCATTTGATAGCCACAGACCTTCTGATCAACATTGCTGAAGACACGAACATTCTAGGTGGTAAGAATCATGAGATAAACCATGTCAAAGTACTTCATTGTAAATGCACACTGGCGCCACATAGCGGCGGAATCACGCACTAAAATTACCACCATTTGATAGCCACAGACCTTCTGATTAACATTGCTGAAGACGCGAACATTCTAGGTGGTAAGAATCATGAGATAAACCATGTCAAAGCACTTCATTGTAAATGCACACTAGCGTCACATAGCGGCGGAATTACGCACTAAAATTACCACCATTTGATAGCCACAGAACTTCTGATCAACATTGCTGAACACACGAACATTCTAGGTGGTAAGAATCATGAGATAAACCATGTCAAAGTACTTCATTGTAAATGCACACTAGCGTCACATAGCGGCGGAATCACGCACTAAAATTACCACCATTTGATAGCCACAGACCTTCTGATCAACATTGCTGAAGACACGAACATTCTAGGTGGTAAGAATCATGAGATAAACCATGTCAAAGTACTTCATTGTAAATGCACACTGGCGCCACATAGCGGCGGAATCACGCACTAAAATTACCACCATTTGATAGCCATAGACCTTCTGATCAACATTGCTGAAGACGCGAACATTCTAGGTGGTAAGAATCATGAGATAAACCATGTCAAAGCACTTCATTGTAAATGCACACTAGCGTCACATAGCGGCGGAATTACGCACTAAAATTACCACCATTTGATAGCCACAGAACTTCTGATCAACATTGCTGAACACACGAACATTCTAGGTGGTCAGAATCATGAGATAAACCATGTCAAAGTATCTCGTTTAAAATGCACACTGGCGCCACATAGCGGCGGAATTACGCACTAAACTTACTACCATTTGATAGCCATAGGTCTTCTGATCAACTTTGCTGAAGGTCTAAACTATGCAGGGGATACGGTTTTTGAGATACAGTTCAGAAAGTGATGAAGTCTTCAGGTGATGCCAAACTTTCTGGGGGTGCTGCAATATTCAACTGGGGTGTTGCAATACTAGAAGATGCGATTCCATATTTATGGCGGGTAGTGTATGTTTTTTTAGGAATCTTTCAGGTTTCTTTCAGAAACCCTTCCGGTGTTTTTTTTTTTGTCAGAAATTCTTCTAAAGTTTCTTTTAAAAAAATCTCCATGGCCTCCTTCAGATATTCCCTTATGTATTTAGATTTCTATGGGTTCCTTCTGGAACTCCATCAGGAATTACTGTAGAAATTAATTCTTATAGAGATTCACATACAAAAATAATCGTAATTTTTTTCAGAGTCATTTTCTTCAAAAAGTTTTCCATTGATTCCTTAAGAAATTCGTTCGGGCATTTCTTCAGAATGTCCACCAGAGATTTGCTCAGGAATTGCTCTAGAGAATCCATTACACATTCCTACATCAATGTGCCCAGGAATTTCTTCAGGGATCCATCCAGAAAATCCTACCGGAATACCTCCAGAGATTCTTGAATTATTACTTTCTGTGATTCAAGCGGAAACTTCTCTAGAGGTTCCTGCATGAGCTCATACACAGATTCCTTCAGGAATTATTTCAGAAATTCCTCCATACATTTTTTTATTCTTCAATCACTTAACCTAATTTACAGCTCTTTTTGCCCACTAGGGCACTGCGTGAGCGATTCTACTTGGCGGTTGCACTTACACTTTGTACAGCGCCTAAATGTATTCTATTCTACTTCTACTATATCGACCTGGTTGCCTTTTGCGCTGCTGTCACTTTTCTACCCTGTTAATGGTAAAATGATGAGCATGATGTTGATGTGTGGCTCTCGTGCCTTTTCCAGTCCGATTGGGGGTCCATTAAGGGTTGCTGTTAGCCGATATCCAAGTTTCCGAGTTCATTAGAGTATATGCTCAGAAGAGGGTCAGGTGTCAGCCGCTCTCGAGGGGAAGAGCAGCTGACGAAAAATTGCAAGAGCCGGGGCTGGGATCGAACCCATGAACATCCACTTATGAAGTGAACCTGCAGCCACTATCCCACGGACCCCGGCTGTCCATGTAATTCGACAGAACTTTATCCGGCATTTCCTCTAGGGTTAACTTTAATAATTTCTTAACAGATTTTTTGGAAAATTTATTCAAAAATATTTCTTAGAAATTTCTACGGCAATTCCTCAGAAAATATCTCAAGCGTATTTGCGAGAATACTTTTCAGATGCTTATCAACGTGTTTCTCAAGTATTTCTACAGTTTTTTTTTCCAGTCCACAGATTTTTCCCGGAATACTTTCAGAAAGTCCCCCTAGAATATTAATAAAGGATTTCTTCAGGAATTTTACAATTTTTTTTTTCAAAAGTTTTTGCCTAGGAATTTCACTACTTTCCCGAGAAGTTTCTCTTGGAAATTCTCCAGGAACTTCTTAAGAAATTCTTTCTGAGATTTTTCAAGAGTTCTTCCATTGAGTTTTTCAAAAATCTATCCTAATATTTATTTACGAATGCTGTAGGAATTTGCTCGCAAATTCTTCTCAGTGTCTCTTTATCAATTCTTTGAGAAATTCTTCCAGGGATGTTTCAGGAGTTCTTCCAGAAAATGAGTAATCTCTGTAGAAATTTTCGTGCAGAAAAACGTGTGTGTTTCCGCCATGTTGTTTGGATACCAAGTTTCGACTGGATGGTTGTTAACTTTGGGAAATTTCGGCTTTCTGTCTAACAGATTGCGTTGATTGATTTCTTGTCATCGCCGACGTTTCAGTCCGGCTTAAAATCTTAGAAATCACTGAAGAACTGTCTCAAAAAATCGCTTCCAAAAATCCTAGAGATGCCTTTGGAAACTTTTCAACCTTGAGCACTCGCGACGTTGTAAAACTTTTAAAAACCTCGCTTATCGTATACGGGGCGATCGCGATGAAGTTTCAGGATCAAACAGGCACACGTCCAGAAAGGTTAAAAGATATTCTTGAAATTCCTGACGTAGTTTCTCAAGTTATCTACCTTGGATAATACCTAGAAGAATAGCTGAAAAAAAATATTATAAGATACCCCATTGATGCTCAGAAATAAATCATGAAAGACTTCTGGACTGTGGAGGAACTCTGCAATTAATTCAAAAAAGAAATTGCTTGTGAAATTTATGGAAGTATCCATGGAAAAATAAGTAGAAGAATTTCTGAAGAAATCTTAAAAATAAAATCTTGCACAAATCGCAGACAAAATCACTGGTGTAATTGTTAAAGTTATCAGGGAATAAATGCCGGAGGAATCCCACGAGGATTTTCTGAAGGAATCCTTGGAAAATTTTCTGAAAACACCTCTAAAGGTATTTTCAAAAGTTTGTTATCCAATTTCCGAAGAGAGTTGTACACAAAAATCCTGGATAAACTTCTGAAGGAACCAAAAAAAATCATGGATGAGTTTTTTTTTTTGAAGAACCACTATGGAATTAATAAAAAAAAAGATTTTTAGAGGATCTTTAAAATATTACTTGGAAGAACTGGAGAACGCTCTGCCTGTAGGTATTCATAGAAAAAATTCTTGAAAAAATCCTTAGCCAAGGAACTGATTCTGGAGTAATTTCTGCAGGAACTGTTGAGAAAACCTTGGAAAAAATCTCACAGAAGGTCTGAATATATCCAAAGCTATGCTAGAAATAATACCTGAAAAACTATTGGAGAAACCTCTGGAGGAACTTTCAAAGTTTCTTAAAAACTTTCTAGAGAAATTTCGCTCAAGAAAATCCTAATACCAGGAACCACAAGGGAAAATCAAACAATAATTTCTGAAAAAGTTTCAAGAAAAAAATTCAAAGGAAAACCCCTAGGGTGAGGAATTTCTGAAAGAATCATCGAATCTTTGTGAAAAAAAAAAATCTCCTAGAATTGCATCTCAGAAGAAACGTAAGAAGAAATTTATGGCGAAACTCCTGGAGAAATTTCTGGAAGAATTTCTTGGGAAATTTTTAGAACAATTTTCGAAGAAAACACAAAGAAAACTCCTGGGAAAAAATCTGACAATGTTTTTGGAGGATTTCCGTCAGAAATGTTTGAAGAAATACATGATGGACTACAAGCATGAACTTGTGTAGCAATCCTTGAAACAATTTCCTATGGAATTCCTTAAGGAACGCCAGCAGGAAATTCTGAAAGAATTCCTTAGGAAACCCGTGGACCACTATTAAGATGAATCTTGTGGAAAATTTCTTGACAAACTCCTGCTGAAATTTCAGGGAAAATTCCTGGGAGAATTTTTGAAAGAATCCGTGGAGAAATGTTAAAAGAATTGCATTAATAGGGATGCATTCTGAAGGGATAATGAGAGCAATCTTAAGAGGTTTTGTTGCTGAAATCATTCGAAGAAATCCTGCGAGAATCTTCTTTCAGTGAACATTTTAGAAAATTATTGATACATCCTTAAGGAATCCCCAAAGGAATTTTTGGCAGAAAGTTTAAGAAGAATTCTTGATAAACTCATGAATGAGATTCCAGTAAGAATGTTCTTTCCACGATAATTACGGAAAAAATCGTAAAATAATAATGCATGAAGAGTTTTCTCGAAATAATTCTTAATTTGTAAACAATAGTGGAGTCAGTTCCTTGGGGCTGTACCAGTATATGGAGCGCTGAAATTTGGAAACCTTGAGGAACCACCTCTGATTTTACAATGACAGCACTGTAAACATTAGGGTGGGTCAACGTTGAATGGGAAAATTAAAAAAATGATCTGATTCAATCGGATCATAGTTTTTAGATGCTCTTTTAGGTCCCAAACAACTGTGCAAAATTTGGGCATTATTGGCTTAAACTACATTTTGCACATCGTGATCAGTGAATCAAAATTCAACCATCGCGCAACAATAACGACAATGTCGCAACCTGAATTTGTTGTGACACTCTACCCAATGCGACATAGGTTTGTCCGAACTTGTACAGAATAGGATAAAGATCATGCAGCGCGAGTTTAGAGATTTTTTTGGCCTTGCATTGTGATTTTCGAGCGGTAACTTCGAGTCGGTAAACACTGCAGCGCTGCTGAAGATGTGTCATCAAAAAGATTCGATTTTGGGTTGGTAATTATAGATTGTACACGAGTTGAAAAGTACGCAACAAAAAATTTCGAGATCATATTATTATCTGTTACCAGTTGGGATAAAGAGTAATTGCTGCGCCTTCTTTGTTGCTTCTTTTGTGCCTCTTTTGTCTGACAATTCTCTTCACTGATCGTGATTGAAGTTTGTATGGGATTTTACACACTTTTTTCGTAATTTTCTTGAAAGTAGCTCAAAATTATCCTATACTACATAAACGCCAATGTGAAAGTATAGAAAAGGATGTGTCGAAAAACTTTGTTGGAGACTGCAAAGCGATCCGATCCATGTGGAAAAACATATACTCTTTCCAATTCTGGCCAAAAGTTGAGATTTTATTATTGATGTTATTCTTTTACATGTTAAAAGTAAAGCACACTGAGGCTATTAGTAGGTTATAGCTTTTGTCCCAAAACTCGGATCGCCTTGCGGTCTTCGGCAAAGGCCAATCATTGCTGGGGGAATCCTAGAGGATTTCTCCAAAGATGTTTCCAGAAATTCTTCCAGAAATGCCTGATGAGATTCTCTAGAATATCCTGGAGTTGCTGTCGTATCTTCTATGATTTGCCCAGTAATTCGTACTATGATTTCTCCTGGGAACCAATTTGAAATTCCTCTGGTGATTCGTCCAGGGATTTCTCCATAAAATTCTCCATGAATTCCTCCATAAATTTTTCCAAAAATTTCCGCCACAATTCTTCCAGTAATTTTTCCAAGGATTCCTCCAGAAATTGCTCTCAGAATTCCTCCTCAAATGCCAGACGCAATTCTCCGGATGTTCTTCCTGTGACTCCTCAGTCGATTTTCCATGGATTCTTCCTAGAACTAATCTTGGCATTTTCCACGGATTTCTCCAAGGATTCCTTCGGGAATTCGTAGAGGAATTCTTTTAAGAATGACTCCACGAATTCCGGCTGAAGTTCCTTCTGTGATTTTCATATGGACTTTTCAAAGGATCAGACAAATTCCAAGAATGCCTGCCGGAATTCGTCCAGAAATTCTTCCTGTGGTCCGTCTAGAGGTAGAGAATGTATCTAGACTTTTTTCTTTGGTTCATCTAGTAATTAAAAAAAGGATTCCTCTTGGAATTTCTCTGGGATTACTCTGGAATTCCTTGAGCAATTCCTGCTGTTATATCTTCATGCATTTACCTAGGAATTCTTCCAGAGATTCTTCCTAAAAATTCCTTCTAGTAGTTCTTGCCATCCTTTTCACGAATTTAGATGAAGAAGGTGCCTCTCATTTTCTCAGTATAAATAATCCACAAACTCGTCAAGCGCATGAAAATGCTACTTGGTGTTCACTGCGAGTAATTATGCAAAGAGTAGCTTTCTCAGATCAATTTGTGCTCAAGATTTTTTGAGTACAATCGATGGTGGCCTTTGTAGCATCCATCTTTGTACTTCTGTAACCATGTCCTTAAACATATTTTCAAACTACCAGGGACCCCGTTGCAAAGCCCAAAAAATATGTCAGCTCAGGCAAAATTTCAGTGAATATCAAAAGCAAATCGAACATACCCAGGTAACCAATAAGCATTTAAATAAGCAGTATTTCAGTTTCAAAACTGAATTCCACGTGCTTACTGCTGTATAATAGCAGTTCGGCTGCTAAGCTGCCCTAAATAAGCAATCGAACTGCTGCTTAACATCTGACAGCTGTTGCGTAGCATTTAAAATGCTCGATATATTTTGGTTAATTAGCATCTGAACTGCTACTTTAATGCCACAGAACTACTAGGAGAGACGAATGATGCTAAAAGTACAACACAACAACACGATACGTTCTAATTTATGAGTCACGGCTGTAGGACCGGCATCATTCGCGTGTCTTTTTAGTCATAGGAAGCATACGAAGATAATTAATGAAAGTAAAGGGGCATTTAGTGAATAAATCCGTTTCCCATGTTGATTATCAGCACATGCCGGAGCACGGGTTTAGATGAAACAACTGCTGGTGTTGAGCCTCAAAAAGATCAAAAAATCAACGCACATTATATGATCATCTATAGATCATACTGTAGCACGGTTTTGTTACATCATCAACCCGAGGGTCGCAGCATCAAAAGTTGCACAAGAAAGCGAGAGAAAAAAAAGAGAAGAGAATGGGAGGAGAATAGGTATGAATCGGGGAAAATGAGCAGGGCGAAAATTTTTGTTTTTATTTTTGATAATCGGAGGGACAGGAAGGTTAAGCATTTAATCAGCCGTATATCGGGCCAAAACCTGCATTTAAGTAGCACTTATGGCGCATATGCGGCAGATTAGCATTAAATAACCTGCTGTAAAGGCGCATATATTGCTAAATAAATGCCATTTCAACTGCTTATTGGTTACCTGGGTATTCAGAGCAATTGTAGTCTAATTTCCATACAGCTATCCTCATTCCACCTTGATCTACCATGTTTGATTTATAGCTACCGTTCCAATCGATCCATCCATTCCATCTTACTTATTTTGCTCGTGAATTCCCAAGAACATGCGAATCGGAATGTGCACATCACCATCGCATCGTTTGATCCTATAGCTCATTGGTATGGTGTAGCCCGGCAACCAACAATGGTCCAACAGAGGAGTCTCTGGCGTGGAGCACTCTATTTGTATTCCGCATAATTGTTGAGGGAACGTCGCGTCGTCGTCGTCGTCGTCCACTCACAAATTGGGGCACCTGTTGTACATAGGTAGTAGCACTACCAACTCTAGGCCGCCAGGCAGTAACGCGCAAGCACCCGACCGCGGCCCGTCGGAAACGGCAAAAGGCGACGCGACGACGATGGGCGATGTGCATGAAAATTAATCAGCATTTTATCGCAGATGGGTCGGATTTCAGTGCCAATTAATTGGAAATTAAGTGTTGGCTGGCTCTGGTTGGTCACGGCGTTAAATATTTGCGGCACGCGCTCGAATTCACGTACGTATGTGGGACGGTATGCTGTGGATGTGCTGCTGGGTAGCGTGAGGGAAAGTGAACTATATTAGTTGAAGTTGTGGAATACTTTGGCTTTGATGGGGTTAGTACCGGACGATGACGATGGATTCGAATGATGGCGCGGTTTAATTTGGAGTGGTTTAACACAAGCCTGTGGATATGTCAAGTATATTTAATAACGGTACACACTGGGATGATATTAATTTTGTAATCCTTGATTAGAAATACGGCAACACCAAATGATGATTCAAAAATAAAAATTCTAAGCTTGATAAATTCCAATCCTGGATTACTAAGTAACAGAAAAAAATCAAATCAGCTTCTCTAGTGCATTTCATCCTATTTAGTAAGAAGAGATCCTGCATTTTGGCAAAATTTACTACAGAACTTAAAACAATCTTTATGACCGAGCTCACCATGTCTGTTCTATCTATTCACATCAGAGTATTTTCTCAATGCTACCAATTTATTGATTTCCATTCTCAAATTTATTGTCAATAATGTAAGCAATCAAATTAACAATTCAATCACATAAACGAACAAATTTATGATCAAGGCAATCATAAACCACCAACCGAGAAAATCAATACCAATCAGAAATCATCATCACAGTCAAGTCCGGCTCATCTTACGGAAGTCGACCGACACATCAGGGCGTTCATCGCTTAAGTCCGACCACGGCCGTCGTCGGTGTGTCATCCTGCTTTTAAGGAAACAATTCACAGCTGTTAATAAGCTTCACAATCACACATTTACGCGTCTCCTTTAGGCAGTAGGCATGGTTGCGGCCTTTTCATATTCTAGCCGGCACTGAACCGTATGCCATATAAGTGCAAACGACCTTTAACCCTCGAGCGATCGCGCTGTTGTATTTTGTACAACACGTTGAAAAAATCTCGCTTTTTGTACTCAGCATTAGCGTGGTGCCGACGCAGGTAGTCAACCGCGCGAGTTACGGAAGGTTAAATTCCACCCAACCAATTATTCATCCCGCATGGTCTACCCGCGCAGTCAACCCCGTCATCAGCGACCGACGACGAAGCGTAGGTTTTGTTTTCTCTGCGTTTTTGTTTCCAGCAAAATGAGTAAGGTCACTTGGAACAGTGGTTGTCAACGTGGGTAGCATTTCGAACTATTGTAATTAACCGAACAAGAATTCATAACGTCGGTTTGTGACAATCAGGTAACAAGTAACAAGTAACAAGTAACAAGTAACAAGTAACAAGTAACAAGTAACAAGTAACAAGTAACAAGTAACAAGTAACAAGTAACAAGTAACAAGTAACAAGTAACAAGTAACAAGTAACAAGTAACAAGTAACAAGTAACAAGTAACAAGTAACAAGTAACAAGTAACAAGTAACAAGTAACAAGTAACAAGTAACAAGTAACAAGTAACAAGTAACAAGTAACAAGTAACAAGTAACAAGTAACAAGTAACAAGTAACAAGTAACAAGTAACAAGTAACAAGTAACAAGTAACAAGTAACAAGTAACAAGTAACAAGTAACAAGTAACAAGTAACAAGTAACAAGTAACAAGTAACAAGTAACAAGTAACAAGTAACAAGTAACAAGTAACAAGTAACAAGTAACAAGTAACAAGTAACAAGTAACAAGTAACAAGTAACAAGTAACAAGTGACAAGTAACAAGTAACAAGTAACAAGTAAAAACGCATTAGGCAACATTAGAATGCAATTATTTCCAGACAGGATCTCGGATTAATCAAAAACTTGTTTCCAAATCAATGTTTTAGCTAAAACTCACTTCTCTATCAGAACCTGTAAGCTGTCTGCGTCGCCAGATTCGACGAAAATGCGACAGACGAAAAAATTAGCCTCGTTATATCACCTTTTAAACTTCCAACTCAGTGCAGGAATTAAGGGGAGCACTGCAAAGCCACTCACGCACTCCACACGTCCATCAGCCTTATTGGCCGAGCACCGAGGTGTTCGTTCGATAATCGGCAGTGCAGTGGTAAAAAGCCAAACTCCTTCGGGCCAATTTACCGGCAATTCGTGGGATCATGGCTGTTGTTGCGACAGTTCTTCTGAATCAATCCATCCCACGCACGCACACATACATACCCACAGCAGCCCGGCAGTACAGAATTCGGAAAAGATCACCTCGAATTTACGGCGGTGACGGTGGCGGCACTGGCTGGCTGGTAAAACCAGTTTCGTAATGTTCGCCTGCGCCTGGACACCATTTTTGGGCAGCAATATGATCTTATTGGCATCGGCATCAGCATCAGCGGCAGCAGCGAGACTACTGAGCTGCTGCATGAGATGACGAGGTAATCAAGTCACTGCGCCGTTGTTGTCGTTGTCGTCGCCAGTGTCATTGCGTTCGGATCAAAACAACAACGACGGGTTCGAATGAATCGAATTGTGGCGGATTGAATATCCTTGAATCCAAATCGATTCCTTGAACTCGCCACGATTGGTCTGGAATTGGATCAGACCGGATGATGCAGCGCATATTTTTGTAGGAATATCAAAGCCACTAGAATGAGAATCACGAATGAAATCGAAATTGAGTCAACGGGTGTTGATTGTTGCTTCTCCATAACAGTGGCTCTCAAATACTTTTAAATAAGCTTTTCACAAGTTAAAAATAGTGAATTGACGACCTGGAAGGAGCGTCCGATTCTATGATGTTTCAGATGTTCCAGAAAAATGACCACGTGGTTTATGGACTGCCCCCTGAGAATCTACACACAGTTTGAAGTTTCTGTAAGTGTATGTAGTATTGTATTTGGCCGATTCCGTAGAATAGTTATTTGGTGGGTTTGTTTCTTGTGTGCCTAGGAATGAATGGTTGGCGGGGTCTTATAAAAAACTAATCGCAAACGGAGCCTATGGAGAATAAGGGCGTCCTCCACAGTATTTACTGTGCTAACCGGAGCAATAGCGCGGTGGACCTTGTGTTTCTTTGAGACAAACAGCTGCACTTCTTCAATCTCATACTTGAGGCTGAATAAGGGAGGGATTATTAAGATGTTATTAATTAGATTAAATTTTCACCTATATGGTTTCGCATTATGTGTTTTACACAGTGTATTCTGTGCATCCTCGCCTTTGGCGCACTCAAATCGATACCGATCTGGCTTTATTGTTGCTGTTCTTTTTTGTGCTGTGATTGTTAAAAGTTTAATTCTTGCCTAGTTTGGGTAGTGGCTACGGTTAGGATAGATCTGTGTAGACTTATGCAAAATGGTACAGCCAAGTGGCGTTAGTCCAAGTACCTCACCTTCGTAACGGGAATTTCTATCTAGGAAACCTTGTGAATCCAGTGTTTGCTACTTTCAGAAAAAAATGAAATGGCAAACTCACGTGTCATGCCTCGAGCATGTGTGTTTGTCAACAACGCAATCGTTGCTACACTCATCTCTGAACTAACTACTAGAGATGTACACTGTGGTGCATAATTGATCGGACAAACGCCGATTTTTATACAAAATGGCCAAATTTAAGATGCTGTAACTATGGTTTGCTTTGATGGATTGAGCTCAACTTTTGACACGGAACTACAAATATGCTGAATTTTGTGTATACAAAGTATAAAATGTTTTCGTTCCCATGTCTGGGCGTGGCAAGGCGTTGAAAATATTGCAAAAGTGATCGGACAGCGGTACCCCTTTGATTTACACGCGTGCCGCTGTCCGATCACTTTTGCAATTTTTTCAACGCCTTGCCACGCCCAGACCTGTGAACGAAAACATTTTATACTTTGTATGCACAAAATTCAGCATATTTGTAGTTCCGTGTCAAAAGTTGAGCTCAATCCATCAAAGCAAACCATAGTTACAGCATCTCAAACTTGGCCATTTTGTATGAAAATCGGCGTTTGTCCGATCAATTATGCACCACATTGTATGTGCTATCACAATCGATGTATGTAGAGTAAAGTGGGGCAAAAGTTCGAGTGGGGCAAGAGTTTCTTTTGAAGTTTTTGAGCTCAATTCAAATTATTTCTTTCGGGTGTCAAGGTTGTTCGAAGCCTTTTAGTAAAAGAGTCTTTCACTCCAAAAATTATGGAAATTGATCAGTATTTCGAAAAGTTATGATAAAATTATGGTTTTTGATCAAAAAATTGTAACATGCCATGGTCCTTCCAACGCATGAAATAGAATTGTAATGAAACCGAATTCGGTATTTTATTTTGGGGCGTAACTAGGTATATTTTGAAGATGCTTTAGCATGTATAACTTTTTGCAAAAAAGATTTGGATATCATATTTTACACATAGTGGGGCAAAAGTTCGAATTGTGGGGCAAAAGTTCGAGTCATGTGGCAACTTAGGGTAAAAACCTTAAATTGTGCAAAATGTACATATTATCTCTAAGAGTGATGGAATTAGTGAGAAAATTCGATCAAAGTTGAAAAAAATGTTGTTTTATCTGGATTTGGCCGCAAACTACTAATTTTCAGTGTATTAAACTTAACCCTGATTTGTGTAAAATCCAGATCGAACTTTAAAGTGTATTCCAGTTCCAACATCATATATTAAGTTGATTCAGATATTGATATTACCAAAGTGTCAAAATAGTGTGCTACGGTTAGCGAAATTCCACAAACACTATATTCGAACTTTTGCCCCAGTGGTGGGGCAAAAGTTCGAATAAGACACACATATGCAAAAAGTGTTGAAACTCGAAATTGATGTGAACAGGGTACGAAAAACGGATCACGCCGAAAAACAAACGCTTTGTCCTAAACGGTGCATGTCGTTAACAAAGGCGCCCCGCAACAAACGCATGTCAGGCGATGAGAGCAATAAAACAAACATCGCTTGCCGTGCGTGTGCTGATATTTCGGCTTTTCTGTTGAAATTTTCGACCCACATTATCGAATTCATAAACATTTGGACGAAATAGGACTCTTGCAAACCTCAGAGTCTAGTTTCAGTTGTAAAACAATGCGAAAATCAGGATGTGAATAGAACGAGACAAATATTCCAACCGTTTTTGTTATGAACAAACTCGGGAGCGATTTTGTCATTATCTGCTAACGAAAAAACAAAGCGTTGTTGCCGTGCCTTCTTTGTTGCCTATTTTTCGCTTGCGTTGGCATATTTTGCGTACACTGGATGTGAAGAATTAGCATTAAGTTAAAATTCACAAATAAAAAAAAAAAAAAAAAAAAACATTATCTGCTTCGATTTTTTGAAAAAAGTTGAATTTTCAACTAAGGTCGAACTTTTGCCCCACCTTACTCTATCTGTTGGAAACCTCAACAGGAAATACGTTTATTGTTCGGTTTATTTACTGCATGATGAACCACCCCCTACGGATGCTTTCAAGCAAGTCATTGCATACTGCACTTCAAAAGGCCTTCCGCAAATTGTTGGTAGTGATGCTAATGCTCACCATATAATCTGGGGCAGCTCATACATCAATTTGAAAGGCTCCAGTTTGATGGAATACTTAAGTAGTACAGATCTTAACATAGGCAACCCCCCAAACTTCGTGGTATCTGCTAGAGAAGAAGTGTTAGACATAACGCTTTGCTCTAGCAGAATTAGTCACGAGCTGACCAATTGGCATGTGTCAGATGAAGAATCTTTATCTGACCATCGCTACATCTTGTTTGAGCATGTGAAAGTTACTTCGCAAACTATGCGTTTCAGAAACCCCCGGTCAACTAACTGGGATCTCTTTTCCGATTTGGTTGCAGCCAAATTACTCACTATCCATTAACAATCCAAGTGATTTAGGTGATGCCGTTGATACTACAACGGCCATCATCATGGAAGCTTTTGAAGAAGCTTGCCCTCTGCGGTCTGTGAAGACCACAAAAGGAACTCCTTGGTGGAACTCTGATCTGGCGAAGCTCAGGAAACGATGTAGAAAGAGTTGCGACAGACGACGTTCGGCTGGTTTGGAGGCTTTCAGGTCGGCTCGCAAGGCCTACAGGGAAGCTCTCCGGTCTGCTGAACGATCCCGCTGGAAAAAACCTTTGTACAAATGTTTCCAGTTTGAGTGAAGTCAGTCGGTTGAATAAAATCCTTGCGAAATCTAAGGATTTCCTAGTGAACGAACTTCGTTTGCCAAATGATGATTTTACTTCTTCTGATGAGGAAGTTTTGGAATGTTTATTCAGTACACACTTCCCCGGATGTGTGGATATTACATCTTCAGATGAACCTGACGTCTTTTCTTGTAGTTATGATTCTTAACTTAACGAAGTATCATAACTATAGAATCGATTGAATGGGCACTTAATAGCTTTGCTCCTTTCAAATCTCCTGGGGCAGATGGGATTTATCCTATTTTGCTTCAGAAGGGATTTGATCATTTCAAACATGTTTTGAAACAACTACTTGTTTGCAGTTTTGCTACAGGGTATATCCCCAAATCCTGGCGGGATATTACTGTGAAGTTTATTCCGAAAGTGGGTCGTGCGTCGTATGAAGAAGCAAAGAGTTTCAGACCTATCAGTTTTACCTCTTTTCTTCTGAAATGCTTAGAACGCATTGTGGATCATCACATCCGTGATGTTCATCTGGCCAACGTGCCTCTTCATGTGAACCAACATGCCTACCAATCTGGTAAGGCCAATGTGACTCTTTTACACAAGGTTGTTTACGATATCGAGAAAGCATTCGCTCAAAAACAATCTTGTTTGGGTGTTTTCTTAGATATCGAGGGTGCCTTTGGCAATGTGCCTTTCGATGCCATATTGGAAGCCGCACGGAGTCATGGTATATCTCCAAGAATTTCCAATTGGATTCATCAAATGCTCAAAAACCGATATCTCTTCTCGACATTGCGTCTAGCAGGGATTAGGAAATTGAGTGTTTGTGGATGCCCCCAAGGGGGAGTCTTATCACCGCTTTTGTGGAATCTCGTATCAGATACGCTATTGAGGCAACTCCATCATAGCGGTTTTCCTACTTATGGTTTTGCCGACGGCTACCTAACATTGTTAGTCGGTATGTGCATCAGCACCCTTTTCGAACTGATGTAAAACGCTATTCAGGTAGTTGAGGGTTGGTGTCGCCAATATGGCTTTTCGGTAAATCAGAGTAAAACGTCTAATGTTCTTTTCACAGAAAAGCGAAACCGTAATGGTGTTCGACCTTTACGTCTCTTTGATTCTGAAATCAATGTGACTGAACAGGTAAAGTACGTTGGAGCTATTATTGATTCCAAGCTTTAATGGACACCTCACATTGAGTTCAGAATCAAGAAAGCTTGTATGGCCTTCGGGCAATGCTGGCGAACCTTTGGTACAACTTGAGGTCTTAAACCCAAGTATATCAAATGGATTTACACAACTGTTGTCCGTCCAATATTGGCCTATGGATGTCGTGTGTGGTGGCAAAAGGGCGAAGTGAGAACGGTCCAATCAAAATTAGGGCATCTCCAAAGGATGTGCTTAATGGCGATGTCTGGAGCGTTCTCATCAACTCCTACGGCAGCGCTCGAAGTTCTCTTTGACGTTGCCCCACTACACATTCATCTCAAACAAGAAGCACTTTCTTGCACTTACCGTCTATGGGTACTCGGTCTACTAGAGGAAACTCCTGTGAACCGGAGTTCAACACACACCTCGTTGTTTCCACTTTTGGTGAATTGGGACAAAGTTGTCCTTGCTCCAAGTGATCTTACAATTGCTTGTAATTTTCCATATATGACATTTTCCACGAAATTCCCTTCTCGGGAAGAGTGGACATCTGGTTATCTGAAGAGAAGTGTTTTAGACGGCATCGTATGTGTTACACTGATGGCTCCCTTCTCGAAGGTCAAGCAGGTGCTGGTGTTTATTCTCGTGAGCTAAGGCTGCATCAGTCTTATTCACTTGGTAGACACTGCACCGTTTTTCAGGCCGAAATCTTTGCTCTTATGTGCGGAGTGCAATCATAACTTCAGCAGCACGTAATGGGCAAAGTAATATGCTTCTGTTCAGATAGCCAGGCTGCTATTAAAGCACTTGCTTCGGCTAACTCCAGGTCGAAAATAGTTGTCTCTTGTCGAACTCAAATCAAGGAGCTGAATTCAGCAAGCGCTGTTCACCTTGTATGGGTACCTGGCCATCCTTCCATCGCTGGAAATGAATTGGCTGATGAGTTAGCTCGCTCTGGAGCATCACATGACTTCATTGGCCCTGAGCCAGCTATTCCGGTATCCAAGTGTTGGGTAAAGCTTCAGATTCACGCCTGGGCTGCTTATCAACACAGACAATACTGGAATAGTTTGAAGTCATGTCGTCAAACCAAATTGTATTGTACTGAGCTATCTCCAAGGGTGGCGAAGTATCTTACAAATCTGTCAAAGCAGAATTGCAGCATTCTGGTCAAAGCATTGACTCAGCAAGCTGATTCATTTGCATGCGATAGCTCCGAATCCGATTAGGAACTTTGTATCATTTGATATGTAACTGTCCAGTTTTTGCGCAACTGCGTTTCCGAGTATTCGGTAAACACTTATTAGGGGCTGTCCATAAACCACGTGGTCATGTTTTTGGGACTTTTCAACCCCCCCCCCCCGCGTGGTCATTAGTCCATACAAAAATTTTTACTTGTCCATACAAAATGGTCATTGGCCGAAACCCCCCCCCCCCCCCCCCCCTCTTATGACCACGTGGTTTATGGACAGCCCCTTAAGTGAAACTGACTTCAGAAACCTGAATATTCAGGATATTCTGTTGTTCGTAACCCGCTTAACCCGCTGTGGTAAAGAGCTATTGGCTCTCTTTCGCTTTATGCGTTATTACAGTGCTCTTCTCAGGGCGCTGTTTGAACCCATTGTGGTACGCTAATGCGTTAGTATCCTCTTCCAGGGTACTTTTCCTATTTCCCTACCTGTCGTTATCTCCATCCTTATCCTTATTTCCTTCCTTTTCCCTCAGGTAGATGATGAAATAGGCTATTATTTTGGCGATGGCACAAATGTCCCAAATGGAGAATAACGTGCCTCTGGAGCCGGCCTTCTAATACCTGATACCTGTAAGTGTAGGTAGTATTGGATTTGGCCGATTCCGTAGAATAGTTATTTTATGAGTTTGTTCCTTTTTGCTCCCTTCCATATTTGAACATGACATATATTGGGAGATTTCTGGAGGGGGGGGGGGCGTATGCCTGAAGAAGCTGAATGAACTGTGTAAGAATCGCAGCTGTGACTGCATAAAGTATGCCAACAATAACTTCTGGAGGATTTCTCCAGGAATTTCTCCAAAACTCCTTCCATGATTCCTCCAGGTATTTCTTCAAGGTTCCATCAAGACAACTTTTTGGGACTTCAAGTTGAGATGTAGGCTCTGAAAGAGAGTTTCGTAAAATTTTACGAAAACTCCAAAAATAAATCTCCAGAAAAAACATAATGAAAAAACTATTGTATAGGGTCATCCTCATAAAAAGTTCACATAACTCTTAAAATTGATATCAAATACCGTATAGTTGGTTCGCTAAACTTTCCTTCAAAACATTTTTCACCACCATTGCAAAAGACATCAATATTCTATCTGCATTTATGAAAAAAAGTGAAATCCAATCTCACTTTTAGGTGAAAAATCACAAAAGTGAAATTTCCTTTACCGACGTGACCGACTCCCTTATTTACTTTCTAAAGTACACATAGAGGACGTCAACCACAGTCTCAGTCAGTTAGTTTCATGTGCAGTTTTGATTGATCTAATTAATCACTGAGTTTCATCTTCGAATCGTACGGTTATCTAAGCCGATGCTCATGAATTGAATAAGAAACTAATTATTAGATAAACATTACAGTATGGATGAAAGGATCAGCTGTCCATGTCCAAACCACAAAAAATCTAACTCAAGATTGAGATTATCGCTCTCGAAAGGTTGGGCAATAAATCTCCGGTGTTCTTCTTCCAAGTAGCAATAAAGACAATCTTCCATAAATGTCGTCCATCATGTCAGAATGACACCAACCGGCAACCATACAACGCCCACCCCATTAACCAACCTGCCATGCCGTGTGGCCCGCTTAGTCAGCCCCGGTTGATCAGCCAGTCAGTTCCCTTGTTTGGCTATCCCACGACATTGAAACAGCCGTCAACCCATCAACCGAGCTCTGAGAGCACCACGACGACGACGACGACGACGACAACGACGACGGAAGCATCAAACGTAATATCTGTGTTTTGTTAGGTACGCCGGGTACGTTCCTACACAGCATTTCAAACGACCGAAACGCAACGTAACTAGGTGTATCGTCGCTACCTATTCTTCAACCGGATATTGGCAAAGAACTCCCCCGTGCGCCCGCCGAGGCAGCAACCACACGGAAACACATACAACAACGGGCGCCCTCGCCGAAAGTTGACATTGAAACGTTCTGATGGTGAATAGCATCCGTTCAAAGTGAGCGCTGGCGCTGCTGCGTTCTTGTCGAAGTCGCTTGGATCTCCGCACAGAAATTAGACAGCTTCTGACGAGTACAGTGGGTAGGTACCTCGCATGCTGCACACGTTTCTATTTATTATGCAAATGGCAACCTCGGCTTGGGTCGTCGTCGTCGTCGTCGAGAGGTTCGTCGCGGCCCATTGAGAGACACACAGCAGCAGCTGCGGGGTTGAATCTAGGTAGGTAGGTAGCGTAGGTTCCGGGGGCGCGCGATGTGACAGAGTTGTTTCTTCCATCGACACTCGGTCTGTTTCAGAAGCCTCCCCATACTTATGTATGTCGTTGCGGAGCAGCTAGCGTAGGACTCTGGGACAAGGCTACGCGGGACGGGTTCTATCAATGGTAAAGGACGCGACGGCGACAACGGGAGCACAACGGGCGATAATATTCAACAATAGCAACAACGCCGATAAAAAGAAGAACGAGGTGTGTGTGAAGATGACACATGTCACCCTCTGCGATTGTATTATTTACGAGTGAGTGCGTCATCTGCGTCAGGTCGCTGCTGGGAGACGTGTGGCGCTCGTTGTCTTGTTTCGAAATGACATAAAATATGGGAAATTACGTCATAGAAGTAGTTGGATGCTGGTTTCTTGCTTTTGCTGGTGAGGCAATCGTTAGATTTTGTTTTGTTAACATGTGTATAATTTACCAAAAGAAATCAATGTTTATGGTTTCCTAAATAAATTATTCATTATTCACTTGACAATGTCAACACGTGAAAAGGTCGATGGACGCATAATGGAACATACGAAAGGTCAAGCACTTTTGATGTAGAAAATTGCATGAAAAATAAAAATATCTCGTGTTCCAAAATCATCATGTAATAGTAATCAATAAACTGCTACGTTATATGTGAGAGTCAGAAAGACAGGCTTTGTAGCGAAAAAACAAACAGTTTTAGAAACAGTATCGCCTGGAAGGTAATTTATTCGAATTAAGATGGAACATCGAATCCATCATAATCTACATGCACAACCTTCACTCCGGAAGTACTGATGATGACAAAGACGCATCCTACGCGTAGCTTGAACATGAGTCCAGCCGCAGTCCAAGCCACGACGCCAAGATCATCATAAGGGGCTTAAACGTTCAGGTAGGCCAGGTGGAGGAATTCATACCGACAATTACAAAGCTCAGCACCCACCAGCTGACCAACGAAAACAGCTTACGACCAGTGGTGTCATTGAGGTTACTCCAAGTTACTCACTGAATGAGCTGGTCAAAGAAAAAAAAAACAAAATAATTTGCTACCAGTATGAGCGCCAATGGATTACTACAAAAAAGTTTCCCGGAAACAACTCAAGGATTTTCTATTGGAAAACATTCAGTAATTTCTCTTGGAATTCTATCAGGACACATTCCACGCGTTACGCTTTGCGCGAGAAACAAATTTTTGCTTCCAAAAAAGTTTACGTTGTTAAATACATGGTAACCAGCATATCAAACGAATAGATTTGAATAGAAGATTCAATTTATGCTTTCGAATTAGGAATTCAATATTTTTTCTCCAGTATAAAACAAGAAATAGGCTCAGTATACCAGTTATGGCTATAGTACTTCAAATTCGCTGTTCGGATAGGCGAAGGGTCTTCCAGCAGCAGTTTATATGTGCAGCTCAAAGCTAAAAAAGGAATTTTATTAGGAATCGTTTTGAGGAAGTCATGTTGCAACAATACATTTGATCTTGCCTATACCAATCGCAATACCCTTTTGAACGATGCAACAACGTCGCTTATAGCCGTCGACTAAGATTAAGATCAATTAATAAATCATCAAACTTCGAATTCAACCGTGGAACATACCTAAAAACAGTAAATCTTCAAACACACGATGTTACTGCAAGCCTTAATACAAGTGGCCAGAACTAGGCGGAATGCTATGATGCTATATTAGAAACCGGCGTTTAGAAATGTAAAAGTAACCCTATGAGGAACAGAACAGTATTTACCTAATCCTAACGTAACGTTTCTAATTAATAAGCAAACGGCTTAGGCAGAACTCAATTCAACGGTAATCCACACAGAATACCTCGCACTAAACTTCGCATATAATCAATTAACAAATTCAGGTTCTTCACCAAATTAGCATCACATCGAATCTTCTCGAACATACAATCAGTATCGCACGTTTCTGACATCTGCTATTGTGCTACGGCAAGTCATTGTGTCGACCGTAGCTATTCATTCGACAAGTGGTGATGCTGAACGTCGTCCGTGCTGCCAGAACATTCGCCATAGTTGATTTTCATCCTTTAATGATGCAAATCAACAAGAAAAATTTTATGAACAACAGATCACGTTCACAAAAGATGGTTGCAATCATTCAAACTTCACAATTTGCTCAAATTATGATTGAAATAAATCATTTTCCTTAACTTTTCGGCTTCCTTGCACCCTATTTCGCCATAGTGTACCAGTTATGGCTAATCCCATAAGGAATGCATGTAAATAATGCGAAGTGGAACCCATATTAACAAATGTTTCCATAACTGGTACAGGGTTCCTCTTATTGGCACACGCCGTAATAAATACTTAAAGTAGTTTTGGCTTCGTTTCTATTTTTTTTCCTGTAAAGTATGAAAACTAATCAATCATTAGACATATCTATGGCATTCGTCGGTCTTCTTCTTATTTTTTTAGAAATAGTTTTCCTTATGTAGTGCGATAACTGGTACAGGCACCCTACAGCGTAACGGACACCATAGCAAAAAAAATGAC
The DNA here is from genome assembly GCF_035046485.1 of Aedes albopictus. Classification (NCBI taxonomy): domain Eukaryota; kingdom Metazoa; phylum Arthropoda; class Insecta; order Diptera; family Culicidae; genus Aedes; species Aedes albopictus. The sequence goes on along the minus strand of NC_085137.1, from coordinate 506,322,834 downwards.
TAATTTTACTGAACGCCAAGAAATTCGCTTCTCGAAACAGTTTTCGAAGTTTCGAGTATTATTAGAAGAATATAAGTAATTATCTCCATTTTTATGCAAAAAGAATCAAAATCGATAGCAGGAGCCCGGAAATATCTTTCGGTGTAATTCAAAAATCGCGGTGTAAAAGTTTTCGTGGAATGTGTCTCAGGCATTCTTACTAGAATTTCTTAGGGAATTATAGTGGAGATTTCTCAAGTATTTTCAGCAGGAACACCTCCAGTTATTGCCCTCGAGGGTCCTCCAGCTATTCCTGGAGGATTCTCTGCAAGTTTTGCAAATGTCTGGAGAAATCCCATAGTAGTCCTGGTGAAATTCCAGCAGTAGTTCCCAAAATAATCTGAATAGAATTCCTGGTAGAAATACCAAATTTGTGCAGAAATCCAAGAATATACTATAGCTGAAATTGCTGGAGGAAGCTCAGCAAGCATTTTTACTGTGTTACTAGAAGGTTCTTAGACGAATTCTTGCAGAAATCTTTAGATGAATCTCTAGAGGAATCCTAGGAAAAATGTTTGAAAGAATTATGTATTTCAGGGAGGATCCAATGGAGCAATCCCTTGAGGTGTCTAAAGAAGAATTTCTGGAGGAATCCCAGCAGGCATTCCTTGAGAATTTATGAAAGTACCGTCGTTGGGGGTGAGAATGGGTCAAAAAAGGATACTCAAAGATTAATTGTTAAATAACAAATGCAATTGAAGTCGGAATAACTTTTTATTTGGTATGTATACTCTTCTATGTGATTATGATAGTATAGCAAAAAAGTATCACATTATATGAATTACTTACTAAACTACAAATGATTGAAAATTGACCCAATCTCACCACTGAGAATGGGTCAAAGTATTCGAAGTCGCCTATCTAAGAATATAAATTAATTTTATTGATCATATCTAGTAAATCTATTAAAAATACAATGTAACCATGAAGAATAAAAACTTAGGTAATTTTAAAAGATGATAAATCCACCTAAAAGGGCTAATACATCCGAAAAAATTGTTGAAATTTGATAAAATAACGTTTGTACGTTGTATCGCCATTTTTAGCCACCATAATCATCCTCATTTAAAGTTTAAACCTCCAAGAAAGGAGGGGGAAGATTACAATGAGAGAGAGACGCATTAAAATATTGTTTGAAAAAACATGATATTTTTAGTATACTGCATAAGAAATGTTTAACCAAACCCTCCGTTTAAACTCTTATGTACATAATCATTGTTCTCTCAAGATAGAGGCTCGTTCAAATATTATGTTACACAACATTTCACACTATCAGACCCTCGCTCGCAATAACATTGAAACGAATATGCAGTACACTAAAGGCTAGATGATAGTTGGAGAAGCTATCCATACGCATGGGTGTATTTTTATAAATGATTTTAGGCACTAAACGTATGAACACACTCGCTTGACACTTCTTCGACATATTTTCGAAAAAAAAGCGTGTTTTATGAAGATACGGTAAATATGGCACGACTTTAAAGTCAAATGGGGACTGGATAACAAGTTGAATTTTTAGTTAAGGTTATGTGCACTCGATAACTTGCTTGACCCAATCTCACCCCCATTCTTAATATTTAGACATAGGGTTGAAAATATTGAATTTTTAAATAAAAAGTTCATTGACAGCCCACTTTTTTCATCGCTTCAACCAGGTAATACCTACAGCTAACTACTTATAAGAAAATTTACGGATAGGTGCTTGTGTGGAACATTGCGGAGGAGAAATTTTTTCAGAGTGATTTACTAGTAGTTTCATCACATAAGTTTAGTCACAAATTTAACAAAAAATGATTGTTGCTAAACATCTTATTCTGCATCATGACGTTTAAAAACATCTCCTCTTTGAAATAATATAAAGTTTTCAATATAAATTAGCGATAATTGATGAGTTATTTCAAATTTTATGTTTCTCCATTTTGACCCAGTCTCACCCCCCAGACCCATTGTCACCCCCATCGACGGTATTCTTGGAGAAATCTTCTGATGAATTATTGCGGGAATTTAAAAAAAAAAATCCATGTAGGAATTCAAAAAGACTTCCTCCTACTGCGTGTGGCAGAGTGACTCTTTCGATGGACAACTTTGGATGGTGCATGTGGTGCTTGGTCAACGCCACTCGTATTGGTCATTCTAATGCATCTACGTCAGTCTTTTTCTACTTTACTATTCCAAAGCTGTAGGTCAATAGGGGTACAGCCAAGGGTACAGCAAACGTGTTAATCGACTTCATCTTGTTGCCTGCTGACAGAAAGCTCCTCAAAACATAGTTGACACGATGCAAGAACTTGTCCTGCTGTTCCTTCTTGTTCTTTGTGACTACTACATTTGTCAATTTCAAACTCCATCCGGATGTCGTTGCTGAGTACCGTCACAAGCTGCAACAACATCTATCTGATTTCGCAAACAGCTTTAAGTCGTCCATAAAGAAGGTGTTGGTTATTCTTGTACTCCTTGTCCCCCTATTCCCATAGTTGAATTGGTTGAGTGCTCTGTTAAGGGGGTTCATTAACCTCCTGATGCTGACAGTTCTAGACCACAACACAGCTGTTCCTTCGGTAATTTGTAGAGACGTGCTGCACATTTCCATCACGTGTTGCATCAGCCTGCTGACGTTCATGCCTACCTTGTACAACTGCAGTACCTTACCCCACGTCTGAACTATATGGACATGTCTTGCCTTTTTTCTGGACAGATTTGTTCATGACAGAAATGTTCGCTCGCCGTTTGTATGGAGAGCAGCAGTGTTGATCATTTCTGTTACGTTTTCTCTTTCTGGCAGCAAAATTACAAGATATTTCTGTCTAGTGGAAACGTGGGGTTGAGAAGGTACGAGTGCGGTACTGAGTCGTACGCCCTCTAGTAGTCGAACGCTATGCTCAAGTTCCTCTCCTTCTTGGTGGCTTGACCCACAATTACTGCATTTATTTGCGACACCCTTTTTGTTATTTGGTCATAACGTTGTTTGTGGTCCTTGGGCGGAAGATAAGTGATACCCCTGGTGATGAACTCTAATAGCTGCGTGGGGTCTTCTAGCACAATTTTGAAGCGGAATCGTTAATTGTTGTATTTTTTTATACCAAAAGTTGTGCACGAAGTCGGGTCCTGGTACAGCCCAATTTCTGGTACACCGAATAACCTCACGTACACTCCCGTTCAAAAGTTTGGGGTCACCCCCTCAAAAACATTTCATTTTTTTAGGCCCATATCTCCGCCAATTTGCGTCCGATTTCAAAACCCTAGGTTTCATTCAAAAGATAATAAGTCAAAGAAACTTTGAACATGATTTAAAAGAAACTTTTTCAAAAAAAAAAATTGTATGTAAACTTAACCCAAAGTTGCCAAATTTTCTAAAAAATGAATATAAACTTACGGCAGTGTCGCTGGAAGTTGGGTCGACCAAATTTTAAGATGAGAGCGGTAATATGACCCATTTTCTATTAGCTTTCAATCGCTTTTTACAGAACTTAGCTAAAAAATCTAGAAAAAAAGTTATTAAGTAAATTAATCCTTGATGTCATCGGCCAAAAGTTTGGGGTCACTATCGTAAAACATGGAAAAGTGATTTGGTGATATCTTCGTCATCTATAGTTCAATTTTAATTATTTTTGGCTCATTTCAAATATAATTAACTAAATTAACGTTTGATGTCTTCAACTTAACGTATTTAACGATTTTTGTATATAAAAATGTTATGTAAAGTCAGCACATTTTACCACGCTTCAAAAAATGAGACAACTTTACGTTAAGTTTTAGTATGTAAATCTCAACAAATATGTGTGGTTCAATGCCTATGCAGTAAGTATCATTCGTTTTGTTTCAAATAAGCCAAGAAGAATTAAAATTGAATGAAAGATGACAAAGATATCAACAAATCACTTTTCCATGTTTTACGATAGTGACCCCAAACTTTTGGCCGATGACATCAAGGATTAATTTACTTAATAACTTTTTTTCTAGATTTTTTAGCTAAGTTCTGCAAAAAGCAGTTGAAAGCTAAGAGAAAATGGGTCATATTACCGCTCTCATCTTAAAATTTGGTCGACCCAACTTCCAGCGACACTGCCGTAAGTTTATATTCATTTTTTAGAAAATTTGGCAACTTTGGGTTAAGTTTACATACAATTTTTTTTGAAAAAGTTTCTTTTAAATCATGTTCAAAGTTTCTTTGACTTATTATCTTTTAAATGAAACCTAGGGTTTTGAAATCGGACGCAAATTGGCGGAGATATGGGCCTAAAAAAATGACATGTTTTTGAGGGGGTGACCCCAAACTTTTGAACGGGAGTGTACATATATCTTGGGCAGTTACTACGACCGCGGTCATGTCTCTAACTCTATTGCACCGTCGCTCTGCTTCTGTCAACCACATCCCAACCGTCGCTGTACTGGACAGGGTTCCCCCATAGATTGGCCCAGAACTGTGTGACGTCGCCAATCTCCGGAAGGCCTTGTCCATAATCAGGCTTGTCCTTTCGGATGCAGTTGTAGAACTTCCTTTTTGACCGTTAGGTTTTGTTCTCTCCGCTTCGAACATTCTCCATAGCGCCGCAATCGTTTCGCAAGAGCACTCAAGTTCTCAACCGCTGTACATGGGTGTCGAGGATCTCCGTAATGTTGACTTCTGTGAGATCTCGGAGTTCTGCGGGCTTCACAATTTCAGCAACATAACGAACTAGCCTCGTTGATCGATTCTTCTGCTTGTACTGTGTTGGTCGACGAATCTTGATCCACCATATCCCTTTCGTGACGGAGCGCGAAAAAGTGAAATCTCCATACAAATTGCTCAACTTTGGCTCTCCAGAACTCTTAGATTTCCCAAAAAAGTAATTATTATTTTTACTCATTCGAAAGAACTACTCTTAATCTTTTGATTTCTAGCGTTGACTACGTAGATAAATCGGAAATAAATAATATGCGACAGATAAAACTTTTTAATGTTTTACCGTTTTTGCCCACTTTTTGTTTACCTTGTTGTGGTAAATTTTACAGGCTACGTAAACAAAAGTTTATTTCACACATACAAGTATAAGTAATGGCTGAATTAGTGGAACAATTTACATCATATAAAACAAAGTCTAAACAGATGAAAAAATATGCAAAACTGTTACCGCTCAACAGCACAATTGTGTTGGTTCGTCACGAAAGGGATATAGCGATCCAGATCTCCAAACATCACACCCACGTTGGTTTTTGTGTGCTGGGGTGTGTGCGACCTTCACTGTCTCATTGCGGGCGCATCCGTAATTCCAGTGTCTTGATATTAGTCTCGGCAGCTGAATACACAGTAAGCTGTAGATCCTCTAGGCTGTACGGCCTCCAACTACTGTGGCAAAATATCCTGGCTTAAGATACTTTCTTCACTTGCTAGCCAATAGAATTTCCGCAGCTTACGTTTTTGGTACCGGCACATGGGGTCTGTCCTACGGAACTGCGTGACTGCTGTGGCTATGTGGAGCACTAGTTCATTCCGCAGTTACTGTCGTTGTATATACGCTGTTGGTCCTGGAGCAGTGGGAGCATTCGAATCAACAACAGCTCTCTCTTGCGTGCAATGCATCCAGCCCAAAAGAACTCCTTCTTGACGTATCGCTCGATCTTATCCTCTCCCAATTCCCTCTGCGCTTCCAGCTTGGCTTCTTTCAGAGATTTCTACAAGGAGTTTTATAGAAATTCTGCTTGCGATTCCTCCAGAGATTTCTTCAAAGATTGTTTTGGGAATTTCTCTTAGAGTACTAGCGGATACTCTTATTATGATTGAAACATTTTTTCCTGTGTTTTTCCGCAGTAATTGCTCTTGGAAATCCTCCAAAAAATCCTGGAGTATTTCCTTCAGGAATTGCCTTGGGAATCCCAGCAAAACATCGTGGTTGGATTCTATAACACATTTTTTGAATCAATCGTAGCGGTATTCCTAGATCAAAACAAGAAATTCTAAAATAATCGCAAATAATTTACCAACAAGAATCACCAAAAATCTGAAGTATTATTTGTAAAAATCATTGAAGGAATCACAGCAGGAATTTTTGGATGAATCTCAGCTGTAATCACAAGCCACTAGCGTAGGCAACTCTTTTTTCGTACTCACTCTCCTACACACTTAAATTAAATGAGTGTAGAATTAGCAACTAGTTAAAATACACAAAAATAAAAACAAAAAAAAAACTTAAATTAAATCGCCAACCTTTGCAAATGGATTGCCGAGAATCCAACAGCCGAGAATCCGGTAACAATTTTCACTGAATCTCGGTGAAAGTTTTACCGAGATTTCGTTAAAACTTTGCCGAGGTCTCGGTAATCCAACTTTTTACCGAGATCTCGGCAAAGTTCACCGATACTCTGTCATGGCTCCAGTAAATATTTTACCAAGATATCAGCTGTTAGATTCTCGGTAAACCGTTTACCGAGATCAATTTCTGAATTTAAGTGTGTAAACAAACACGAAAATTAGAAGGATGGAAGAGGAAACACTTGCCCCTCTCCCTTTCATGCCACCCTTTCTCGTGTTTATCAAGAAGAATGAGTAAGAAATGAGAAAAAGCTGCTGTAATGCATTACAATAATTTCTGTTAGATTTTCCAAAACTCCTCTAGTGGTTTATCCAGTGATTTCTTCAAGTACTCCACCCGGAAATGTTTTTGGAATTTCATTAGAAGTCAGTAAAAATTGAACTGGCCACAACTAACCGGGATGGCGATCTTTCACTCCGGCCCATAAAACTATCATGGTCTCCCAGAGCTGAAAGCACTAAATATTTTGTGCCGCTTGACAGGCGAATGCCTTTTTGGATAAAGTTTCTGTGATTAAAAGATGGAAGCAATGCTAGGTTGAACATTCGAAAGAGGTGCAGTTATAAAACCCAACATTTTTGGTACGGATATCGAAGAGAACGTGCTTAGGTTCTGTACATAGACTATACGCAGACTCATTTTTGCCATCTAGAACCAACCCCTCCCCCTTCTCCTTTACCATTTTTATGCCTTTTGTGCATTCCACGTTTTCAAAGTTCGTTAGGACCGCAGAATTTTGCTAAGTTCAGGTTTTAAATTGTGTCAATTTTAATTTTATTTTTGCAAATATTGAAATTTGTCTTTGTACGTTACAAAGAAGCCAAACGTAAGCAAATTATTTACTCATTATCGCGCATTGGGCCACTCGCATTAACTACCGTTGCAGTTGTCGTGCTAGCAGAAGCCCAAAAGACAATATCCATCAATCTGAAGGTACCATGCACGCAAATGAAGAAGCGGTTTACCGCTTCACGGTCATCACACGAGTCACCAAGTCCTCAGTCGCAGCAGCCGCATTCGCAACCCCTTACTGGTGGCCATTGACGGTGCGGTGTCCCTGATGTCTCTCTCGCACCGCGTGGTGACTTCTGTCGCCGCTTTTGGACCCGTAGGCTCACGCTCGAAATAACTTATGCTTCTTTGCCTGACCCGTTAATGCTGTTTCGGTTTCGAAACAGTACACTCGGTAAAAGTTGATGAGGCAAGCAAACCAGATAAATAAGCCCACTACTAAAAGATGGTTGAAACCGGAATGAATGAATGCTGCTGCTGCCGCCGCAGTTCGACTGACAATTGAAAAATCTCCTGTCCGAAATTGGTCGTAAAACCGAGCTGAGATGATTCGAATGCATTCTCGAGTGAGTAAACGAGCTGGCATGCAACCCCCCGGCAACATTGAGAAGGAATACCGTAAAATTGGGTAAAGTTTACCGCTTCTTACTGTCGAACAAACAACAGCTGGTTCTAGTTCTAGTGACGGCATTCTCACTGCTTTGGCAAATGTCTACACGCTAATGACGTGTTCGTGTAAAAACTACTTCCACATTTCAATTTTCTTACGCGTGTTTCTCAAAGATCTCTCATCATGGCTCATGGTATGAAAGTTTGGCGAGATTCATTCTAAATTACTTTGCAATACCTGCAGGAAACTGATCACTTTTATCAACTACCCTCCGCCTACGGTACCAGCCAAACGAAGGGTGATGTCATACTTTCGTGTCAGCCAAAGGTGATACAATCGGCTGAATTTAGCGGGATGAGAAAACTGGTCGGGTTGGTTTGAGCTTCAGCGCAATTGCCTCCATCTGCATCACTTTAGAGACGCAATTCGCGTGATCGTATATTGTCTCTGTGTGTGCTTCGCAGCAGCAGCGCTATTGAATCATTTTTAATAACCAACCCGGTGACTGCATTAACCTATTTTTCCCCTCAACTCCGCCTGTGCGAATTTTCGTAATTAATCAGAGCGTGATCATTCCCGCCCCGTTTTCCCCGTGGTGCGGAACTCCAAAGAAGGCAGTTTATCAATCTACCATCTTCCTGGCTGTGTCGCTCGAAGAAAAAAAGCTCTTAAATACCGTTTTCCATGGCGCGTAATTTTATTACCTGTTGGGCGACGTTTCTCATCCCCTTCCTTCCCCATCGCAGTCAACTCGCCAACTTTTCATCCCAGGTGCAACTTTGAACGCACTATTTATCACTCGTTAAATCTGCGCCAACTCGGTAGACGCACGACCACGACGATGGCGACTTCAACTTGTATAACTTTTCCCCAAGTCGAGTCGGCGCGGAATGGAATGGATGGCGGTAAGTCACTGCTAAGTACACGGTAGCCGTATCTTTTGAACCAAAACCCTGATGCAACTAGATGCCTTATGATGACGGTCGGTGGTGGTGGCGTGCATTTCCAGTTTGGTAGTCACAACCAAATACACGCACCGCAGAGAAACCTCAACCCGGCCAGCGAGTAGTATGCTGTTGGAGACAACACATAATTAACCTTAAACACCTTTCCATTTCCCTGCCTGGGGAAGCTTTGTGTGGTGCTGCGGATGCGTTAAGCTTTATGCCAGATTTTGCATGAGTGAATCTTTATTTGTTACAGTTGGTTCCAGTTTTAGCCTACGGGTCGTCTTAGTGTCTCCGTACTACACTCAACCTTGGACTGCTAAGTATTATTAGTAAAGCATGTTAGTGGATAACTCCAATGTAATTCTAAAAAATCCAGTTTAGAAGTTTTTTGTTCTCTCTTAAGAAATTTTCCGACAATACCGTCGTTTTGACTGAAAAAAAGCAACCGTCTGTACAGCCAACCAACCACTAATACGTTATGCTCGGTAGCATCCTGAAGCAGCATATGAAGACACTTCTTCAGACACTGTGATTTGCTTGGTAGCAGACAAAAGGCTTTTAATTACATCACAACACACTAGCTTAGCCGACAGGGTGCGATCTTCAAGCTTGTGAAGCGCGCAAAAGTTATGCGACGGTGACAACGAAGTCGTCGCCCAGCACGACTCTACGCAACTGCACCATGTTGACGAATTGATGTTCATCATTTAGATACCGTTTAGCACGACGAAGACGACGGTGTAGCGAAGAGGCGCCTCAGGCCTCTGAATGTGACATACCACCTGAGAACAACGGTTTTGCCTTCCGATGAGGAAAGGGTTTGGGTATCATTGGGGCTGGCTGGTTAGGCAAATATGTGTGTCACCACATCTGCTGATCGAAGATTGGTTGTGAGCATTTGGGACACATGAAGGTTGTATGGTGTCACAAGATGTTATGAAGAAACTTAAACACATGAGTAGTAAAATGTAGTTCATTGGGCGTATGGATAGATTGTAAATATTGATTATACAATTAAAAATAGACGATTTAAGATACTTCTGAGAAAAAAACATAAATGGTGAAAAGCAAGATTTTTTTTGGTAACGATAAACATTCTTCAAAAAGTTCATTGATTCATCCCTGAAAAATTCATCACCATATGAAATTTGATCACTGATTGCCTTTCTACAGCTCTCGGCCCCTATGAAGAGCTTTCTAAGTAACATTGCAGTGCAAAGATACTCTACAACAACCACAGGTTACGATAGTCTTTCGATATCTGCACCAAAAAGATATAGTCCCCAGCTGAAACCGTTGCTCTCTGATTGCTTCACTATATGTCTGAGTACGGGAGTACATCCAGACTATCTAAAACAAGCTCTTATGTACTAGTTGAAAAGTGCCTATTTGTTTAAAAAAAACATCATTACCTTTTGTACGGGATGACGTAGCAACATTCTCTGCGCACGAAAATACGTATTTTGAAAGCTCCAAAAGTGGTTCTCAGACGACTTTAATAAGAAATTTGAAACAAAAAAGGTATAAAAATAAAACTGTTTTGACCAAATTCGGAGCATTTTTCCATAGTGTTCATAGGGTGGCGCTGCTGGAACAAATCGTTTTATCACTCTATCATTTTTATTTCAAATTTTTCGTCAAAGTCGTTTGGGAATTACTTTGATAGCATTCCAAAACGCACATTTTCGTACGCGGAGAATGCTGCTAAGTCATTCCGTTCAAAAGATATTGATGTTTTTTTAGAAAAAATAGGCACTTTTCAACTATTTTATTTTCTTTAGTTACAGAAATAAACCCTCGTTGATTTTTGTATGTGTTTCATAACTATATTTCACTAGCACTCAAGCAGCCGTAGTAATGCCTTTCGCTCCAACACGTAATAACGCTTTTTGAATAAACTTTTATTTTTGAGAAATAAACGCCTGTAACTATTGGACCAAAAAAAAAAAACAAAAAGAAATGAAAAAAAAAGAAAAACATAAGAGACAACGACCGTCTCCACGCACGAAACGAAGAAATAAAAACAGAAAAAGTTACAGCCATAAATCCCTTTCTTATTGAACCACCCTAAGCTTAATCAGATAAATATCTCTTTGCCTAAGAGTATATACAGTTAATATAGCAAAAAAAGTTTGATTTTCAATTTCTTTGAAAATATAGTCCACTCTAATTTTCATTTAAATTCAAATAGAGTTTTGTTTTCAGGAAAAACTTTGTGGCAGACCATTTTTGTCAAACAACTATTTGAAAGCACGGAATACATGTTTCCTCGTAAATCTATGTCCAGGACCAGATTTCTGGGTATTGGAACCACTTCTAATGCCCTTGGCTGAGATTCATAAATTATAAATGTGCATAAAATAAAATGGGAATAAAAAGAGGGAGTTTTGTGAATAAATCAAGGCAGGGCCGAGAACAGATCTTGTTCCTGGGCATTTGAGATGGGGCTGAAGGGGGTTTCCAGGAAGTTTCCAGAGAGCCCAAACAAGAGGGCTTCAAGGGGCTCAAGGGTGTTTCAGGAGCCATTTAAAGGCGTTCCGTTAAGTTTCGTTGACGTTTTAATGGGATTTCAAGCACGTTTCAAAGAGCTTCAAGGGCGATTCAGAGGGGGAGGGATCTCAGGAGGCTTTAAAGGGAGTTACAAGAGATTTTATGGACGTACCAAGGCATTTCAGAGAATTTCAGGGGGTTTCAGGAACGTTTTAAGGGCGTTCGGAGTGAATGTAAAAGCGTTTGATAGCACTCCAGAGGAGTGTCAAGGGACTTTCAGGTGCGTTTCAGAGTGTTTCTGGAGCCTTTAAAGGCGTTTTAAAGCATTTCAGGGTCGCTTCAAGGATTTTTCTGAAGGTGGCTCAAGAATTGAAGGGCGTTTATGGCTTTATGAGTATTTAAAACGGATTACGGGGATTTTGGGGTGTTTCAATAGTATGAAGCGCTCCAAAGACTCTCTGGAATTCTCTGACACTCCATGAGACCCCATGAAACCGTCTGAAACCACTTGGAACGATTTTTTTTTTGAAAATTTTCCGTGAGTTGTTGTTGTTGTTTATTTAACTTATAATTTTGAAAGAGGGAAAAGCCCCCTTAAGTGATTTCCTTGCATTTCGAAATCGTTCTCAAAGAGGCATAAAACCTCTTTATCTTAGTTTTTTTTCCGCGAGTTCGGGAATAGTTTTTCCGGCTTTTCTTTTCAAATTTTCTCAACGGTGAAAAATTTTGTGGAAAAATTTTTCCGGTTCATATTTTTTTTTTGGATTTCTGAGAAAATTTGGTTCCATTTTCTGAAAAAACCTTTGTTCTATGATGCTTCGTTCTTGATTTATAAGTCAAAGTCAAAGTTCAAAGTTCAAAGTATGTAGTGTCAGGGGAAAACAAAGAATTTCCACCTGAGTTTTCCGGGAAAATAGGCGACCCTGAATTTTTCTCAATTTTTTTATTCATATATTCATGAGCCCAGAGTGTGGAAAAATTTAAATAAAAATCTAAGACCCTTCGGTCCAATCCCGTACGGTAAAAAAAATTGCCCTATCTCAAATTGAGATTCAAGAGCATTTAAATGGGAGACTGCAAGTTTCAGGGGCGGTTCGAAGCATTTCAAGTGTGTTTCAAGGGATTTAAAGTATTCTTGTTAAGGTGAATTAGAAGTTACAGGGCATTTACGGATATTTTAAAGAAAATAGGGGGATTTCAGGGCCCATATAGCCGAGGCGGTAAACGCACGGGTATTCAGCATGACCATGCTGAGGGTGACGGGTTCGATTCCCGGTCGGTCCAGGATCTTTTCGTAATGGAAATTTCCTTGACTTCCTTGGGCATAGAGTATCTTCGTGCCTGCCACACGATATACGCATGCAAAATGGTCATTGGCAAAGGAAGCTCTCAGTTAATAACTGTGGAAGTGCTCATAGAACACTAAGCTGAGAAGCAGGCTTTGTCCCAATGAGGACGTTACGCCAAGAAGAGAGAGAGAGAGAGGGGGATTTCAGGGCGTTTCAATAGTATACAGTGCTCCAGAGACCTCATGGAACTCCCCGAAACCCCATAAAACCCCCTGAAACCCCTTGAGACCGATTGGATCGCCCCTGAGACCCCCAGATAGCCGAGATCCCATGAAATGTCCCTGAAACTCCTGGTAATCTCCCTGTATCCTCTGGGACACCCAGAAACACATCTGAGATCCCTGGAAACTCCCACGAAACCAAAAACTGTAGTCTGCATGACAATCATGATGTATGATTATGGCTATCATGCAACAGAAACATTCACGAACACGGCAAAATTTAGTAAACCAATGAAATTCCAGTGGTTCTGAAAACTGCTAGGACATGCGGATAACTAAAGAACCGGAAGTGTGAGGAATTGGAGACATTGTTTTTTTTTTTATTGCGCGTTCCTAGGGTCACAACCCCCAATGAAGCAGTGGCTAAATCTTCCGTACACAGCTCTCAACTGTGTAAATAATTACGGTCTACGTCTAATACATTAAGAAAACTTATGCCATATGAATGTTTTCGGATCCAGTTGTGTAAGTTGATGTCAGAATTCGATGTCCTACGCCATTTTCGAACCCAATATGTCGGCCTCCGGTTTGTGAAGATAATAGTTGATAACCTTTGTTTTATAGGGATTTCCACAAAGGGGGTTGCTTGAGGTTTTCGGGGAGCGTAACAGGGGCACTACTGGTGGTTCCAGAGAGTAACGCACCTGAGACCTTTCTGAACCCCTAAAAACGCCCCTGAAGCCCCATGCTACGCTTCTGAAACCTGCGAGTAGCCTTTGTTACAAAAATCATAAAAACCTTCTCAACCATGCCAAAAATTCTCTGAACTTCCTGAAACGCCTCCAAAATCTCGCTAAAACTCAACTTGATCCCATTTAACGCACAAGAGACCCTCCTGAACCCCCGAAAACGCCTACGTAATGCATCTGAAACCTGCAGAAAATCCTCTGAGGTTACCTGAAATGCCTTCTAAATCTCCCTTAACTCCCTCAGATCCCATGTAACACACCTGGACCCAAAGCCCCGAAAACCCTCTGATACGCCCCTGGTACCTCCAGGTACCATCTGAAACTCCTTTGAATCCCGCAGTGTCGCAATATCGCAGTGTGCTGTGCTGCCAGGAGTCTCATGAAAATCCTGTGGGTGCGAGCTTGGCGCATGGTCCACTGCACGAATTTATGCTGGCCTGCTTGCTCTCACAGGAAATTTGACGTTTGAGCAGTGCTGACACCGCTCAAACGTCAAATTTCGTGTGAGAGTAAGCAGGCCAGTAGAAATTCATGCAATTCTTCATTACACCAACGAACCTAACCCCAAAATGACTGACAGTTCTCACGTCATTTTGACAGATGTAATATGAGCATGAAAAGGACGGCAACGAGAAAGTAGAATATTTGATCCATCTTTTTCATGCATGTGTGTGGTCTGTCAAAATGACCTGAGAATTGTCAAAGATTTTCATGGCTTGCTTTATTGGTGTAATGAAGAATAATCCATAGCTCCCGGGAGCTCGTCTCATGCGCTGCGTGAGCTGTTGGTATCTAAGGGGAAAAATAACTTCATGGTAACGAAGAACCTCAACAACTTTTTTCCGTACACAACTCAAGTGTCTGGTTGGTCTATACGATACGACTAGGGACTCTCAATGCAAAGGTTAAGGTTTCAATTCTCGATCGTTTAGGAAGTTTTTTGTCGTGAAATTTTCCAATTTAATCAGCGCATGAGACGAAGCTCATGAGACACATCTTGAGAAAAATGAGGCGCACTACTTTCTCACTAGAAGTCTCAAAATGTACAGTGCTCCTGGGAGTTCGCTTGCAATGCGGCTCCCGCACATGGGACTAGAGCACGCGTACATCAACTCTGGTAACACCCCCAAAATCGCTTCTGTGACCTCCCGGTACCCCAGGAACTTCAAGGACTCTCTCGAACACCCATGAGATCTCCTGGGACCCTTTGAAACACCACTGACACCCGATGGCAGTTCTTTAGAACTCACTGAGACTCCTTGTAGCACACTTGGAGCAACTCTTGAGACCCCCTAAAACCCACCTGAGGCTTCCTGAGATCCTCTGAAGCGCCTCTGAGACCCTTCGTAACGCCCTTAAACCCCCTGAAAGGACCCTGAGCCCCCCTTAAACACCTCTGAGACTCCTTGGTATTCCTTGAAATCCTTTCGGATGCCCAGAATCACCCCTGCAACCTTCCTCTTTGACGTTTCGGTGATTTATATTGGAATAAATGGTTCGCGCACACTAGGTAAATATGTCAATTCATAACTGTTGGGTGGGTTTCTGGGTGAAACCGAATTGTGAGTTCTAGGGAAAAGCATTTCGCTGAGGGGTCTGGGTAAACTCCTACTCCAGTGGAATTCCAGTAAGGTGGCGGTTCGTATTACACGGTTGGTAAAATTCTATTAAATCAAAATCTGAATTATTTCAGGAATTTCTTCTACGTTTCCTCTAAGAATTCCTTCTGAGAATGCTCTTGAGATTCTTCATGGGATTTCCGAAGAGTTACGAGATTCTTCACGGAATTTGTTTCGAGATTCCTCCAGGAACTCTTTCAGGAATTTCTCTAGAGATACTTTCTCAAATTTCTTCAAGAATTGCTTCCAGGATTTCTCCAGCGATTTCTTCCAGGATTCCTTCGCTTTCAGGAATTCTTTCTGGGACTTCTCCATGAATTCGTTTCGAGATTCCTCAAGAAATTCGTTTCAAGATCCCTACAGGAATTCGCACCGAGCTTCCTCCAAAACTTAAGGGACATTTGTAGGAATGCCTGTTAATGAACTCTTGGAGGAGTTCAAGTAAGAATTTCTGGATGAAACCTATCAATAGCTAGCTCCTCAAGGAATTTCACAAGAAAGGAGGATTCTCAGCAGGAACTCCGTGTTGAATCCTAGAAAGAAATTCTAGAGCAATGACAGAAGACGCTCATTAAGGAATCCCAGAAGGAACTCCTGGTCAATCTCAGAAAATAATGAACTCCGGAGAAACGTCCGAGAGAAGTCCTAATTCCAGAAAGAGCTCCTGGGGGAATCTCAGAAGGTATAATCCTCTAATGGAAGGAACTCTTTGGAGAATGCCTGAAGAAATTTCTAGAGTTATTTCAGATGGAGCTGCTTGAGACATCTCGGAAGAAAATCCTGAAGAAACTTCGAAAATATTCCTGGAGGAATCCAGGAAGGCATTCCTAAAGAAAGTGTGGAAGGATTCCTTGAAGGGATCTCGTTAGAAGCTCCTGAAAGAATTTCAGAAAGAACTCTGGGGGAATCCCAGAAGGAACCCTTGAATGAATCCAATAAGGTTTCATTGAATCCTAGAAGACTTGAGGAGACTTAGAAGGAACTCCTTGATGAATCCCAGAATAAATTTCTGGTTGAATCCCAGATTTTTCCTCTTAAGAAGTTTTAGAAGAAACTTCTGGAAGAATTTCAGATGGAGCCTTCGAAAGTATTCTGAATTAACCCCTGAAAAATTCCTGAAAGAACTTCTGAAGCAATCTAGAAGCAGTTACTGAAATAATCCTAGAAGAAATTCCGAGAGGAATCGGGTCCCTGGAAGATTCTCCAGAGGAATTCCTGGAGGATTCTCGGAAGGAATTTCTGAAGAAATCCCGGAACTCCTGGAAGAACACTCCCCCTAAAGAAATTCCAAAAAGAAAAATCTAGAGGTACTCCTTCTGGGTACCTGGGAAGGAGGAGGGTCCCGAAAACAACTCCTGGAGAGTTCTCAGAAGGAACTCCAAGGGAAATCCCACCAGTAAGTCGTTGATGCTTCCTAACGCATACGAACCCAGATTTTGAACTTAATTACGTAACCTAATCTGGGTTCAATGAAATTTTGAACCGCGTACTTAGTACAAACTACCACCCACCCTCCTTTGTCACATTTCTAGTACGGGACCTCAATATTTTCTGTAAAGGTCGCCACGTTCAGAAAACTCCAACCCCCCGCCACCCTCCAAAAGCATAACCCAAGCAACACACATGTTATAATAGAGCTACGACAGCGCAAGTTTTGGTTGTATAGAAGTTTATTTTACGTAATTCTAACATTGTGTTGAAATAACGTAAAATAAACTTCTATACAACCAAAACTTGCGCTGTCGTAGCTCTATTATAACATGTGTGTTGCTTGGGAACGTAATTTCTGTAGAGCCCGTTGCCAAAATCCCACAATTCCAGAAGAAAGTGGCCCAGACCGCAAAGAAAATGTCTTACCCTAAACCGCTCAATTCGGGTGCCCATACTTTCTGGGACACCCTATATTCAAGTAATTTTGCGAAAGTTACTTCATGGTTTCTTTAATAAACTCCTCTTTTAAATTTCCTTGAATATACTCCACGAAATTCTTCAAGCTCCAAGATTCAAAACAAGTTAATATACACAAAAATATAAACATGAAACAAAACAAGTCACTTGCATGAAATTTCTTGACGAAAAAGCCTTGGTTTGAATCTTGATGATTGAGTTTAAATTTCTGCATTCCTTATTTCTGTTTTCAATTTGCTCAAATGAATTTATCCATGTAAAGGTTCTCTGAGCCAAAATTCTAAGTTCACATTAATTAATAAATTCACACGTTGAACAAGATCATTGGAGTTAAATATAGACTATTTTTGAATCAAGTTATTTTTTGAAGGCTCTCTTATAGACCTGCATTTATAGTCCTCTATGAATTTATGCACATTAGCAGCTCTCATTTTCATCAATAGTATGTCTTGAACACAAAGGATTTGTATCTTTATTTCTGAGAATAAGGAATTATTTCAAAATCACATACCTTTTAAGAACGTTCTAAGGCCCAACCTCGAAAAGCAGCGTTAGCTTGTCTGGAAGTAGCTGATGAAACTCATTGATATATCAAATATGCAGCAAATGCAGGAACGCTATGAAATCGACCGCTCCTTCTTAGTTTGTCTCGGTGTTTATCCAATGCATCCACTATATTACTTCAAATTCTGCTCGTCAACTCATTTTCCACAACTCTTACGTAAAGCGCTCTTCTATTCTTATCGCTACACTACTCCAACAACATTCTTTTACGACGGGAAAGGCTTCACAGAGCTAATGGACACACTCAGTCGCCAACAATCTCGCTCGAACGGATGTATAACAACAACAGCAAACAGCACTCCAAAGCCGGTCTTCTTGACGTTCTCGACTCACTTCCTAGACTTAATGACACTTCGTACTAACACACAGCTCCGCAAAACCACACACCACCGGTTCTAAAGGTCGAAATCGCACTTTTTACACATCAACGAACCTCAGCGGAATTCGTCGTGAAACGCCAGCCGGAAATGATTTCTGCCACTCAATCAACGCGTTTTGCCACTAATTACTAGTTGCCATTCAACGCACCAAACAACAATCTTCCAATATTTGGATGCCACTCACCGATGAAAACAATATCAAACGCCCAAGAGTTCGAAAACACTTGTTCAATTAGCAATCACAAACACTCGACTCGGAATCTCTTGCGCCGCTAAACACACTCAAATCGCTTTTATTCGTTTTGAGTCACACACCACTGCTCCCCGAACGTACAGAAGATTTAGGTAATCCACGCACAACAAAATAGACTTCACCAGAAATCAGGCGACGAACCCGGATCAACGCGATCACCTCCGTCAAATTGCACCACTGACAAACCGTGTGTGTGATCTATGCGATCTGCTGGCACTTCTAGATTCCTTGTTGCCCGCAAAAGTCGCGCTCCGGTGAAACAAGAGACTGCGCAATTACACACTACACACTGACAGACTGAACTGACTGCTCCGGCTTGTGAATGCAACGCGCGCGCGCCCTCGCACACAGGTGAAAACTCGAAAACACACAGTTCCTCGTCGTCGCCGCTAGCTCGGTGAAGGTAAAGCACACAGTGTGGGACACGCCGCGAGTACGATCGAAGGAAGACCGGCCGTGATTCGGACGTTGCGCACGCGATCAAGTCTCGAAGAGAACTGAGCGGTCGTCTGCTGGACGGGTGGAATGTAAACAGAGCCAACGCTCCTTCCCGGTACGGTGTGTGCGGTGCACGATGGGGCTCTCGATCAATGAGCGAGAGATCAGTCAGGTGTGCGTGTTTGTGTGATTGCGGGGGTTCGCCCCAGGTGGTAGCTTGAAAGCTCTGCGTGATCGTGGCGAAGAAGGTGGGCGAAGATCGTTGGATTTTTTTGCTGAAGTTTGGGAAGCCCTTTTGAGGTTCGTTTCCATTGCAAAAGCTCCATTGAATAAATGCTAAGGCTTAAGTTGCCTAAATTTTAACTTTTTAGGCTTGAAACCTAAATATCCAGACGCTAATGAACCAAAAAGAATTAAAATTAAATAAAGAGATGACGAAGATATCAACAGTATGCTTTTCCCTGTTTTTTTTATGAATTTGACCCAATATTTCTGACTCATACATAATATTGACATTTATTTATTTTTTTTTTTCATTTATTAACGACATTTTACACCAAGGGGTGCATTCATGTCCTCGATATATATTGACAAGTGACCTCAAATCTATTTAGGCAAGTAAGTAAGGTAACGTCACCTAAATTAGATTGTGATCAAACAGTTGTAGGACTGAGGACAAGAAAAGAGGAAGCGAGTAGAGTTGAGTGAAGTTCAGGGTGTGTTCAAGGGTGAGAGATTAGCGGGGGTTGGGACTGTTTAAAGTTCCCTAACAAGAGCATAAGTCATCGGATCGACATCCATAACTTGTTATCGAATGAAACTCATGCTTTCACAGTCTCAAGTAAATATGTGCTATCAAGGTTAATGTCTATTTGAGAATCTCTGAGAGCTATCTTCTGTAAAGTGTTCAGTCTTGAAACACGTCTGAAACGCCCTGGATCGTATACTTGATTCTAGTCCAATCGTGATACAGCTTGAAATGTCTCTCAAACCACTCTGAACTCTCCATGAAACTCATCTGAGAGCCTCTGGGATGGGAACACTCACTTGCAAAGAATTACACTCAGGCTTGATAATCCTCCTCGAAATAAAAAGAGTTTTGCAACATGCTCTAGAGCGGTGTTTTGCTTTTGCCTCGTCGCGAGGGAGCGAACGAACCCCAAACAGAGAGGCAATAAAAACTGAGCGAGGAAGAGGGGAACAAAAAAAGAGCCGATGATTATTTCGGGTTTTTGAGTGCGATTTTCGCCTCGAGAGTCTTTCTTTGTATGGGAGTGGAACTCGCGAGAGCTTTTTGAGTGGACATGAGAAACACAACAAGCAATTATGAGTGTTGGACGAACTCCTCGCTGCGCGGCAAGCTCGCGCTCGGTGCTGTTGAGGATTTGCGTTGTGATTTCTGATTTTTATTTTCACTCCTCAGAAAATCACCAAAATCGCTTACTAATTTTCTCACGAGGAAGTTTCTGTCAAGCCTGGTTACACTAACTTGCTATTTTCTCAGCTCAGAAGAGTGCAATCAAGAAACGAAGTATGGACGACTTGTGCCTTGTGGTTTTGTCTAAAAGTTTGCCGAAAAGAGTAGAGGTCGCACTCGCATACCAAAGTCGTGACAGAGCGGTGACAGCGACTCTCCACGAGGTGAGTGTAATTTACCTTGTGGAGAGCTGCTTTCGCAGCTTCCTCGCGATTTTGGCATGCGTGTGCGACCTCTACTCAATTAGGCAAACTTGTAGACAAAACCATAAAGCAAAAGTCGTCCATACATCGTTTCTTGATTGCACGCTTTTGAGTTCAGAAAACAGCAAGTGAGTGTAACTCTTTGCAAGTGAGTGTTCCCACCCTTGCTCTGAATTCCCCTAAAACACCTCCGAAATCTCCCGAAACGCTCTGACACGCTTTTTTTCTGTTCGGATGAGCCACTGCGACCAGTATTTAGATCTTTTGTGGCAATACCCATATCCTTAGTATTTAGTGCATGTCGTACTACTCCATTGTCATTGAGAGGCAATGGAGAATCGATTTCTGTACAGATTTTGTTTTATTACCTCAGAGGTTCGAGAATTCGAATGTGATGAAAAAGTACCGTTTTCACAGGGATACAAATCCCAGCGAGAGTGCTCCCTTTATCACACGTAATCGATTCTATTTCTGAGTAAAACAAAGCGCTAGATCTGATATTTGTCCATGCATCGGAACTCTGGCTTCATCCATGTCTTGCTTCTAGTTTAGTCCCAGGACAACATTGAAAAACCCGGGGCTTTAGGCTAGTTGCAAAATGCTGTCAAATTAGAGAATGTGTTCGGTAATAAGAATTCACGTGAGTCCTTGTATCACCAGTACTTATCAGTCCTTAGTAGGTTATTACGCAATTAGATATGCGAAGCATGTTTGTTTTCCGTACATCAAGTGTAGTCTCTGCGACGACAAACCGAGTCTTTTAACTATCCGTAAGGCAAAATATATGCAATTTTAGAAACTGTCATTGGTAATAAGGGCTTTGTACCATGAATCCTTATTACCAAAACGCATTACCCTAGCTTAACAAGTTTGATGTCACCAAGGTTCAGTTTGGTAGATCTTACTCCGTAACGCAACTCAAAAGGGAGATCTGCCCACGTTACGGGCTCCGTTAAAGATCGAGCATGTTTTAAACCCCCTCAACCATTCATCCCTCGACACGGGTCGCCTGACACCTTGGATTGGAATTCCCTGTTTGGTGGGCTTTTACCCCCGGAACAGAGGGTCCATAGTGCTATTCTAAGCCGGCACTACACGGGCCTCTGACACGCTTAGAAACGCTTCTTAAACTTTCGAAACCTTATTTGAATACCTTATTTAAAATTCCACTAAAACGCCCATAGAACTGACCCGACAGCCTGCGCACCTCGAACTCCTCTTAAATCTTCTGAAACGCCCTGAATCACTCCCTAAAGCATCCATGGAACAAGCTTAAGAGCCCCTGTAGTACCCTAAAAGTAAAGACTGTTTTTATCAGAGTCCCGCAAATACAATTTCTTTTCATTGTTGTTTTCATTGCTATGTCTGTCGCTCTTCAAGAGGCCCCAATGAAAAATACCCATTTATGAGTTGGGCTGCCGAACTGGAGCCTCTTTAAGAGCGACAGAGATAGCAATGAAAAAATGGGTATTCTGACGGGAGCGTGTATTTTTGCTGGCCTGCTCGACAGATAGCTGATTTGACAGTTCAATAGATTTTGTTTTACTCTTTGCAGGACTCTGATAGAAACAGACTACCAAAAACCTGCTGAAACATCTTGAAACGTTCTGAGCTACTTTGAAACGGATTGATACGTTTCTGAAAATCATCCTAAAACCCCTAAATGTAAGTGACCTGAGAGCCCTTGTTGCCCCTAAAACTCTTCCAAAACGTCGTGAAACCTTCGTGGAACTTATTCCGAAAACTCCGTGAAGTTCATCTGAGACCTTGTGAAACCCCCTTGTTGCGGCGTCAACACAGGTCTTAGAGCAGATCAAAGATTTCGTTTATGATGATCAGCTTAAACTACAAACATTTTATTGGGTATAATTCAATTACTTAAACATACATGCACTTACAATCTTCAGTGTTTCTTCCGCACTAATATATAGGTTTCAAACCCTTCTAATTTTATAATTAAAAACTCTGCTTCTAGCACACTCAGGAAAATTGCCTCATACTTAATGGCAAATATCCATATGCCAAACCACATCCAAAGTATATGCAACCAATACCCGATTACGCAGGCAAATTAGCACATGAATAGTATGTGCTCTAAATTGTATGAGTCGCTGCTGTATGGTGCCTCATCAAAAGTATGAGTCGCACTAATGGAAAACATTTGTTTACCCCCATTGCAAAAATCCATGTCCCGGACACATAGAAGGAATAAAGATTTTTTTCCCAGTGCACTTTTTCGGCACTACTGCTCCTACGTCTGCCAGTAAACTGACTTCATCTTTCAAAGACCTCCTGATGGACCGATTAGGGTTGCCAGTCGCATCTGGAGCCCCAACACCCCTAAAATCCTTTGAAAACTCGTGGAACGCCCCAAAATATCCTGGAATACTTTGATACGCCGGGAATTTCCTCCAGGAGTACCGTCTGGGGATTCTATCTGCAATTTCTACCAGGAATTCCCTCTGGAGACTCCGTCAGGAATTCCGTCTGAAGAATTTCCGCTGGAGATTTGGAAAAGAATTACCACTGAAGATTTCGCCAGCAAAACGGTGAGTCGAAAAGGAAAGCTTCTGACTTTAGCTAGATTGAGGAGGTACGTCTCGAGCGTCTGTTCACCAAGAAGGTGCTGCTCAAACAGCGTCTGTTCTGGCATCCAGCGGCTGAGTATGAAATGCTCCTCCACCGGAAGCTATACCTAAAGTGGCAGCCCCACCACGCTGGATAGCCCAAGTAGCATTTTTCAGCCAAATAGACTAGAAGAGGTTTTTAGAACCTCTGCCTGCCACACGATATACACATGCAAAATGGTCATTGGCAGAGGAAGCTCTCAGTTAAAAACTGTGGAAGTGCTCATAGAACACTAAGCTGAGAAGCAGGCTTTGTCCCAGTGAGGACGTTACGCCAAGAAGAAGAAGAAGAAGAAGAAGAAGGTTTTTAGAACCATCATAAAATCAAAATAAAAGGAATTAAGCTGTATTACGGTTCTCAAAACCTCTTCAAGACTAATTGGTCAGAATGTTATTTGGGAGGGGGCCTTAGGACAGCAACCTACTGTTTCCGAAACCCAAAAAAAACGTATCAGAAACCGAAAATGAAAGATTATGAACTGATTCAACGGCAACGACTATTAGCGCGAAACAACGAACAAGAATTGGAACTTGGAATGTATTAACCCTAGCCCAGCATGGTAAACTGGCACAACTAGCCAATAAGGCATGCCGTATGAAGCTTAAGATCGTAGGACTGAGCGAAGTCCGTTGACCGAACTTTGGAGAACATAGATTGACGTCGGGTCAAATTCTGCTATACTCTGGCCTACGAGGTCATCATGCTCCTCACCACCGTGGAGTTGTTTTCCTGCTTAGCAGTCA
Source organism: Aedes albopictus (assembly GCF_035046485.1). Lineage (NCBI taxonomy): Eukaryota > Metazoa > Arthropoda > Insecta > Diptera > Culicidae > Aedes > Aedes albopictus. The sequence continues at coordinate 506,299,191 of NC_085137.1, read as the reverse complement.
CATACATGCTGCGCTCATGAAGTGGGAACCTATTAATGACAGGATAATTGTAGCCAGATTCATAACACGGGTTCGAAACGACGAAACCTTACCATGATCCAGTGTTACGCATCAACCGATGCTGTCGAATTGCAAGATAAAGAGAATTTTTATAGTCAACGGAATTCTCTCGTGGACAAGATTCCGAAAGGTGATATCAAGATCCTCATGGGTGACTTCAACAAGAAGGTTGATTCCAACAACTCGAACTATGAGCACGTCATGGTCGTGGTCGGAGAAATGAGCGAAAACGGAGAGCTGTTTTCAGAGTTTTGTGGCAACAATGATATGGTGATTGGGGGATCGCTCTCTCCTCATCGACCAGTGCACAAAGTGACATGGGTTTCCTGTGATGTCGTCACGAAAAATCAAATCGACCACATCTGCATCGGCCGAAAATGGAGACGGAGCCTTCTTGATGTACGGAACAAACGTAGCGCCGACATTGCCTCCGACCGAGATCCGACTGCGCATTGCCAGGATCCAGTGACGGCGCGAAAATCGGGCACCGGTTCAATTCACGCCGATTGGAAAATGCTGCGGTGAATAAGTCCTTCGACGAGGAGCTAGAGAACCGTGCTGCGAATATTCCAGAAGGTGGAAGCGTCGAAGATCAATGGAGCACCATCAAGAAGGCCTTCAACGCCACCGGCGAGAATAATTTGGGTGAGCTACGCACCCGAAGAAAGCCGTGGATCACAGATGATACCTGGAGGAAGATAGCGGAGCGAAGGAACGCCAAAACCGCGATAGAGCGAGCGGCTCTCGAGAAGGAAATGAAACGCTCATGTAGATGGGACAAAAGAGCGTGGGCGGACTCCCTGTCCCTAGCCGATAAAGGCGAGAAAGCCGCAAACACCGGCGACATCCATCTCCTCTACGATGTCTCACGTCGCCTTAGTGGGACCAAGATGAATGCTACGATGCCCGTGAAAGACATGTCTGGACAGTTACTGACCGACCCGGCTGACCAGTTGAAACGCTGGCTCGAGCACTTTGGAAACTTTTTTTAAGTGTCGGCCACGCCATCAACACTTCAGCATGATCCGCCAAGGGTTCGACGCATTACCCGTGTCAACACAGAAGCTACATCAGTGCAGGAGATGGAAACAGCCATACGTAGCATGAAATTGAACAGGGCCCCAGGGGTCGATCGCATATCAGCTGAGATGCTCAAAGCTGACCCCGTAGTATCCGCACAACTACTGCATCAATTATTCTGCAACATATGGGAAACCGGGACATTTCCGGCCGACTGGATGCAAGGCGTCTTAGTAAAGGTACCCAAAAAGGGTGATCTGACTGTATGCGACAATTGGCGGGGCATCATATTACTGTGTATCGTTCTCAAAGTCTTCTGCAAAGTGATCCTTAACCGGATACAGGAGAAGATTGATGCAACTTCAACTTGATTCAACTTCCGACGGTAGCAAGCAGGATACCGTGCTGGACGATCCTGTGTGGACCATATTGTCACGCTCCGTATCATTCTGGAGCAAATCAATGAATTCCAAGAGTCTCTCTACCTGGTGTTCATTGATTACGAAAAAGCTTTCGAACGTCTCAATCACGAAAACATGTGGGAAGCCCTCAGGCGCAAGGGTCTCCCCGAAAAAAATATCGTCCTTTTCGTGCAGAGTACTGCACAACGGGGTTTTGTTCGATCCCATCAGGGTAGTTGCTGGAGTGAGGCAAGAATGTATACTATCACCGCTACTCTTCCTCATCGTAATCGACGAGATCCTGGTAGGCGCGATTGACCGTGAACCAAATCGTGGATTGCTGTGGCAGCCCATTACCATGGAGTACCTAAATGACTTCGAACTGACTGATGACGTAGCTCTCCTAGCTCAACGGCGGCCTGATATGCAGAACAAGCTCGATGATCTTGCCAATCGCTCCTCAGCGGCAGGTTTTACCATCAACGTCAACAAGACCAAATCGTTGGATGTAAACACGGTCAACCCTTCCAGCTTTAGGTGCACGGATCAAGAAGGCGAGGGCTGCTTTTGCGAGTTTAAGAAATGTCTGGAAAAACAACCAGATCAGTGGACGCATCAAAATCCGAATTTTTAACTCGAACGTGAAATCTGTGCTGCTATACGACAGTGAAACCTGGTGTGTATCAGCGTAACACACGCAAGGGCTGCAGGTCTTCATCAAAAGCTGCGTGCGGTATATAATTCGTGCATGGTGGCCTCACAATTGTGTAACACCATCGTCGATGTCATCAACAGCCGATAGCGACAGAAACTCGGGAGCGAAAGTGGAGACGGGTCGGCACACTCTACGCAGGGGCAGAAACGAAATCTGCAAGCAAGCAAGCGTTGGATTGGAACCCAGCAGGACATCGCAGCAGAGACAGACCCAGAGGCTTATAGCGGCGCAGCCTCTACAACGAAATCAAGCAAGTCGACAGAAATTTGACCTGGCCACAGGTCAAGGCGATGGCTAGCAATCGCCCAGGATCTAGGGGCGGGACAGCTTCAATAAAAATTAGTGGTATTAGCGGTATTAGGAAATACTAATCCTGAAATATACCGCCTTGGAGAGAATTTTAAACAAGCAAGCCATGATAAAAAAAAAAACTCATGTGTTGACATGTACTGTACAATGCTCGGTACAACGCGTACTACAACGGACTACTGCCAGGCACCGCAATCGCAAACAGATGTCAGAAGTTTTGGCAATTTGATACAAGTAATAGTGAATTTAAAACAAACTAGTATGAGTATGACTGGATTGAACTGGGCATTTTTAGATCACTACATCATGGTATCCCTCAAGAGATCGCTCGAGCGGTGCGGCGGTTGTGGACTTCGGTTTCTTCCGTTCCTCCTGGTTGTGTTATCAGATCAAGTTTGCGTGTGTGCATGGGAGTGCGCCTGGGAGGAACGGGATGATCTGAGATTTGCAGTGTTTGCTCCCAATTTTCACATGTGAATCTAGACTTAGTGAACTCAATTGTTTTCTTGGAATCATTGTATCCAGCTGGGCAATTTACATTCGTATTGTGTTACAGAAATCTGGCACTAGTACAGGAGCCATTCTTAAAGCTTCTGGATCGGGTGAAGGTTTTGTAATTACTTGGCAAGATGCTCACTGTAGTGCACTACTCTGAGTCCGTATTGATCCGTATGTATTGTAGAAATGCTAAATCTATGTAATTTAAATGAAAAGCAAATCGTACTGGTTTCTAGACTGGTATCGTTGGTGCCTCAAGTGACAACATTCGTTACTGTCAATTTAGTTTTGTATTTGGAAAAGTCATGACATACTACAGAAATTTCGTTCCAAATTTGGTTGAAGATTAGGTATCTAATATTTATTAGCGAGTATTAGCAGAGGTATTAGGAGCTGTCCCGCCCCTAGCCCAGGATGGAAATCTTTCAATTCGGCCATCCGTGGGTGCCCAGGACTGAAAGTAAGTAAGTATTTCGCCAGCAGCTTCCGGTGAAGATTTCACCAGGAGTTCCCTCTGAGGATTCCGTTATGAGCTTCTTCTGGGGAGCCGGGAACTCGCTCTTGCCATTCCACTAGTAATTTACTCTTGGGATTCCAGTGGGAATCCTATCAGAGGATTCCACCGGGAGTTCCATCTGGGAGCTGCGGCCAAATCCTTCAGGGTACTCCGCCGGGAATTCTATAATGGGCTGTCGCCAGGAATTCCCTCTAGAGTCACGTGGGATGGCTAGAACACTTGATTATCACGACGAGGACCTGGATTCAAATCCCACTCCCGACAAATTCACAAAATGTGAGTTCTTCATCGGAAGGAAAGTAAAGCGTGGGTCCCGAGATGAACTAGCCTAGGGCTAAAAATCTCGTTAATACAGATAAAAAAATCCTTCGAAATTCGTTCAGGAAATCCTTCAGGAAATCCTTCACGAAGCCCTCTGGGGAATCCTCCAGATTCCTCCGGCGATTATTTCAAGAAAACCTCCTAAAACTCCTCCGGGGTTTTTTTTTTTCAAGAATTCCTCGGGAATTTTTCCCGGGAATTTCGCCAAGAATTTCTCTTTGAATTCCTCCGGGAATTTCTCAAGCTTTTTTGCGGAAATTTCTCTAGGGATAGGAGCTTCTCCGGGGATTTCTTCAAAAATTCCTCCAGGGATTCCTCCAGGAATTCTTCCGAGGATTCTTCCTGGAATTCCTCAAGGAATTTCACCCGGGAATCTGCGATTCCTCCAGCGATTCCTCCAGGAATTCCTGCAGGTGTTCCGCTTGGCATACCTTCAGGAATTCCTCCGGAGCTTCCTCCAGGGACTCCTCCGTGGGTTCTTCCAAGATTTTTTTCGATAATTACTCCAGGAAATTTTCCGGGGATTCTCCCAGGAATTCCTCTGAAGATAACTGCAAGATTCATGAGATGCTGATTATTCCGGTTGCCCTCTACGGTCACGGGGCGTGGACATTAAAGGTGGTGAACCGAAAAGCTTTCGGACTTTTTGAGCGCATAGCGCTGCGGACAATTCTCGGTGGGAAACAAGAAAATGGAGTGTGGCGCAGATGCATGAATTACGAGTTATACCAAGTGGACAAAGACGCAAATATTTTGAAACGTATAATATACTTAAACGTATAAAAGACTTCAGTGGCCTGGATACACAGTACGTATGTCGAAAGAACGAAAAGCGAAGATAATATACAGCAGGGAACCAGGTAGAGGTCGGCGACTTCGTGGGAGACCGCAAACGCGCTGGCTGCACGCTGTTGAAGAAGATCTGCGTTCTCTACTCGTTCGAGGAAACTGGAGGAACTTCGCCCAAAACCGACGACGGTGATATTCTAGCGTAAGCACGGCGTTGAAGTAAAGTTTATTTGTAGTCAACAAGGTATCAAGCAGGGATGCCATATACACAGATTTATCTGTATTTACAGATTTTTGAGCATCCGTACAGATTTCGTTTTATATGAAATACAGATTTTTGAGCAAGAGGAGCTATTTTTTTTGGGATGGGATACAGATGTTTCACTAAAATTTTGTATGGGATACAGATTTTTTGGAAATAGTGATACAGATTTTTCAAAAAATCATCTGGTATCCCTGCAAGGTAGATTCTGCTGACAATTCGCGGTGGAGAAATAGAAAACGGTGTTAGCACATTATTTAATATTATCAAGTTTAACACTAGTTAGTAATTGGGGTCGATATGACTCAGACAGCAGCGCGTAAAAATCAAAGCGATCTGTTGCTCAAATTGTCTATGCAAATGATTTTGATGTAATCTCCTACAACCTTCCAAGCTTTTATAAATAATCCAAATCAATTGTCATAAATCCTCTCCACTATTCAACAAGAACAAGCATTCGTCAAACATCCTATCGTCGGAAATCCCGAGCGTTGAAATTGTTTTACAACTTTGGCATTCGATCCTTGCCATTGGACCCTTCACCAGAGCCACCATAAAAGTCCGTCGCACAATCGAGATAGGAAAACTTTTGCCCCTTTCCACTGCGCATCCTCGATAGTAGCTCGATCTCAAAGCGTCTACAACTCTGCATTCCTGTTGTCGATTCCAATCAACAGCCACCTTAATTAAATCCGACGACAATTTGTTCCCTCGAGTCCCCTCTCGTATCACCGCCCACCAGGAAAACCTATCATTCAAGTTTTACAGTAGCAATTCGCTGCCCCAAAACGACGCCCGAAGTAGCTGAAGGAGCGTTTCGCAGAAAAATATTTACAATGTCTGCTACTTACTTCGCGCTATCAGTAAAAAAGCATTTGTTTGACAAATTGTTTGATTCTACTGATTGTTGTTGTTTGTGATCTTTTTCCTGCTAAGTCGTACCTCTGACAAGTGGCAGAGTCGGGTAGACACAATTTCAATTACTTCTCGGAAATAAAACTTTTTAATTGGATTCATCCAACAACGCAACGTTCCGCGTGTGGATTCTAAGGTAGCAACACAGTCGAACCGATGATTCCTGGACTCAATTTGCACTTCAGAGGAATCAGCCGCCGGAGGCTCAATAGTATTTTGTTCGATTTTCGGAGCGAGCTGAGAGATACCAAGTTGTTGGAATTGGCAGTTCTATTGCTTCTTGTCGGGATGACTCAATAATAAAAAAAATCCTGATTCTCAACTTAGTGTTCGCAATTTGAGGTATTCAGATGTAATCAAACGATAAGCTGATTCGTTCCACTATTTACACTGGTAAATGTCTTGAACACGAAGACTCGTGTCTGACATTTTCCTACTAATTAGAGCCAGAAGTTCAAGGTTACTGGAAACGTTCGTGCCAACCTGTTACAGTAATGCACAGCTAAACTGCAAAACAAGATGTTCTTCCGGCCGAAATTCCGCATGAATTCCTCGAAGGTACAATCTGTATTCCCCGCATAAACTTGGCTTCATTAGGCTTGTTTACGACTACGGCAGAATGAAACCCTTTCACCAGACCTACAGAAACAAACACTTGTCACTGGGCTTCCTACGCCTCTTACCTGATTACACGTTGGTTGATATCCTTTGATTCGAGCTGACTACTGGCTGAACTGAACGAGTAGTGAGTGCTGCAGCAGTCAGTAGTGGGAGGATATAATACTTTCCTAATTAAAACTCTCGCATCATCGGAACAAACAAGCAGTCTGAGACGTGCAATAACGCCGTCACCGCCGTCAGGCTCGACCAGTTCAAGCGTGTGAATGAGCATCCATAATTCTATCCAAACAAGCTGCTTCCGACGCACAGTGGTCAATAATGAAGCGAAATGCATCACTTGATTCCTTCTAAACTATTTCTTACTCGTCACTTTGTGAACTGTTAGCTTTGTTTAGCTTAGACTGACTAAATGTAATTCTTGCTAAGACAGGCCTGCTATTTAAACCTTGCCTTAAAACGTTAATTAAAAAAAAAAAAACTTCGGCCCCCAGGGAAGAAAATCAAGGCTGATGCCCTCATTGTCGAAGCGAGTGACAAAACAACAACGTAAGCTGCGCTTCTCTGTAAGGTGAGGGAGGATCCGAAGCTGAAGCAGTTGGGTGAGAACGTGGTTAAGGCACGGCGCACGCAGGAAGGCGAGATGATCTTCGAGCTAGAGAAAGATCCAGCTGTCAAGAGCCTGGATTATTTACAGGGAACTCGTTGCGAAATTCCTAGGCAGCGATGTAAACGTCAGGGCTCTTTCACAGGAGGCGGTGATCGAGTGTGGGGATCTGGATGAGGTCATGATAGAAGAAGAACTGAGATTTGCACTAACCGAACAGTGTAAACTGGATGTTCCGGTGCAAATTCGGTTAAGGAAAGCGTTTGGAAGCACCACGGAGGCCACGTTGCTCGAGACTGCACGAAGCAATCGAGGTGTGTGTTCTGCAAATCCGATGTACAAGAAGGCGAAGTCAGGCCAACAATGACAATGATGGAGATAATGCAAGTGAATCTCAATCATTGCGATGCGGCACAGCAACTGTTGTGGTGGTCGACAACGGAAACCAAGTGCGACGTCGCAATAATTGCAGAGCCATATCGAGTTCCTCTCGATAACGGTAACTGGGTGGCGGATAAAGCAAGTATGGCGGCAATCCAAGTTACAGGCGGGTTTTCCATACAAGAAGTGTGGATAGCGATCACGAAGTTTTGTTATCGCTAAGATCAACGGTGTCTTTGTGTGCAGCTGCTATGCGCCCCGAGGTGGATCCCTGAGCAATAAAACCGGATGTTGGATCTATGACCTGATAAGTTGATAGGACGAGCGCTGGTTGTTATCGACGGGGACTGAAACGCTTGGGTGGTGGAGTGGAGAAGTAGCCTGACCAACGCAAGGGGTTACTATCTGCTGGAAGCCTTAACGAAGCTGAATGTGAAAGTGTGCAACGAAGGCTCCGTGAGTACACTCCGTAAGGACGGACGAGAATCCATTATTGACGCGACGTTCTGCAGCCCGGTCGGCGTGACCTTCTTCAGCGCTGGTCGGCGGATCTCCTCTCTGTCGAGCACCTGGAGGACTTGCGAAAGGAAGTGGAAAACGAAGGAGATCGACAAGAAGCTTTTTGTCGAGGCACTTCAGGCAGACAGCGGCACTTCCGCTATGATCGCTGTGGAACTAACGGAAGCAGTAGCGAGGGCATCAGCATCCTACGAGCTGTCTATCTTGAGAGCTAGAAGACGACTTCAAAGTGCAAGATCTGAAGCGAGTAGAGAGGAACGCAAGGGAATTTTCCGCGATGCACGGACCGCTTTCAAGCGGGAGATTGCACTGTGCAAGATCAATTGCTACAACGAACTGTGTAGAGAAGCAGACGCCAATTCTTGGGGACGAGCTTAACGCGTCGTGATGGCGAAGATGAAGGGCCCAGCGACACCAGCTGAAATGTGGCCTTACAAGTTGGAGGTAGTTGTGGACGGCCTCTTTCCGAAGCGCAGTTTAACCAACCACCTCACTATGGGGAAAGTGGTGGCCAAAAATCGAAAAATTGACTTGCTTTGAATGACGTGTCTTATACACCATTTGAGAGCCAGATAGTTCAAACCTAGATTCCCAAAATTTCAGCCCTCTGTGATGGAAACTCATTGCGCCACAGATATCAGACTTAGAAAAATAGTGAAAATTGTAGAAAAAATGCATTTTAAACAAATGCAGTTTTCTCAGTGAAAAAACGGTTTAATTTTGGATTTGAATCCACCGATGGAAATGTTATTGTCTGAACTTTAAAATGGGCGTGTTGTTGGGGTTACACGGTTAATTGAAATTAGCAAAAAATGAGTAATTTTTGACAAAAGCAACGTTTTTTGCCTAAGTTGGTCTATATCTAACAAGCAGGGTCGAGCAGTCTCAAGAGACCGCCTCCACAGTTTAGTATGGGGTCTACAGTATCTGAGGAACGCGAATCCAGCTGCGGATAGCTGCGGATGAGCGCCATTTTGGCCCAAGACCGAAAAATTGATTTTTTTTTGTTATTTTTTTGTTAACTATGATTATTGATTATGCGAGCACATACAAAAAAAAATCGTACAAATTAAACAGTGCTTCAAAGGTGGTACTGTTAATTGTAAAATTAAGTCTTAAAAATGTTACACACTTAATTACTTTTATGTTAAAAATGGGTAAAAACTGACCGAAAATTATCGTTCCATATATAAACTGTATCAACCCATCTGGACTGAAATACTTCTTTTGTTCACGAAAATTTTGTTTATATTTTCAAAACACATTTAGCAACAGGAAAAGAAACATCACATCTTATATATCAATTTTACTAAAAACTACCTACTTGTACTGAAAAGACGAGGATAATATTTTCAATTTATAAGTTCGTTTTCAATCTCAATGCTAGCAACGTGAATATAGCACAGTAGTTAATTCAACGCAAACAAATCTGAAAATAATTGTTTGTGGTAATATGGAACATAGGAGCATCGTGTTACCACAGACAAACAGACATATCACTTGGGACAAAATGCGATAAAAATCATCATCACGAAAACATAATCGTCCAATGCTAATTGAGTTAAAAAGGGAAACGATGGGACCTGCGTAGAGTGAGATGTCTGTTTCTCTGTGGTGTTACTTTAAATCTAAAAAAAATCTCAAATAGTTAATGCAACAATAGTATATTAATTCAAAATTTAATTTAGATCTTGCTAAAGAAGAACGCCTACAGTAGACGTTCGCTCAGTGCAAAAGCTTTAACTGCAATGCAATGCTTTTTAACTGCACGTCCGCTAAGTACAACAATTTTGCAGTTATCGCACCGCTATCCGTCATAATGAAATGTCAACAGCGATGCGATGTTTTTCTCATGCACTTTTGCTGCAAAGTGATGTTTTTCAAATGCATATTGACTGCATTCTGCAGCAACTAACAGTTCTATAACATCTGCCAGTTTTTGCAATTACCGAATTTCATTCGTTAAGTGAAACACAAACATGTTGCAGTTATCGAACGTCTACTGTACCTCAAAAGTTGAAGTACGTAGCACAATATTTTTACAATGCATAGCAAAAGGCTCACGAAAAAAAAGCTTTGAAAAATAAAATAACGATTGGCGCGACGCTTATTCGGAACTTGGAAACGATGTTATGTTTGTCGGTAATGTGGACACTATAGAAAAACTGCATATAGACATAACGATTCAAATATGGTGAATTTGATTGGCCATGTTCTCAAAATTCGTGAAAGTGAATCTTAAATGTTTACAATTCCCAAAAATTTATATGGAATGATGTCACCTGAACAGAAAAATGAGTAGATATTGCTTGTGAATTTGATTAAGCTCTGTCTCTTGAAACTTAATTAATAAAATTTATAATGGAAATTTATCAATGAAAATTATGTTCTATTTAGCAGTATATTCATTAAAAAAAAGTAAAAAAGTATCCTTCCGACGAGTTTGAGTTTGAACAAATATTACAGTAGGGGGGGGGGGAGGTGGCGGCAGATAAGTTGGAGGGGGGGCTCTTGACAAATAAACAATTCTTTACCAAAATACATGATCGATAAAACAATACTCTACTCTTATATAACATTTGAAAAATGGGAGGGGGGTTAGATTTGCATCGAAGGGGGGGGGGGGGAGTTTGTGTGCTTCCACCTCCACCTCTCCTGTTTTATCTTATGCATGGCAATCTTATTCTAGTTTTGATTTGCATTTGAATTACCTCAAAAATAAAAAATAAACGTTTAAGTTAATTGTTCAGGAATAAGTTGTTCCTAACTGGGTTAAATACTAGTTACAGCTTCCAGATGTGATGAAAATGCATTAATTTGACTAATGTTATGCTAATCTTACTAGAATACTTCCAAAAAATGCGGAAAACCCAAAAAAATATTTTTGGCCACCACTTTGTATGGAGCCGCCCCATAGTGCACCTACGCCGTACGTCGACGGAGTAGGAACTCTTAACAATAGCTAAAGTGAAGAAAGCCTCTGGTTCGGATGATATCCCGAACATGGCATTGAGAGCGGCGATCGTGGCGTTTCCGGATATGTTCATGATAGTGATGCAGAGATGCCTGGTGGATTGCTACTTCCCAGACATTTGGAAAATCCCTAGACCCAGCATCATATCGACCGATTTGTCTGCTGGATACACTTGGCGAACTCCTGAACAGGCTGATGGAGTGCACGGGAAGCGAGAACGGATTGTCTAATAGGCAGTTCTGGTTCTGGAAAGGTAAGTCGACTGTGGATGCAATCTGGACGGACATTACGAATGCAGAGAAAGCCTCAATGCAGAAAAGGAAAGGTAATTGTTATTACACCATGGTAGCTAGACGTGAAGAACGCATTCAGCAACCTCAGCTGGAAAGCCATTGTCACAGCATTGCACAACATCCGGGACCCTAAAAACGTGTGCAAGGTTCTGGAATGCTAGATGCTTCCAAAACCGAGTTTTTGTCTAGGAGATCGGTTAGAGTCACGGCGGGTGTGCCACAGGGCTCCATACTTGGTCCAACGTTGTGAAACATGATGTACGATGGAGTATTAAGACTACCGGAGGAGTCGAGATCGTTGGTTTCGCGGATGACGTCATTCTTACGATAACACAGCGTAACAAAAATTAACTTTTTGTCTGTCTCAAGAGCAAACTTATGTGTCTACGAAGGATTTTCGGCCGCAGAATCCGAATCCGGGCTTAGATTTGCTCTAACACGTCACAATTTTGAGCTATACCTCAATTTATAGGGCAAAATATGCGATTTTGGGCTTTTTTGACCGCAAGCCATTAAGCAAGAAAATATTTTTTTAAGCAATCAAAAGGTTAATTGGTCAATCAACATCTAAAACAACGACTCATGCAAAATATTTCGTTTTACCAAATCGAAATTTGATAGTTTTGAGCGATTTATGTTAGGTACGATATTTCCCATACAAGTCACCCTCCAAAAGTTGCATGCAAGTTTTCATACTAACATAAAATGCTTAAATGTATCAAATTTGATTAGGTAAAATGAAAAATTTAGCATGAGTCGTTAATTTAGATGTTGATTGACCAATAATTATTAACCTATTGATTGCTTTATAAAAATATTTCCAAGCTTAAGGCGAAACTGGAAGCATTTCCTCACTTTTTGGCTTTTGATTTTTTATTAAATAACGAAGCAATATTTTCAAAATCGGTTTTCGTGCACATGTAGACTATGGATTAAGGTATTCTCTGATTTTTTTTTTTGTAGTGGAAAATGGTTTTCGTTTTTGCAGAACAAAATTTCACAAAAAAATGGTTTAAATGGTGTTGCGCTGTGTAACCGATGAAACTCTGGAAGAAGTAGAAATGTTGACGGCGAAGACGATTAATGCTATTGAGACATAGATGAGATCAGTCAAGCTGCAGCTAGCTCATCACAAAACGGAAGTAGTAGTCAGCAACTGGAAAGTACTTCAGCAGTTTGAAATTAGCGTTGGGCAGTACATAATTTCATATAAGATGTTGCATAAGATGATAATGTGGAGGCCATATGCGTGCATGCCTCCATTCAAGCGCATGTAAATCGTACACATATCGCCTCCACTTTAACATCCTATTACATCACTACATCTTATACGATCACTGGTTGACTGGGCAGAGTCCCCACTTTGCCCAACCCCGAGACAACCCAGGAGCACGTGGTTTTCGTTTGTCCACGGTTTAGAGAAGTGCGTAGCAAGATGGTAGCAGGCAGAGTTGGTAATATCGATCTTGATAACATCGTAGATAGAATGTGTCAGGATGAGAAAGTATTGAATTCGGTGAAAAATCTATCATACAGCTCATGTCGTTGCTGCAACGGAAATGGCGTGTTGATCAGAAGGCCGGGGAGTAGGCCTGTAACATCGTCCAGAACTCGACCGAATGGACAAGATATGGAGTTGCGAAAAGAATGATTGCGCATGCAATGTTTTCCAGAAGCTGCTGAACCATTGCGTTAGCCCAGCAGAGCCACCCCCCGAGGTAGTCGCATCCAATGGTTCCGGGGCGAGGTAGCTAATCAGGCTAATTGTAGTAATTTGCTCTTAGGTTGTAAGCGGATTTATCAGGTCGAACAGGAGTTCATCCCCATACAACGTCTGTCGCACAGATTTGCCTTACAACCTTCTATAGTAAACACTTTGGTGTACTAGAAAGGCAAAAAAATTGAAGTGGTAATTTTCAGAAAACCCTAGCCAAAATGTTAGGAACATGCATTTGTTTCTAAAAGGTTTCAGAAATGAAATGATTCTGATTCTTAAAAATGAAATGATTCTGATTTTCTGATTTCTGTTCAGAGCACTGTTCATAGTAAGAATGGATGAATTATTGAAAATCTTCTCATTACACAGCTAGTCGCGTTCGGTATTTTTACCGAAATCTCAACCACTGAGCGTTCGGTAATGGATTTTTAACGAAATTCTGTGGAAAATTACCAAATTTCGGTAAAATGTTATCGTTTATCTGTCAAACTCTAACGTGTTTCGGTAAAAATTGCTACCTTTACCGATTTTTTCCTGTAAAGCAAACTTAACGGTTGAGATTTCGGTGAAACATTACCGAAGTCGGTGATTTTTTCTAACTGTGTAGATGACTTTGTATAATAGTGTGAAAATATATTTAAGTTGTAACCTTACTTTCGCTAGAAATTCTGGCTCATGGCGACAGATATATAAATGAATGAGTGCGCAGCGTGTCTGGACGACCGCACAGTTACTTTAACAATTAAGTAGTGTCGCTATGGGACGTATGTTAAAAAAATAAAATTCATAGTGTGTCGGGTTGACCGCATCCTAACCCCACAGCGCATGTGGATGATCGCTTCCTTGTCCAAAGCATATCCAATTGATCTTACTTCAGCCCACAGCGTCACTGTCAGGATGATCACACTCCCAAGTAACACAACTAGTATTATAATAGTTTAAAATTCACTATTAATACATAGTCGACTGTTCATTTCCTGCATTATTGACTCAATATCAAACACTTATATAAGCAAAACAGCGCAAAAAATGGCGGTAAAAATACAGGTTATATAAGATGTATTCGAATACACTTATATTACTTCAAAGGTACGTTGAAAGACACTTTCCAATATTGATATGTTTAAAACGAGCGATATATCAATAATAATACTTGCATACAACACATATAACACAAAAGCATTTAAAGATTAAAATTAAGCTATTTCCAAGTGATAGAGATATGAAGAAAACTTTTATAGTGCGTATTATTTAAACTTTCATAATAATGCTATTTGAATATAACTTTCACTTGAAGATTTCATATATATTACCAATCCCTTTAGAGACCCGACTGTATTCGAAGCGCAACAACCTCTAGAAAAAAAAAACATGAAAAATGAAAAATAAAGAAATAATTTATTTTTTCTGAACAAATGCAATTAGCTTCTTCTGCATGAAAACAGATTTTCAAGAAATGGAACATCAGCTAAATATTTGGAAATCAAATAATTCAATGGGACATATTCAGTGATGCTAGAGCATTACTTAACTTGCGCTTCAAAATTTATCGTGAAACTTCTAATTTCAGTCATTCAAAATATATGCGCCATTGATCGGAATTAAAAAATGTAGCATAAATCTGCCATTTCATACTGTTTTGTTGGTTTTTTTTTTCAATGTGCACCGAAAAAGCAATATGGCAGATTGCTCATAAAGATTACAGTGCTGTTCAAAATATTCCGAATGCAATTGAAATTTGTATTCATACATAAAATTGAACCCTTGACCCGTTATAGACTAATTATGGCTCATAGTACAATATTATTAAACTTAAAAGCAGTTTCTTGAACGACGATCAACCAATCAAGAAATATTAAATAATGTCATTTCGTTCCATACTTTTATTAACGTACTCATATTTTCATTTGGCACTGTAATTTGAACCGTTTTTATTAAAGAATGAAGCGGGACAGAAAGTACACATTTTTTATTTTGATTTGGAAGAAGTTTAAGTTACATCAAAATTACATCTCGCGAGCAACTATATAACTATAGCTTGCCAATACATATATAATACATTTAAATAACAACTTTTCAACATGCTAATTTTTTTGTTTGTTTTGTGATAATCATTACGACACCAAACCAACTATATTATAGCTAGTTGGTTAATTAAATTAATAGTAAAGGCGAACTATTCTGCTGATGGAGGCTCCTATTTCTCTCGAATTATCAGTAAAATTTAATGTGCACAGTGTACAGTTCACAATAATACCCGACTAGCTCATGTTGGGGACGACAACCCGTAATTGGATGGTTCCTGAGTGTGGAGAATTGGGCAGCAGCTATGGTATGCAGCATATCAAATTGAAACAGAATCTTGCTGGAAACTGTTGACGAATTTGTCGATTGTGTTCCGGCTGCTGATTTGGCTAACTAATGGACCCTAACGCAAAGCGCTCTGGCAGGATACTTCGTATATGAGTGAGTTTTGACTTTGTTTGAACAGGGACGGTAATCGCGGGTGCTGCTTTCAGTAGAACTTGGCCAGGAGGATGTTAGTTTCCTTATAGGAGCTCCGCGCTGTATCGAGCTGTCGATGCCCGTCCAGCTTAAGATTTTTTTTTATTAAATAGCTAGTTGATTAAGTTGGTTAATGCATGATTCCCTTCTCGTAGGCAGGTTTAACCCCGCATCATTTAGGGTAGCCTTTGCGAATAAAACAGATAACTGAGTAGCCGCAGGGTCACCGCAGTATGGTTTATAAACAAACTACGATTAAAACGTAAACATTGATTGCTGTCAAGATTGGACGGTGATAGGTGTTGAATATAAGAATTTTCTGCGTATTTTTTAACGTTTTACAACCAAAGATATTCTTTTGCTATTGGTCAGCAGGCAACAAAAAATAAACTTAAAAATAACACTTGATGATTTCTTATGCTCTTATAATACGTTTATAAAGCAGCTTTTAAAGTTTTTATTTCTTAAGATGTTTTCTGTGTTACTTGGGCTATTACTTTTACAATTAAACCTGTATCAAAACGAAAGTTAAAGAAAAACCAGTCCAAAGTGTGTCCGGATGACCGCTTCGCTACTTTTGCAAATACAGGGGATGGCCAAAATGTGTGGGATAAGCAACTTTTTTTCTCACACAAAAAAATTCAACATGCTATAACTTTTCGTAGAGTGCATCAAAAAATCTCAAATTTTGACTGTTTATCAACCTGTTATATGTGCATCACTGGTACAAATTTGTGCTCGATTGATTAAACTTTCGCAAAGTTATAACCGTTCGGGTGAAACACTATTTTTTAGACAACTCATTTTTGAGCTGTCATATCTCGGAAACCAGTGAACCGAATTGAATGAAATTTTGAACGTACACTAACAATATACAGATGCTTCACAAACTATTAAAACATAGACACTTTTTGGATTTATCTCGAAAAAAGGCAATTTTTTTACGTCAATGTCAATAAATTTTAGTGTTGATGTCCAAAGATTTTCCACTTCTGTTCTCAAGGTATCTCTAATCAGATATATAAGAGCCTATTTAGATTGAAGAAAGAACACATTTAGCAATTTTTGTATGGTATTGTAAATTTGACTTATTTTCCTCTATATGGGTAAAAATTTCAATCTCCTTATAACTTAATTCGTCGTGAGAAAATATTACATTTTATAACGTTGTATTAAGTATCAATATATTGTTCATAAACGTTAAAAAATTCATTCAATTCGGTTCACTGGTTTCCGAGATATGACAGCTCAAAAATGAGTTGTCTAAAAAATAGTGTTTAACCCGAACGGTTCTAACTTCGCGAAAAATTATTCAATCGAGCCCAATTTTGTACCAATCATGCACATATAACAGGTTGACAAACAGTCAAAATTTGAGATTTTTTGATGCACTCTATGAAAAGTTACAGCATGTTGAATTTTTTTGTGGGAGAAAAAAAAAAGTTGCCTATCCCAAACATTTTGGCCACCCCCTGTACATCTGTCTCATGGCAACAGTTAAATAATTCAGTTCACAGCGTGTCCAGATGACTGTATTGTTTCTTCAAAAAATCTTCCAGTTAAAGAAATCAGCCTACAGCGGTTCCGGACGATCGCACCCTAATCCACAGCGTGTCCGGATGACCGCAATGCTACTTAGAAAATTCAGCCTCATAGCAAAAGTTAAAAAAAAAACAGTCTGCATCGTGTCCGGACGACCACACAATTAATAGCGTGTGTGGTCATAGTATTTCAGGGAAATCTATTTTGTTCATCACAACGTATGTGATGGACATCTTTATTTAACCGCGTGTTTGGTTCTTGTCTTGACAACTCTTTTCTTCTATATTCTTTTATTTTTTGTCTACTATTATCTACTCCTGTTTCTTTTTTTTTATTTCTATCGTTCCTCTATTCTATTCATATTTTTTAATGTTACGTGCTCATCTGATCTTTCCATTTTTTCTACAGTATTTTCTACTTATTTTTTTTTTGAATTATTTCTTTTCTGACTACTTCTCTTACCGATTTGAACCACATTGTGATACGGTCATCCCATGTGGAAAATGTTCCATTCAGCACCAGTGATGACACACGGAAAAGGTGACCGGAGCGGGCGTGAATGTTTAAATTAGTGTTCACAAGCGTGTGGACATCAGCTCAGTTGCCCGCCAGCCAGCACCTAAGAGTTATTTAGTTACCATAACAGCCAGAGACCGGACACCACCGGACAAAGTTGATTGGCATTCAAAAGCCTGCTGCCGCTGAGTCGGGTGTTTGTGCAACAGATTTTCACTTAACGGTGAACTTGCCTCGGGGGAGAATCTGGGAGAATTGTTCCGTTACCCCAACCCGACGACGACCGACGGACGGCGAGGACTAGGGGTCGCAGTACCGACCACTTTTGGTGAGTACCGGTATTTCGGTACTGGGGCTTACAGTACCGGTAGTACCGGTAAAATACCGGTACTGGAAAATTTTCACTAAAATGAAGAATAATCTATTTTATACATTCCGGTTTTCAAAGATGTCATAGAAGCTAACCAGAAAATACTGAATTAAACATAAAATATAGATAGAGAAATAATATAGAAAAAAAATGAGTTGCATAAAACTGTTGTTGGAGCTATTTTTTAGCTTCTGCGCAGTTTCAGAGTCAATGTCTTGGTCAGTCTAAAATGAAACAGAAACAACCCTACATGTCCTAAAATTAGATAGAAAGCTGCATGATGGAGACAAAAAAAAGCTAGCAACGGATTCTAAAAACTGAAGAAATAACAAGAAACCCTAATCTAACAAGTTTTATTCTAAGTTAGTAAATCCATTTCCAAAATTCAACGTTCATTAAACCAGTTATTGCTGTGATATCCTGGATTTGCAGAAAGGTTGCATATCTGAAATGTTTGTTTGTTAAAGTACTTGGTTTTAAATGTTTTCGTTTATTTCCATCATATTGGCTGTACGAATAACCGGATTTCAGCGCTTCGGGAGAGATTTCACGGTACCGAAAGTACCGGTACCAAGGTTCAGTCAGTACCGGTATTTCGGTACCAAAAATTGGTCGGTAATACCGGTATTTTCGGTACCGGTACTACCGGTACTACATCCCTAGCGAGGACGACAAATGTGCAACAAGTGCTTAATTAGCAAAGTTCTGTTCCCGCGCAAACCTGGCAGAACTGTCCGGGTGATTGCACGGGTCAGTGAGCATACTGATACAATAGATTGCACAGCTCATTGTGCAATGTTAATGCTTGGCAAACAAGTTGTTTGCAGGGTTATGTGGAATTAATTGATAATGTGGTAATTAGGTGTTAGTTTCCCAATACGGGTGACAGTAGATAGCTAGAAGTCGAACAATGGCTTTGCATCCACCTTATACTGAGAACGAGAATCACATACGATACTTCCAACGTATCAGAACCAAATACATTTTCAAGAGTTAAAAATCATAGAGAATGCGTTTCTAAAACTTCACCAGAAGCTAAATATGTTCGTTATCAAGAGAGCAAACATGTCATCTAAACAAACAAATTCCACATTACGACACAAAACGATGCAAGTCAACTTTTCGGATTGTACACCAATGGAACCCTTGCATTGCCGTTCTGGCCCTCATCAGCTTGAAGGGTGGGGACAGAAATGAAAAATGATTTCATGTTTACTGCTTTTCCCGGAAGGTAAATAACGTTCGGTTACCCAACCTGAACCATCACCACCGACCGGTTTCCATTGCACATAGCTACGTCTCAAGTAAGAAAAACGTGAACCGAACATTTCGCATACACCGTAAAATATCCTCGCTTTTCTAAATAAGCTCGGATATTCAAATGTAACCAAACGATGTGTTCGCTGTTTTTATACGTATGCTCCTTCGTTGATTGATGATGTATATTTACGTTGAGCAGGTTATGTGAAGCCGAATGGTGCGCACTCTTTTGCTTCATTCCGTGTGCTCACAGAGGAGGCAGATGGCTTCAACTTTTACGGCGGTGACATGTCGTCGAGCGAGCGAGGATGGCTCAATGTTGAGCATTTGAGTTGGATAATATGCACGGGAAAGCTCCCCATGCTGTGAATAGACAGGGTGAAGTTTTCTTCCGTGTGACGAATGGAAAGTTGAAAATTAAATGATAATATACTTTGTCGCTTCGGCGAGGTTCATTAGCTGGAAAATTAATTAGCTGCCACAGACGAGGTGACAAGTGGAATACAAGCTTGCTTAATTATAGATAAACTGAGTTTGAACTGGCATTGAATGTATGTTATAAAAGATTCCGCATAACTATAAAAAAAAAACTTTTTTTTTTCGTAAAACCATTTGACATCTCTGTGAGTTTGTGCTACTCTAGTATAAATTTCTTTCGCTCCGTTTAAGATTAGGATAACTTCAGCAAAAGAGTTTTAATTATGGTATTTCTTTTGGTTTAGGTTTCAGAGCACCGCTTACGAGGTACGATCACCACGATGGCATGCAGAGATGGAAACACTATCATCGTGAATCAACTCGCGAGTGTAAAAGCAACAAACGGTTTACTCACGGTGCCGAGAGTAAGCCGTGTGTGAGTTATTCGCACCCGCTTGCTTCACGAGTATGAAGCAAAACAAAAACAAAAACACTCATGAATTTTTATTCGCGAAGATCAAGTGGAGATGCGGGAATTGCATTTTAGTGCGATTTTAATAGCAAAACAAGTAATTATCCATCAGATAGTAGTGTTTTGTGCTTTATTGTTCCTGAAAAGTTAATCTGTCGGCCGTGTAAATTCGTTTTTTCACAAAATTGAAAAATGTTCAGAGCTGCTTCGCGAATCAATCACGAGTGCGACCAGCTTCGTTAGCTCGCGAGTGAAGGAAGTGCGAATATATTCTAGCTTCTGTTGTTCACGAGTAGGATAGCTTTGCGTTTGTGTCTACTCAGCTGCATTCCTCACTGTTTTCCATCACTGATGGCATGTGCTTCTGTGGATGTCAAAATGGGATTAAACTGATGAGCTCGTTCCATATTATTCTATGACACTTGAACATTTAATGCCGCTTTCAAATCCTTCTACTTTTAATAAATACGCGAATTTCGACTATCACTTGCCGTAGACGGTGGAATTTAAAGGTACACAAACTTACTTTACTCAATCGGAGATGGTTTTCTTTTCTCACACTTTACTATTACTTCAATTTTGCAAAAGAAAAACAAACTAGAAAAGGACGAGTATATCATTAACTAATTTTTTTGTGGATGCAGTAGCGCCCGTGGATTTTTTTTAATATAAACGGTTCATATGTAATTCACACTTGTAGATTTTAAATAAGAAAAGCATTACTTTTTTCTACGTTTTGAATAGTTTTTTGGTGAATTCAATGCAGCTTATATTTACATTTGAAAATACTTCGGTGAAGTCACTGGACAGACAAACAGGGCTATCTATGTTATTTCCAGTAACTGCTGCATTCGGTTGTCTAAGAGTGCCAGATTCTTTTCTGCATTAAAAAAAATCAAAATTTTCAGCGTCTGTTGTCTGTGTGTGATTTTTTTTCATCAAATGCTGTGTCTGGTTGTCTTTGATTGTCCCTGGTTTTGTTCTCTGCATCGGATACTAAAAAAGAATTGAAGAGTCAAATATTTTATTTTTTGTGAGAATTTTGTGAGAATTTCCCCGCGTGCTGCGTCTGTTTGGCTAGTCACCAGACAGACAAACAGAGCTATTAGGGGCTGTCCATAAACCACGTGGTCATGTGGGGGGGGGGGGGGGGTGGTTGGTTTCGGCCAATGACCATTTTGTATGGACAAATAAAAAATTTTGTATGGACCAATGACCACGAGGGGGGGGGGGTTTGAAAAATCCCAAAAAATGACCACGTGGTTTATGGACAGCCCCTTATATATATGATTTGTAGGTTGCCGTACTTTTTCATATTTGCTAAAACATACTTTAGTGATGTATGGTAGGTAAATGATAGTTTACTGAACTTTCCTTCATTGTCCGATTACTTATCAAAGCGAATGTTGTGATCCAACGAACCTTTCCTGCTAACAAACTATTTATTCTATGATCTTTATGAAACCGCAAAGTTAAGCACGTTCTATAAACAGTCGAATTATTGCTTAGATTACTTTAGAAATGCGTACTAGGGTTTTTCCTAGAATTTCTTCAAAGATTCTTGAAGGAATTTCCCCGTGGATATTTTCCAAGAATTTCTTCTATAGTTCCTCTAGATATTCTTATTGGAATCCCGAGTAGGTGAGAAAGTCTAACGAATAACACATTCAGTTATTGATAATTGAATTACTGAAGAACAAAAACTGATATTGGTTTGATTGCGATAAGAGGCAAAACATCAGAAATAATACCGAAATGTAGTCTGAAGAAGTGCTCAATAATGGCTCGTTAAGATATTTCAAGATCAAAACAATAGCTAACAAGATTTATCGACCATTTTCTTGGAAAAATAAAAAAAAACATTGCCAGCATTCAGCATCGAACCTACGAGCTAAGGATTCACAGTCGGTGATGCTTACCACTCAACTGCGGCTCACCTCAAGAGCATGAGGTTCTTCGTTTCCTCGGCTCGGAAAGGGCACATGGCATTTCACTAACATTGAGCCATCTCTATGAGTGTATGTGTTCCATTTCGTGCAGAAGAGCTAAATTTCTTCTTATGTACAAGTTTGCAGAACAAAAACTTATACCATATCATTTTGAGTTATTGGTGTGATATTTTTAAATTTTTGAATGACACATCAAAATCACATCGGGCTATGACAGCAAAAATTGTTGTTTTGAGATTTGATTTAGATATTCGCGTCTTAATTAAATTAATTAATTATCGATTTTTGCGGCTTAACCAGCCGAATGGAAGTTTTACTTTATTCCAAAAGCTAGACTTTACATATACTGGCGTGAGTGAGAAATGGACAAATTGAGGTGAAATTTGCGAAAAAGTTACTCGTCCTCTCGGTGAGACTCGAACTCACGACTCCTACTCACTAGACAGGCGCGTTGCCGCTACGCCACGAGAAGACTCGAAGACGTAGCTGCTAACCTGAATTCAAGTTCAACACAAAATTCCGAGGTTATCTTTTCCACAGATTGCACCCCTTTCGGATGGAATGAGATGTACATCCACACTACGCATATATTGTATATGTAAAGCCTAGGCGAGAGCGCATTGTTTTTGTGTGTTGGAAGTCCACACACCTCTCATCGACGACTGTGTCGAAGAGATCGCGTGGTGAGCGGAAAGCTTCCAACGGGTCGCGACGTTCTCAAACGACCGGTTACGGAACATGAGTCCGTTGCTCGATGACATAATTAAATTAATTAATTATCGATTTTTGCGGCTTAACCAGCCGAATGGAAGTTTTACTTTATTCCAAAAGCTAGACTTTACATATACTGGCGTGAGTGAGAAATGGACAAATTGAGGTGAAATTTGCGAAAAAGTTACTCGTCCTCTCGGTGAGACTCGAACTCACGACTCCTACTCACTAGACAGTTCGTGAGTTCGAGTCTCACCGAGAGGACGAGTAACTTTTTCGCAAATTTCACCTCAATTTGTCCATTTCTCACTCACGCCAGTATATGTAAAGTCTAGCTTTTGGAATAAAGTAAAACTTCCATTCGGCTGGTTAAGCCGCAAAAATCGATAATTAATTAATTTAATTATGTCATCGAGCAACGGACTCATGTTCCGTAACCGGTCGTTTGAGAACGTCGCGACCCGTTGGAAGCTTTCCGCTCACCACGCGATCTCTTCGACACAGTCGTCGATGAGAGGTGTGTGGACTTCCAACACACAAAAACAATGCGCTCTCGCCTAGGCTTTACATATACAATATATGCGTAGTGTGGATGTACATCTCATTCCATCCGAAAGGGGTGCAATCTGTGGAAAAGATAACCTCGGAATTTTGTGTTGAACTTGAATTCAGGTTAGCAGCTACGTCTTCGAGTCTTCTCGTGGCGTAGCGGCAACGCGCCTGTCTAGTGAGTAGGAGTCGTGAGTTCGAGTCTCACCGAGAGGACGAGTAACTTTTTCGCAAATTTCACCTCAATTTGTCCATTTCTCACTCACGCCAGTATATGTAAAGTCTAGCTTTTGGAATAAAGTATTCGCGTCTGCCCGGGTCAAGCTATTCCTACCAGGATTGCTTCAACAAAGGAGCTGAAAATGCCGCAGGAATTCTTTTTGGGATTCACATGGATGTCCCTGTTTCACCCTGAGCATTTTGATATGACTTCTACAGCAATTCGTAGATAAATTGCCCTAGAAACGCCTATGGTTTCTCCTAGGATTCCTGAGGGAATTTCCGTAAAAAAAATGTGCTGATTCTCTCCCTTATTACTGGGGCGATTCCCCCGAAAATATCTGCTAGAATTTGCTGAAGATTTTCGACTGGAAATTCTATGTCTTGGAGGTTTTGGCTCTATCAGTCTAGGGAATCCAAACGATTAAATTGGCATAACCCAACGTTTCGGCCTAACTTATTTGACCTTTTTCAAGGGTAAAGCCGTTTATCTCTTTTGACAGCTTTACCCTTGAAAAAAAGGCCAAATAAATTAGGCCGAAACGTCGGGTAATGCCAATTTAATCGTTTGGATTCCCTAGACTGAGAAAGCCACAACCTCCAAATGCCTATACTGTAAATACTGTAGAAATGCCCAGAAGGTTTCTCTTTGGAATGCCTCCTGCGGTTCTTTCAGAAATATTTCCTGGGATGCCTTTAGAGATTCCCCCGGGAATTCTTTGAGATATTAATCCACATATATTTACAGAAGTATTTTATAAAAATACATAAAACATGTAGGAGTGATTCTTGGAGGGTAATCTAAAAGAATTTCAATAGAAATGTTTAAAAATTTCCTGATGAGATTTAATTTCATTGAAACAATTACAGCAACAATCCTGGTGAAGTCCTTGGAGGAGCTCCTGAGATTCACCACAAAAGTTTAGTTAATTGGATGCAGTGCACAGTGGGAAAAATCGACCTAAAAACGGATCTTTTAACGCCGCTGGTTTCGGTACGTGAAGTTGACCATTTCTGACGTAAAAAATTACGAGAAATCGATTGATACTAAATTATTTCACCGCACGGCACGGGAAGTGGTCCATTTCGCCCCATTTTGCCCTTTTTTCATACAAAAAGAGAATCCAAATGTACTTTCAAACAACTAACACGAATGTAGATCGTTGAAAATAGCTGCAGGTGTAATTAGAGATTAATAGAAATCATAAACATACACTAAAGATCATATGGAATGCTTATTTTGCCCCATATGCCCCAACAACTGCTGGAAATTGTGAATTTTATGTAATTATGAATGTATTTTTAAGGTTACCGATTAAAATTTGATTTTTTTGCATAAACAAAAAGCGCTAAATCTGGTATCACCAGAATCATCTTCAGTAGTTGTCCAATTTGCCCCATTTTGCCCTATTATCATAGAAAAATGAGATTTAAAATGCATTTATAAGAAACAGATACTGCTATGGAACGTTGAAATTAGTTTTAGTTGCAATTGAAAGCTAACAGTTATCATGCGCATATATGAAACATATTTTCCCTATTTTACCCTACATGCCCCTAAAACTACTGGATGATAACATTTTTCGAATTGTTTTGTAATGTCATTGGTTGCAATACATGAAGTTCTTTTAATTTTTCATATATGCAAACACGGTTTATCGATTAGCTTTAGAATCATTCTCGGGAGGGTACAAAGAGCTGTCCATTTTACCCCAATTTACCCTGATTTGTTGTCACCTTGATTGATTGATTGATTTCTCGCATTTGCCCATGTCCGAGTTGATAAACTTTTGGTACTGCAACCAATGTAATTGGAAGGACAGTTAAAAAATATGGCTGGTGGGGAATTCAGGGTGTAATGAGCATTAATCTTAATCCAATTTGTGGCAAATATTCCACAACTGATTAAATGAGGCATTTCAAATATATATAATCTAGTGCTTTAGGACGCCCTATTCAATCAGTTTAGCGCATATTTGATATATTCCATAAAATGCTTATTATGCCCTTAATTCCCCATTCAAAGCTGAAATTATAGAAAAAGTCATATATACGTCTTTTTGATTACATTCGTTTCAGTACCAATGCTAATAAGGGAAATTAATTTATTCATTACATGACAAAAATTAGGGCAAATTAATTTATACATTACCTGCCAAAACATCACGGCTAATTGGGGTGAAATGGACAGCTATTCATACCATGCCGAAAATGATTCTAGTATAAATCGATAAACCACATTTGTATATATCCAAGATGTTTCAGGACTTCATGTTTTGCATCCAGCAACATTACAAAACCATACAAAATATGTTATTATCCAGCAGTTTTAGGGGCATGTAGGGTAAAATAAGGAAAATATCTATCATATATGCGCATTATAACTGTTAGCTCCCAAATGCAACATAAAACTAATTTCAACGATCCATAGCAGTATCTGTTTCTTATAAATACATTTTAAATCTCATTTTTCTATGATAATAGGGCAAAATGGGGCAAATTGGGCAACTACTGAAGATGATTCTGGTGATAACAGATCTAGCGCTTTTTGTTTATGCAAAAAAATCAAATTTTAATCAGTAACCTTAAAAATAATTACATAAAATTCACAATTTCCAGCAGTTGTTGGGGAATATGGGGCAAAATAAGCATTTCAAATGATCTTTAATAAATGTTTATGATTTCTATTAATCTCTAATTACACCTGCAGCTATTTTCAACGATCTACATTCGTGTTAGTTGTTTGAAAGTACATTTTGATTCTCTTTTTGTATGAAAAAAGGGCAAAATGGGGCAAAATGGACCACTTCCCGTGCCGTGCGGTGAATGAATTTAGCACCGATCGATTTCTCGTAATTTTTTACTTCAGAAACGGTCAACTTTACCAACCGAAACCAGCGGCGTTAAAAGATCCGTTTTTTGGGTCGATTTTTCCCACTGTGCAGTGGTTCAATTTCACCAACAGGTAAAGAAAAAAAAAACTCCTGAGATGGCTTGTGAGGAATTTTTTGAAGAATTTTATCAGAAATTTTCGGAATTTATCGGGAATTCGTGCAGAAATTGCAGACAGCGGTACTTAAAGAATTCTTGAATAAATCCTCTAATGAAGAAGTGTAATCAGTTTCGTACCTTTTAATTCCGCCCTATGTTGCTTATCCTTTGACAGATACGCGTATTTCGACTACCACTTGTAATCTTCCTCAGTGTCAGTTATCCACTGATATATCCAGTGGACAACTGACACTGAGGAAGATTACAAGTGGTAGTCGAAATACACGTATCTGTCAAAGGATAAGCAACAAGGGGCGGAATTAAAAAGTACGTAACTGATTACACTCATTCGAAGAGGGTATTCTGCTTAGAGGGTTCGAAAAGTCGGTACAAGACTCTAATGAAGGTTGATTTGGAACAAACCCTGAAAGAACTCCTGGACATACTTCTGGATTATTGAAAGAATTTCTTGCACAATATCTGCATGGTATTAGGGGATAAAACTTCCTGATACAATTTCCCTAGAAGATCTTGCAAAGTATTCATAAAGGAATCACAAAGAGAAATATCCTGGAAAAGAGTGCTGTGCAGTAATTCCAAGAAGAGATATTCAAGAAATAAATCTTGGAGTGATTTCTAAAGGAACTCCTGAAAGAATCTCTGGAAGGATTTTTTAAGAGTCCGGTCGCCGGAAAAAAATCTGAGAGAACCCTTGAAGGAAGGTTTCTATAAATCTCTAGAGAAGTTTGCGATCCCACCCGTAGAAGAATATCTGAGGATCTTCCAGTAAGCCTACTGGAGGAACTTCCGTAAGAATCAATTGAGAATTGTTTTGGACGAATTCCTGAAAAAACGCATGGAAGAATCCTCCGAGGAATTCCTGAAAAGAACCATAACAGAACTCCAAAAAAATCAGATTTTACCATGACAGCACTGGTCTATAGCGAGTTTTAGAAAAGAATATCCTAAGAAGAGACGTGCAACGTTGTGAATTTCTATTGAGAGGAATCCTTTATACATTTCCTAATAAACGTCCTCAAGGATCAAATCAATACGTTTACACCTTTCACACAAAATAGATAAAAATTGTACTTAACCCGTGTGACCCCAGGTAAAAAATAAAAGTTCAAAAAATCGTCAACAGCCAGTCAACATTTCTTAACAGAATTCAACCAAATTTTGAACACAAACTCGCACAACACTATCCCAAGTAACAATTCCATTGCTGGTTGGTTTTGTTTGATTTTTATTAAGGTTTTATCACAGCAACAATTAAAACTCACAGTTTTATGACTGCTTTTATGAAAACCATTGATTAAATGTTTTACAGTATACTTGAAGATATCCATAAAGACAGATTTCAAGAGTAAACAAAATTTCCCGATATGTAAACCTTCTGGCAATCATTATTAATACAATAAAACTGTTAAAACTCTCAACAGATGGCGATCCGTTCGATTAGTAACGACACCTGTTGGTGGAAAAGCAGAAACTACGACACTGCTAGGTTTATTGCGGTCATCATAAAAGTAAACTTGCTTTCGTTTTATTCTCGCTGATTATGGTCGTCGCCATATTGAAGAATTATCTTACGTGAATGGAAAATAGTTAATTTTGCTTAAATTAGTATTGAATTGATAATTTGCCACCATTTTCATAACATGCTCACATAAACAAACTCTCTCTGCTGAGTTTTCTTGTGATTCGAGATAGTTTTACTAAATTCACAAATTGATTTATTTCATTCCAAGACGATAATATTCACTATTTTCGAAGCGCATTAATTTTATGATTCTGCAACCCCAATATTCACGGTAAATTCGAATGCGCATAAGCCTACCAGCACAATAACTACTAAAATATTACTTTGAAATGATCGCTTTCTACTTACGAATGATGTATCCTCCTGAACTTGACGTGCCATCGAAGAAGCTTCTCTGCATCTTGAGCGGTCGTAGTTTTTGTTAAAAAAAAACAACAACAATCGAGAATGGAAAATTTTTCAACTAGGTTTTAGAACTGGTTTATTGCTACTCTTAATGCGGTTTGCAAAACCTCTCCGAGAGTGGTCCACTTAGCCGGAAGATGCTCTTAAAGAGGTTATCAAGAGGTTTTGATGTATGATTCAGTTTTATTTCAAGTTTTATAAAATTGGTCATGAAGATCTCGTGTAGAGCCGAACAAAACTTAAAATGTTACTTGGGATAGTTTTGGAAATATACGAGATCAACATTTTCTTGGACTTCTGGACGGAGTAAGGCCGGTGGGTCACTGGGTCAAGTCGTTCAAAAGTAAGGCCAAGTACGATTTGCACCCCCATAACTTTCTTCTAAACGAAGTTTTTCAATGGGAGTTTGTACATTCCGTTACCTAACGATAGTTAATGTGGCTACCGGTTCGAATTTGAGATTTTCCGACAGGTTTCTCTTGAATTCTTGAGATATTTAACCTTTCTGAACCACCCAAGTCTTCATTTGCGTTTGTTGTTTTCAAATGAAATTAAACACGAGATATTATTTCCTTATTGACCCCATAGGTCATCGGAGACATCTTTAGAACATGTGTTGCTCTTGTAGTACTATTAATATTTCCTGAATTTTTGATGGGTTGTCCGAAACTATCCTTACAAAACATGAACACTCGAAATAATATTTTTTTAACTAGTTTATTTATTTGGCGCTCAATCGCGTTTAACGCTTTGTAGAGCCAAAACTATTTTTTTGTATTTTATGTACAAATATAATTCTTGTACAACCAACATAGTTAGTACGGTAGCCAGGATACTCGTGGCAGCTCGAGATAAGTGGGTCACATATGCTTTTAGGATGGGCGTGGTAAGGACTGGGGGTAAGGATTCCCTGAAGCTCATCCGGAAGGTATAACGTAATGGCGTGTTCGTTGTTCTCGTAGTGATTCAGCACCAGATTGTAGCGGGCTTTTCATCTGCCGGATGGGACACTCAAAATAATCACCAAGGATTATTTTCAATTATTTTTATCGATTTTATTTGCACCAATACTTGAACATCTGTATAATGTTTGTTATATCAACAAACAGTAGATGTTTTGGATGATCTGATTGAAGTCATGCCTTGACATGCCAGAAACCAATACTACATCGAACAGGAGTAAGTAAATTCCTCGACTAGATTCCTGAATACACAGGACATCTTGATTGAAGTCAGGCCTTGAGTTCAATGAGCTGTTGATGAACTGTAATCACATGTTTTACCTATGTGTAACCTCTGTGCACTACATAAACTCATATTCTATCATGTGTCAATGAGAAGGTCTCGCACAACTATTCCTAGGGAATTGTCATGACATAAGCGAAGTCATGCCTTGACTTCAGAGAACCATAGATGGACAACAATTTCACTAGGAATAGTTTTGAGAGACCTGCTCATTGACTCATGATGGATTATGAGTTTATGTAGTCCAAAGAGGTTCCACACAGGTAAAACATGTGATTACATTTCATCAACATCTCAAGGCCTGACTTCAATCAAGATATCCTGAGTACGCAGGAATCTAGTCGAGCAATTCACTAACTCCAGTTCGATGAAATATTGGCTTATGGAGCCAATCGGAGTTGTTTTCTGCGTGCAAAAAAAAAACTTGTTGTTGTTCACCTACGGTTCTCTGATGCGACTTCGCTTAGGTCATCAAATTTTCCTAGGATAAAAAATAATTACAAATAATTCTTGGTGACTATTTCAAGTGTTCATGTTTTGTAAGGACGGATTCGGACAACCCATCGAAAAATTATAAGTGTTGTACGAGTTTGTGTTCAAAATTTGATTGAATTCTGTTGAGAAAAGCTGTTGGCGATTTTTTGAACTTTTATTTTTTACTTGGTATTGATGTTTTTTAGCATTTCACTAAAAAATAAGGTCACCCCGATTACGTCGCCGTCGGTGAAAACTGCACATCTAGTATCTATTCTATGGTGGAAGTTAATATAGAGATAAGTATAGAGATAGCATAAATGAGTAAGAAAGTAAAACAAAGCCTCATTTTTTCATGATTTTTTATAGTGCCATACATTAGAGCCCAAATTGCTTTGCATTTATTGTGAACTGGGTGTCTTTAATGTGTACCTATCTTTCCCACGGTACGGACTATCGCCACGTCATCAACATATTCCACCACCCACCTCATACCTCTCTGAGCTTTCTTTCGGCCGTTTCAATTGTTATTCAAATCAGACACGTCCATAGCCTACATTATTTCCGTTCGTTTTGCCGTTGACACATCCCACCCGTTCATCGTTTGTTATCTTTTCGTCAACCGTTGGCATTTGTTGTGGTTGCTGTTGTATGCTGACACTCCTTCCCCGCGCCTCCTCACTTCATGCTCCATGGTGTGGTGAGGGACCAAAGGAGGAGACATGCTAGTGTCTTCCTCTTTTGTAGCAAATTCCCGGTGAAAGTGGTGTGCAGTGCTGGTCAAAATGTTTGCAACTTCTCCTGTTTCAATTCAAATTTTCGACCGATTTGACCAACATTCTGAGAGGTATTGGGGTATAGTAATAATTCAATATTATATCATTTTTTGTATAGCTTCATTATGGTAAACAAGTCATATAAAATAAAGAAGAGTTGAAGGAAAATATTGACAAGGAGACATTTAAGTTAAAACATTAAGAAAAAAAAACTCCACCGAATTTTTAATTAATAAGAGATTACGACGTAGTCCTCCATCCTGGATCTTCGCGTATGAAGAACAGGAAAAGTTACAACTGTTTGTGTCAATGCTGTACGCGAGAGTGCTTACAAACTGATAACAGAACTGTAATCCCGTGAAATCAACGACGCATGTACGCGAGAGGGGAGAACGCTGTTTCACTCTCATCCATTTCCAATCGAGAGAGAGCATCGATATTATTGAGATGAATGACTGCCATCATCAACGCATTCATCATCCATCATTGATTGAGTATAACCTGTAGAATCTGTTTTTGATGCCACCATTTTGAACCTGTTAGAATATTCTAGGGTATGTTCTGATTCGGTTTGATGAAAATACCCAAGTTTGTTTGTACACACACAATTTTAAGGCTCATTTCAGGATAAAATGTCAAGTTTTACTGAAGAAAACAGTAATTACCATTATCAGAATTCACTATCAAAACAAATAATAAAATTACTGAGCTGAAAATAACTGCAGCTTATCACTAAGAGATTCACCTCCACTATCAAAGCAATATTTGAGTCATTATTCCATTCAGTTGACACGAATATACTGAATGAATTTCTCGATGAAACTCCCGGTCGGCTCCATCTCTCATCAAACCAACCCAAGCGGAGAATGAGCGAATCAAGAGTAAGAGCAGTGTCCACTCAAGCTCCACTGGGGAAATCCCGCGCAATTTTCTCTCCCGCATCCAAACTGCCGGCAAACGGAAACGCTAGCATTATTCCCTGGTACAGCTGTGAACTGATGGGCGACAGTTTCACTCCTTGGGCAAACTGTTTCGCTCTGATGGTGAGCTTTTTTTCCATTGTGCTTCCGTTTTGTTTGTCTTGTCTGTAGGTCTCCCCTGGCTCCACTCCTCGGTATGGCATCGTCCCCAATGGGGACCAACGGCCGCCCACTGCCTCAGTCGGTCCCAGTTTGGGAAAGTTCCATTCATGCCGCTGCTGCTGGAAGGGAGAAGACTCTGCCGCCCGTTGCGACGTCGGTGGAAATACACACAAAGAGACGAGAACGGAAATATTTCCATCTACGAGCATTTCCGGCTGCACCAGCTTGTGGAATGGGTGCCTGTTGCTGCTGCTACTCTCTGTTCGTCATTGGTCGGGCGGATATAACAGAGCCCATAATGGAAAATCGTAAAACTTTCATGCGCTTGTATCAATAAATTCGATTTCTTAATACCCGGTCAGATGGACAGTAATTTGATACATCCGTTGTTCTGATGGCGATTTTTTTGCCATATTTCAACCGCATTTATTTTTAGGAAATATTGAGTTATCTATTTTGGTAGAAGTATCTTCTGTCCAAAAATGAGCCAAATTGATGAAGGTTTAGATGTGTATCAAATTCATTTTTTGTTTTTTCGAGCATTTTTACGGAAATGTACTTCAATATCCAGAAAATTGCACCGGAAAGGTATTGAAAATGCCGTTAAAATATAGTTAGAACAATTCTCTACAACTTTGCCGAAGACACTATGGTGTTCAAATTGCATATTTCAAAGATATTCAACCATTTTCGTTAAAAAGCCACGAAAAAATACAATGTTTTTACGGTTATTTTTTTTATATAAAAGTCATGTAAATTTACATTGCTTTACGTGACTAATTTAATTAGCTATTGCTCCTATGTGTGACGAACTTTTCATTCGAACAACATTTCAGTGTAGGAATTCGTTTTCATTGACTAATTATCAAAAGTTTGCCACGTTGATATTAAAAATTGCACAGAGTTGCCAGCATGAACTAAGAAACAAAGTTACCCATGATTAAAACGTCATGGGCCTTTTCATTTGACGTCTTAAATCAGCTGATTTTTCTTGCCTTTGACAGTTGACAGTTGACAGTTTGACAGTCCTATGAAAATGACTGTTTAGCGTTTGCGCCTTTGTTCGGCGGTTGTAAACAGTGGCATACACGGACCTGTCAGCTGAAAAGGCCTATTATACTTCTTTGTATCTTTTGCATCTGTTTCAAAATGTTGCAGATGGTTGAGCATGAGCATGGGTCTCCAGTTAGCCTAGTGGTTAAGGCTATGGATCGCCAATCCGAAGACGGCGGGTTCGATTCCCGTTCCGGTCGGGGAAATTTTCTCGACTCCTTGAGCATAGTGTATCATTCTACTTGCCTCACAATATACAAATTCATGCAATAATGGCAGGCAAAGAAAGCCCTTCAATTAATAACTGTGGAAGTCAGTGGCGTAGCAAGGGGGGTGCGATGGGTGCGGCCCGCACCGGGCCCCCGAATTCAGGGGGCCTCCAAATCAAGGAAGGTTTCTAACACTAGTTTGAATTAAGTTCTTTAACCCTCTAATACCCAATCCCGCCTATAGACGGGGTATAGTTTGAGCATTTTTGTAATTTTTGTTTCGTGGTAAATCAAACTTTTTTATATTTTTGGCTGATATTCAGGGCTGTTCTGCATATCTCAAAATGGTTTTTGGTGTATTTTGAAGCGTATTTACATTTTTTTAAATCATTGAAAAATTGATGTTTTAGTCACCTTTTAGAAGTTATTGTTTATTTTGTATTAAAGCGCTGCAATTGACATTTTTTAAATTTTTCCCAAATCATTCTATCCTTGTTTAATAGTTTAAGGGAATCAAATACACTCTAAAATTATTTTCCTCAAAATTACACGGAAAATAAAATTTTCTGTGAAAAAAATTTTAAAATAATAATATTTCAACAATTATCATAAAATCTCAAAATGTTTTCATCTCAAAAAATCCATTCCCCAAATTGGCTTCCAGGAAAAATATAAAAGTGTGGGGATGTTCAAAAATGAAAATTAGAAAAATCAAAAACTGAAATTGACGAAATCGAGAATTGAAAAGAATCATCTTCCAAAACATGTTTAAATCGATTTTAGATGACGAAAAATGATATTTAGATCAAAATCAAAAATTTGGGTATTAGAGGGTTAAATAGCGAAAGTTTCCTATAAGTATAAGTTTAACACTTCCCGAGCAGAGGGGAATATCAAATTAATAATTACGAAATCACATAATCTGTTTTTATATCTTGTTTTGTTATTATTTAATTATCAAGACATAGCTTTTCCATAACAAATTTTGTAGAACAATCTCATTTCGTTATAGGGTAAAAAATATAATTTGGACATGCACGTCGATGTATGCCTTATTCCGGAGAGCTAATAAAAGTAGATACTTCTCAATATCGATTATTGGATCAAATGGACCCTATTCTGATGAATTACGTTGAAAATACGCTTAACAATTAAGAATTTACTTCAAAATTATCGAAAATGTAAATTATTTCACTAAAACCCCTCAAATGCACAGGTATGCAAGACGACATATACTTCATAGTCACATACAATATTCACCTGAAAATGGTTCAATTAATAATTGTAAGAAATTTAAAAGCCTTTTTGCAATGAAAAATGTTCAATAAAGAAGCATTAGACAGCCAATCTCTTAACATTCATCTATAACGCTTAAAATAGGTGGTGTCCAAAATACATTGCATGATTTCTACTGTTAATATATTTTGGTCATCTGACGAACTACATGGGGAAGCTGTGCGATTGAATGCTTGGAGGCGTATTCTGTGGGTCTGGCGATATTTTCCCGATTTTAACAAAAACTGTAATAGTTAACAAAATAGATGCCTGTTAAGCGAAGAAATTTGATTATTTGTAAGAAAATATTTGTTAATTTATGCTACTTCCATGATTTAGCAGTTTTCATGGCTAAACATTGAGATTATTGCCCTGCCCAAATTATATATACCTGAGGGTGTCCAAAACATATATTCGGTGTCCAAAATGCAATTCTAACAGGCGATTGGAAATTGTGATTTTCTCAGCTTAAAATGCTTTCGTTAAGGTTTTTGTCACCAGGAACGCAAAGTACAATCATATTATAAGCGTATTAGTAACTTTGCGAAATAATCGATTGCTTTCTAAGGAAGCTAGGGGGCGATTTTTCCAACGTTGTCATCAGCCTGTCCAAAATACTTGAATTACCCTAATCAAGCTATTGATATACATTCACTAGATTACATTTCAATAACATGTTTTGTTGAAGTACAAGTTTTGTTATTGTTGTACTACATATCGACCAACTTATTAACAATAACACAACAGTAACAAGTTTTGAAATCAAAGCAACAATTCGATAATAACGACCTGTCCTTTTGTTTTGTTCCATTTTTGTATACAGCTAGGACGGAAATTTCTGAGCAAATCCTCTCTTCTTACATAGAAACTCCAGATGTAATTTTTCTGATCATTATTAGAATTCTTGGCAAAACTTTTTGAAAACTCCATGAGATTTCTTCGGAAAATGCTCCTGGTGAAATTCCCAAAGAAATTTTCAGAGAAGTCTTATGATGAAACTCGGGACAAATAATCACGGGAAATTGTGAAGAAATCCTTGAAGGGATTCTGTTCATAATTCTGAAGGAATCTTTACAGGAGTCTTTGAAAATCCGTGAATGATTTCGTAGAAGAACTCTTGGAGAAATTTGCAGAAGATTTTTCTTTTACATACTCTTAGAATGAATTAAAAGCCGAATATAGTATTTTTCGATCATTTTAAATATGTATTGTTATTCATGTTATTGGTGGGTTTGAGAGGCAAAGTGAATTATTTTATATAATAATTATCTTAATTTACTTAGTACATAACGATTTGTATATCAAAACAAATTTTGCTTTCCGTTCATTATCAATAACATATTAATATCAAAATTTGTTATTGAAATATTCTCCAAATTCACTGTTATTAAGTTGTTCTTTAAACTAACAAATGGATTTCCAAGAACATTTTTTTGTTATGATATTTGTTATTTTGCCGCTTATGACAGACAAGTTTTTAACATAATATATTATGTTAATATCTTATAAATAATCGATTTTATTATTTAGTTATTTTACCCAAATAACACAGCTCCTTATGCTGTTGTTATTCCCTTCTGCAAGGGTTCGAAGAACTGCTGATAGGTATGTGGGGGCCCCTTCGTGGTTATCATGGGGCACAGGGATGTCCTCAAAATAACAAGAAAAATGTGTTAGAAATTAAAATAGGATTTTACGAAATTAATTATACCTTTATTCCTTCAGGATTCAATTCAGGAACACCACCAAGAATTTATTCAGGATTTTTTTTCCCAAAATTTATCAAGGAATCTTTCAAAAATTCCTTCAAGGATTATTTTACCTTACAAATTCTTTCAAGCATTCCTTCAGGAATACCTCTTCGGATCCCATCATAAAGTCCTTCAAGGATTATGTCATGAAGTCCTTCAACGATACCTTCAGCCTAAGGAATTTCTCCAAGGATCTTTTTACAGACTTCTCAAAGAAATAATGTTGCAGGAATTTCTCATGGAAAATATCTTTGATGAATTTCTGAGATCATGCTTGATCAGGTATGGCTCTTCAATGGATCCTTGTGAGATTTTTGAAGTAATTTCGGAGGAATTTCTGAAAGAATCCTTGTAGAAATGCTTGCAGGAATTTTTGGAGGAAATTTTAAAGGAATCCTCGAAGAATCTTCTAGATGAATTCTAAGATGTATTTGGAAAGAATCATTAGGTTGATTTTGGAAATATCTTTGATAACATTCTTGACGGATTACTACAGTACCTACTATGAAGTAGTAGTAGAAGTACTAGATGTTTTATGAGGAATTACGTAAAGGATTCCTGAAGAAATTTTGAAAGTGAAGGGAGTTCTGGAAGAACCAATTATGAAATGCCTAGATTATTTTCCAAAGATATCAATGGCATGAATCCCAAAGAACCCCTCTCAAATGCAAATCAAAAAACAATTTTCGAAAGAATTCCCACAGATTGCTGGAAGCCTTGGGGGAATTTCTTTAAGACCCCCTAAGGGAATTTGTGCAGGAATCCTTTGGAGGTGAATGTACCCTTGCAGGACTATCTGAAGGAAAACTTTGAGAAATCCCTAAAGGAATCTTTGTAACATAGCTTGAAATAAGTCTTGAAAAAAAAAGATTAAATATTTATTGGATTTTCTTAAAGGATTCATGAACGAATTGTGAAAGAAGAATTTAAAAAAATGCGTAATCTTTGGACGATTTCATACAGTGATTATTGGAAGAATTTCTGAAGAAATTCTTGAACAATGCTTCATAAGAAATACTTGAAAGGACATGACTTTAAGAAACTGCATGAGGCATTGCAAAAAGAACCCTTGCAGAAATTTATAAAAACAAAACTTGAAGGAATTTCTAAAATAAAATCTTGGAGGAATTTGTTAAGAAGTCTTTGAAGTAATTCCTAGATAAATCTCAAAAGATATCTCTTGGAGTTCCTCGTTTGGAACAAATGCTTGATGGAATCGTTGAAAAAAATTCTTAAATCCGGACGGAATT
Source organism: Aedes albopictus (assembly GCF_035046485.1). Lineage (NCBI taxonomy): Eukaryota > Metazoa > Arthropoda > Insecta > Diptera > Culicidae > Aedes > Aedes albopictus. The sequence continues at coordinate 506,261,711 of NC_085137.1, read as the reverse complement.
GGTGAGTTCATTGAAAGAATTCCAATAAAATTTTTTAGAGGAGTTTCTGTGAGAATTCTTGAAAGAGTTCTTACAATTTTTATTAGAATTTTCCTTCTGAAATTTCTTTCGGACCTTTTTCAGTAATTGCTTTGGAAATCCGGTGCAGCAATTCGAAAGAATATCTTTGAAAATTTATTCGGAAATTCCTTCGGCAGTTATTCGGAAAATTTACTTCGGAAATTGGTTTGAGAATTCCTTAAGCATTTTTTTCTGAATTCATTCTTCATTATTTTTAAATAAATTCTTTGGCAGTTCTTTTGAAAAATGTCTCAGCTATTGTGTTCGCAATTCCTTTGGTAAAAATACTCAAGATTTTTTTTAGGAACTCGGTTATAAGTTTCATTGAAAATTCCTACGACAATTTTATTGAGATATTGTTAGGCAATTCCTTTTGAAATTTCTTCAATCAGTTATCGGAAATGCTTCAGGAATGGCTTTGCGAACTTTTTCAGATTTCATTGGAAATTCCATTCACAACTTCTCGTTGGTTTTTTTTTTTTTTTAAATTCGTTTGAAAAGTCCTCTGGTAATTACTTTGGGAATAACTTCAACACTCTTCTTGAATTTTCTTCCGGGAAATTCCCACGGAATTTGATTGGGTAATTCATTTGGTATTTACTTTAGAAATTCGGCGAATTTCCTGTGAGCTACCCCGTGAACATTTTTCATATTACCTTTGGCGGAGTTTTTTGGAAAAACCTTTGAAAATATTTTTAGCATTTTTTTTTTAATTTCTATAAGATTATTTTTGGGATTTCCTTGCAATTTTTTTTTTGAAAACTATTTTGGCAATTTCTTTGAAATTTGGTTCGGTAACTCATTCGGAAATTTCTGGGTAATAATATTCGAAATTGATGTAGGTTTTTATTTTAGAAAATATTTACGGCATAACTTTTCGAAATACTTTGGGCAATAGCTTCAGAAATTTATCAAGCAACCCCTGCGGGATGGGATTCCCCTCTGCAATTTCTCTGGAAGTATCACCGGCAGTCCCTTTGCTAATATACCTGACAATTATTTTTGTAAATCTTTCAATAGTTCCTTTCAAAATTCATTCAGCAGGTAATCTGAAAATTCTTCAGTCAATTCGTTTGTAAATTGAAGCGGTAATTTTAGAAAATGTTTCCGGTAATTCTTAGAAAATTTGAGGTTCTATGACATACACTCTTGCGAAATAAAAAAAAACAAGAATTTACAATGGAACGGTTGAAGATTTTTTTATATAACTTTATTATCGAGAGTCGAAAGCCGAAGAAAATCTCAAAAGAATTATCTAAGAAAAATGTTTGAAGGAATACCGTGATTTCGGGTGTAATTGATCAGTGGGGTGAAATTGATCGACGAGAGGTCCATTTTTATTTGTTAAAAATAACGCTTTAGACTTTAAACAATTTGTGAAAAATTGCCATCACCTTGCTCAAGGGTTATTGAACGATGAGTTTACATGTTTTACAGCCAATTAGTTACATATTTCGGTATTAAAGTCAATATTTTCCGAAACTGCGTGTTAGGCGATCTTCATAGACACTTCCAAACTTTTGTTACCGTAGCTGTATCACACATGTAATGAATATTCGAATGAATGTTTATAACAGCCAAGTATTCGCCAAATCCGATTTCGTCATCAAAAGTTCTATAAATATTGTAATTTATGCATAAAATTGCACTTTTTCGGAAGTACATAATATGATGCATATAATTGATGAGAAAATTGCATACTTTTAGGCGTTTTCATTAGATTTATTAAAGTTTAAACTTAAATAATTAAAAATTTAGTAAACTTGTAACAGTTTTGCATAGCTTTTCGCATTCTAGGGTGGTTAATTTAGATGGAAAAATAATTTTCAGCATTTACAAAGGCATTTCACTGACTGATCAATTTCACCCCGAAAGTAAAATCTTTGGTTTTTCATTAAGAATGATATTTATTATAATAAAATGATTTGCTGTGAAAGTTTCAACCTCGTTGAATGATGAAATCCATGGTCGTACTTGTTTTAAAGCATTGAATTTAACCATATCGACAAAGATTCAAAATTTAGACACAAAAAACTGCGAAAAGTGATCAATTTCACCCGAAATCACGGTACTTGTAAAATTTCTTTGGGGAATTTCTGTGAGAATTGAAAGATTTCTTACATTTTTTTTTAAAATTTGAATCTGTTGAATCCTTGGAGAAATGGAAAGAGAATTTATTGGATGAGCTATTAAAGAAACCTTTGCAAAAACTGCTGGAGTAAGTTTGGGGAATTTGAAGAAATATTTAAGAAATCTTTGGAAAAATGCCGTAGGAATTCTTGAAGCGATTCCTGAAGAATTCTCGATGGAAATCCTAGATGAAATCTTAAACTTCCATTAATCACTTAAAATATGCTTCAAGGCATTTTTAAAGAATTCTCGAAGAAAGTGGCAAAACAGTAATCCTTGGAAAAACTTCTGGAGAAATTACTCGATTTTATCTTACCTGTTCCTTTACTAATTTCATTCTACTGAAAACAAAGGAATGAAGCGCTTTTTTTTTTTGTTAGAAGTAGGTACGAATGATTATGAAAATCGAGTAATCAATCGGTGCGGTAATCGCTTTGTTTTCGAAAAAAGTCACGTTGACCCTACTAGGAATCCTTAGAGATTGTTTTAAACGAATTTTCGGGGGAATTTCTGGAGGAATCAATCATAAATCCTGAAGAAATTCCTGACTGAGATGCTTGATGGAAACTTAGAATGATTTTTCACAAGGTTTTGCGAAAGGATTTTTAAGGAGTCGCAATAAATATTTTTAGAAGATCTCCTGGAGGAATTCTAGCGAAAATTCCTAAAGAAATCCTTGGGGAAACTCCTAGAGTAGATGGATATTAAAGAATTCGTTGGAAGAAATCCAGAAGGATTTTTGGAAGGAATTTCTATCAAAGTTCCTCTAAGAATTTTCTTAGAGGAAATTCTGTAGGGATCCTTGAAGGATTTTTTTAAAGTTATTATCCAATGGATTCTTTGGAAATTTCTTGGACGATATCTAGGATGAATCTCTTAATAAAACTTTAGAGAAACTCCTTGAAGAATCCTCGCAGATTTTTTTTTTTTGAAAAAAAAGCGTTGCAGTATTTATTGGAGGAATTTCTAAAGGAATCCTTGGAAGAAATTCTTAAGAAATCTTCAAAGGAACACGCCATGAATGCTTGATGAAATGCCAAGATAAATTCTTGGATGTATCTATGGAACGTGCTTGACTTCCGTGGAAAAATCATTTAATTAATATTTGGAGGAACTCCTGAAAGAAACCATGGAGGAATGTTCTACACTGAAAAAAAATATTATAGTAATTTGAACCATTAGGATGTGTTTATTTTTACTATGCCGAAATTCAGTTGACATAAACACGATTTGAGTTACCGTAACCATGTTTCAATCAATTTTACCATGCACTGAAAACGAATGTATGGTACACGCAACAATGCACTCATGTTTATTACTACCATGTCCAAAATAGTAAAAACTATCTTCAAATATGTCAAATTATAGTAGAGATTACTATGATTTTCCAGAATAGTAATCATCACAACTTAGCATAGTCAGATTTAATAATTTCTTGTCATTTCATTTGACTATACTCATAGTTCTCCCAAGTTTTTTTTTGTAGTAGGCTTCAAAATAATCTGCTGAAAAATAATAATTAATAGTATTTGGTCTTAAACATTTATTACTTCAGGAGCACCAAATCAGTGTTCACGTAAATTGTGCGCAGATAAATATTAGAGGCGTCTATTCATCACAATCGATCGCGATCCGTTTATTGCTCAAACGCCGGTACAATCTAGAAATTTCTAGTACATTCTAGTACATTGCATAAGTTGCTGATGGATAAATCCGGAAGAGCATCCGGCAGTGGATTCTTTGTAACAGTGGCTTCCATAGGCGCCAACTTAGGGGGGGCAAGCATAGGTTTGCCCCCCCCAATAATTGAGGATTTTTTAATTTTTTCATACAAAAAATCAGAAAAAACAGGCTTTGCCCCCCCAATAACTTGACCAAGTTGGCGCGTCTGGTGGCTTCCGCTTAGAAGACAGGTGAGGAAGACAATTGGAGCCTTGGTCAGCAGGAGTAAAAATGTAAATGCTTAGAAAAGCCCTTTTCTAATTGGCAAAACATCGTAGATTATCGATAATGTTTTGTTACAGCAAGAATTTGTTCTATTTTAAATAACAGGCCACTGACTGAACTTCCTCCACAAAAACATCTACGTGCGGGAACTACAGTGGACTCGGCAGCCACTCTTGAAACTAGAGGAACATGGAAGGATATTTGCATCGAAGAGGAGCGTCGAGACTTATGGAATCCCTTCGGAATGTCTTATCGGGAACCTCAACGAAAAATACTCAACCAAAAAAAAACCACATTTGCGGCTGCAGCGGTTCCTTTTGAACGTGAATAGCACTTGTGAAACAAGGTTTCTTCTACAGTAGTAAACAGCTTTCGTAATAGATAACTCCGGCATGTACCGTATATCCTTTCCAGCCAGCTCAAACTATTCTCTCCCTGCCATTCTGGAAGTCGATCTAATCGAAGTGCACATTGCTGACCCACAAACAATGCTCACGCCAGCTCCAGCAATTTCAGGAATATCCATTGAATGCTAGAAACATCCTGGACCCGCTCACGGTCCCCTGAAAGAATCCCCTGCCAGGCCAACATTTGTCTACGCAAAAGTAACTTCGCTCAAGCTTCCGGACAACGTCATGAAATCCCAACTGGACATTCTGCAGAAACAACAATAAAGTCGGCAAATCACTCCGTTGCAGCCGCTGCTGGGATACTATTCTTTAAATTAAATAAGCCTTATGTTTATTTTGTAATCATAACCGAAAAGCAATAAAACTATAGTTCAATTTATTTTTCAGCGATTTTCGGAATGTTAATAAAGCAAGAAAGAGACTGCCGCTAATACCATACACATTGTAATTAGAAACATATGGCCATGGTTAAACGAACCATGCTGTTTATCATGCCCATAGTAAAATCAACTTTGAAATGCGGTTCTAGAATACTATGAAATGTGAACAAAAATCGACATAGTAAATTGAACCCTGCACATGGTAGTTTCAAGAAAAAAATATGGTCTACCAAAATCAAGTAGTAAAGATGTTTTAATTTCACCCTCGAGACAGTCAGAATTACTATGTCCTTTTTTTCAGTGTAGAAGGACTTCTCTTCCTCTGACGGAATTCCGATGTAATCTCTTGGAAAAATATCTGGTTCCAAAAAAAATCAGTGGAAAACTTTTGTAGTGTTTTTTCTAGAATTTATTAAGAATTCTTTGATCTTATAGATGAATCTTCAGAGATATTATTGAATCCCTGATAGACTTCCTGAACAAATGTTTCGAGAAATACTTGATAACCTTTGCATGAATCTTTCAAAGTACTCTAAAGTACTTTTGAAAACATGCTCGGAGACAACACTGTAAGAATACCTGATGAAGTGTTTAGCTAAATACTGAATGACACACTTGCGTTAACCACTTGAAAGATTCTTTAAGACAAATAATTATTCAAAAAGTGTTTTTTTTTTTTAAGAAAACGGTAAAGCAATCTTTGAAGCACTTCCTAAGAGATTACTTGATGAAATTCCTTAATAAATTCGACATTATTCTTAGAAAATAATCTTATGCTCATTGATGGAACTCCGGGATGTATCTTTGCAGAAATCCCCGAAGAAATTCATAAAAGAATATAGAAATTTTTTTTAACCTTCCGTCAGTCAGTTGGCGACCACCGCCAGCATCACGCTAATGCTGAGTTCGAAAGTCGAGTTTTTTTTTCAACGTTTTGTACAAAATACAAAACAAGCGTGATCATTTGAAAGTTAGAAGGATAGACTTATCATTGTAAAATATGTACATCTGTAATTTTCATGGGGGCCCACAAATTTGGTTCCGCACCGGGCCCCCAAATTCGTAGCTACGCCACTGGTGGAAGTGCTCAAAGAACACTAAGTTGAAGCGAGGCAGGCCAAGTCCCAATGGGGACGTGGAGCCATAAAGAAGAAGAAGGTTGAGCATGAGACAGTCGATCCGAAGATTCAGGGTTTGAGCCCTGGAACAGGGTTTTTTTGCGTCTCACTTTAGATATATGTTGTAGTATTAGATATATGTTGTAGTAGGAAGTATTTTTTTCACTCATCGCAATTTGGCATCATAGCCTTGTTTTGAAACTGTACACTGTATAATAAGAAGGAAGTTACACTTCATCGTACAGTTCTGTTGATTATTGAGCACATATATACAAGTAAGCTACACAGTTGCATGAAACGTTTGCGTCCAGAAGCAGTTCAATTGTAAATATTGAAAGGATTTATCTAGCAAAATTGCTCCTAATAAATCAGATGCTCAATATTTCGCCCAGTTGATCTAGTCGACACCATTTCTTATCAACAAGTAAATCAAATATCTAGCTAGTCCTAGAATGGGCTTAATTGGCAGGTCCAGATCATTATTATTTGGGAGATTGCGTGTAAGACATGGCTGATTAATCATCCTAACTGCTACAAAGAAAGAAAAAAAAATGTTTATCATGTATTTGTGCTTGAACCTGGGACCTTCTGATCCGCAGGCTCGAGCTTTATCATCTGCACCATTTCTGACACTTAAGTCAAAAGACATTAGAATTCAATGGCATGTCGTCCTAATCATGGGTAACTTTGTTTTAATTCGTGCTGGCAACTCTGTGCGATTTTATGGACGATGTATGGACGAAATGCTCGTAACACGTAGGAGTAATAGCTAATTGAACTAGTCACGTAAAATAATTTAAAATTACATTACCTATATACGTAAAATTGTAGAAAAAATGTATTTTTTCGTGATTTTTCAACGAAACGTGTAGTGTCTTCGGCAAAGTTGTAGAGTATTGTTATAACTATATTCTAACGGTATTGGCAGCACCTTTTCGATGCAATTTTGTGGATACCGCAATAAATTTCTGTGAAAATGCTTTAAAAAGCACCAAATGGGTTTGATACACCTTCAAATCTTCATCAATTTGGCAAATTTTTGGACTGAAGACTTGTTTTAGCATGTGGATTGAGAATTTTATGAGTCACGGAGAATCAGAAAAAAAAAGTTTCAAAATGGACGGGTCTAGTACTCACCTACATTCACCTACACCACCCTTCAAAAATCTCAAAATATTGAAGAGGCGAAAAAAACATGGCGACCAATTACTCCATTTTCAATAGAAAAAATGTTTCCAAACCAGGGATGAGAAATGTCATTTCGTTATTTGCTAATTTCACTGCACTTAGTCGGAAATTTCACTCGGTGACTTCATTGATTATCCATAACTAATCAGCGTTATGGACTGGTGATGCGTACGAACAGAAATTTACACCGAAAGTTGTGTAAATTGAAAAATGTCATGACATTTTTTCATGAAATTCCGCGACATTTTCCATCCCCGTTTCAAACAACAATTTTACAATAGTTTTTTCTTTTTTATTTATTTGTTCCTTATTTATTTATGTCCCCACCCCCCCAGTGGTGCCATCGAGGAGACTCCAAGCTACTAACTGAGTAACCAGCTCTTGAGATCAAACCAAAAAAACACTCCCAGTATGAGCACCCTAGCAAATATAATGTTTTTCTTTGTCTATCTTTTTTTTTGTGCTTTCATACATGTAAGAAAATAGGTTCTCAGTGGAATTGGAAATGATTTCTACCCTACTGAATGCAAAGAAATCGCCTAGGAGATTATTTCGATATTTATGCGCCCTCCAGAGTCGTGCACAGAAATAGCAGCAAGGGAGAGGTTTTCATATTTTCAGTGAAAGGTGCAGGGCTGACGACTTGCGGCATAATAGATATAAGAAAAGTTTCCTGTGCCTCCATTCCTCAAAATGTTGTGCTTCTCATATTTGAATGAATAATCATATTTTTCATACTAGTGAATTTTTTATCCGCCCTCCTGAATATAATAAAGTTACCTATATCATTTTTTCTATTTTTTCTGCGTTCTCACAAACATAGAGATTCATGTGTAATTGAGTAATAATTCAGAAATATTTCTTCTTTCAGATTCTTTCAGAAATTAAAAATTATCCCACAAATTCCTCATGGAATTCCTCTACGAACTCTCTAAAAATTAATCAAAGATCCATTCGGAATTTTTTTTTCAGGGAATTCTTGAGTTTCTCGTGGAGATCTGCAGAACTTCATCTAGAAACCCTCCAGGATTTCTTCAGAAATTCCTCCAGCGATTCCTTCAGAAAATCTTCCAGGGAACTTTTCAAATTCAGTCATGGAAGCTTTTGGAGATTCGCTTTTGAATCCCTTCAGGTATTCTTCCATTGATTCCTTCATAAAATTATTTGTTTTCTTTACAATTTTCTATTTTTTTTTCCTAGAGATGGCCCCAGAAATTAATTTTGGAACTTTTTTTTTATTAAACCTTCCCTGGATTCTTTCCGATATTGCCCCATGAATATCGGAATATATTCTCTCTATGTCTAAGTCATCTAAGTCATCCACGGATTTTTCCCCATGGATTCCTTTAGAAATTTCTATATGAATTCCTTTCAGAAGTCTTCCCCCAATTTGTTTTGTTGTTGGAAGTTATTTAAATCATCTTCCATGTATCGTTTCAGAATTTCCTCTAGAGTTTCCTCCGGAATTTTCGCATCTTGCAAAAATTTCTTCAAAAAATTCTCTAGAAAAGCTTTTTTTCTCGTACGAGAATTCTTTCAGGAAATCATCCACGGATTCCTTCAAAAATGTTTTCAGCGATTCTTTAAGACAATCAATGGTTCTTTCTGAAATGGATCCAAGGATTTCTTCAAAAAAAATCTTTGAAAAGTCTAGAGACGCCCAGACTTCTTAAAATAAATCTTACATATTCCTTCAGAAATTCTTCCAGGTATTATTTTAACAATTTCTCTGGATATTCGTTCGAAAATTCCTTATCAGATTTCTTGTCCAAGGATTACAAGATTTCTTGTCCAAGGATTACAAGTCCAAAAAAATCATGGATTCATGCAGAAATTACTCCAGAAATTCGAAATCTGTATCGCATGTGTTCTGAAATATCTTCAGGAATTCATCCTGAAAATCCAGTAGGAATTCCGCCAGATATTCTTGCAATACTACTTTCAGTGATTCAGGCAGGGATTTCTCCAGAAATTCCAGCAGGAGTTCAAACAGAGGCTCCTTCAGGATTTTCTCCAGATATTCCTCCATGCGTTACAAAAAAAATTCGTCATATCGTCTAAGGATAACTTTAATAATTTCTTCACGGATTCTTGAAGAAATTTATTCAAAAACATTTCCTAAGAATTCCAACGGGACCTTACAGAGGCTTATCTATGCGTTTCTTCAGGTATTCAGGATTTTACTTCAAAAATTCGACCACAGATTTTGAAATACTTCAATTTTTTTTCTAAAATACCACCAAGGGTTTCATGAGAAGTTTCTCTAGGTATTCTACGGATATTTCCATTGGCGCAGCCAGCTTTTTGTTTTTTCTTACCCACTCTCATAAAAATACACGAGAAGAGCGGGATGGAAGAGGTGGCAAACTGCCTCCTCTTTTATCTTTCTCTTTCTCGTGCATGTTTACGAGAGTAAGTAAGAAAAAAGAAAATGCTGGCTCCACCAATGGATATTTCTCGAGAGATTCAGTCAAAAATTCTTCCTATGATTTCTGCAGGGATTAAACTAAAGATTTTTTTTTTCAGAAATTCCTTCAGGATTTATTTCAGAAGTACCTGCTAGGATTCCTTTAAATTTTTTTAAGAGGATATTTTTAACTTCCAGAAACATTTTTAGAATTTTTGAAATTGCTTCAAGAATTTCAGAAAGTTTTCTAAAAATGTCTTTACAAATTCAACAGGGACTGCTTTGGAAATTCTTCCCAATGCTTCTTTACAGTTGCTCCAAGATTTTTTTAGAAATTCCTTCAGTTATTCCTCCTGGGTTTTTGCAGAAGTTCTTTCAGAAATTGTACAAAAATAACTAAAGATTTTTTCAATGAATCCCTGAAGAAATTTCTAAGAAATCCCGGGAGGATTGTCTTAAGAAATCCCTTAAATACTCCTGGAGATACTTTGGAAACTCCTAGAATTTTTTTTAAACAATCTGGAAGTATTCCTGGACAAAAAATACTGAAGCAATTTCTGAAATTATTTCTTAAGCAATTCCTGGATGAATGCCTAGGGGAACTACTGAAGAAACACCTTAAGATACATCCTAATTTCTCTCAAAAAAAAGTCATGGGATACTTATGAAGGAGCTCTGCAAGTAATTCCAAGTAAATAAAAAAATCTTGACAAACTTCTGGAGTTATTCCTGGACAAACCCGTATAGAAATTTCTAAAGGAATCTCCTAAAAAATGTCTACAGAAATTGCAAACAAAAGTACTGGTAGAAGTCTCGAAGATATCCCGCAATAAATTTCTGAGGGATTTCTTGAGCATATTACATTAGAAAACTTTTCGGCCCTTTGGAAGAGCTACTGGAGATGCCTCAGAAAGAATTCTCAGAAAAATTGATAATATATTTTCTGAAGGGATTTGTACACAAACATCCCTATACTACTCCCTAAAGAAATTTCTGCAGGATATCCTGCAGAAACAATGAAAAATCTCGGAGATGATTTTTTTTAACAATCGTTCAAATCTGGCGTTCGATTTGAATAGGTCGAATCTGCATAGAAATCACAGCAAACTTGCGACCTTCTCAAATCGAACGCCAGAAATAATATCTAGACGAACTGGAAAACCCTTTGCAGGTACTCGTTGAAAAAATTCTTGGAAAACTTCTTGAAATATGCTAAGGAATATAATCTGGAGTAATTTTTGCAGGAATTGTTGAGATAATCTGTGGAAGCAAAATCTGATGGAATGCGTGAAGTGAGATCTGAATAAATCCAGAGTAATTCCCAGAAAAAAAAGGCTTGACAATTTTTTAGAAGCGTTTACAAATAAATGCCATAAAATCCCTGAATAAATGGAGTAATGCATGAAGGAACCTCTGGAGAATTCAAGCAATAATTTCTCAAAATGGTTTTGGAAAACTTTGTGAAAAATTTCTAAAGGATAGCCCGAGAGGCATTTCTGAAAAAAATACTTCGATTTTTTGTGAAAATAATTCTCCTGGAATTGCATGTTTTGGAGTAACGTTTGGAAGAATGCCTGGAGAAACCGTTGGAGAAATTCTTAGAAGCATTTCTTGAGAAATTTCTAGAAGAATTGACTGAAGAACCCCAAAGGAAAACTCCTGGAAATAATTCTGATAACATTTCTGTCGCAATTCCGTTGGTAATATTTTAAGAAATAAAGGAATACCAATTACCAATATGAACTTTTGAAGTAATCCTTGAAGAAATTCTATAGAATCCTTTAAGGAATACCAGGAGGAATTTCGGAAGAAACACCTGAGGAAACCAGTGAAAAAAAGTTTCAAGATTGATCCTTTGAGAAATTTTTTTGAGAAATTCCTGAAGATGTGGCAAGAAAAATTCCATGGGGAATTCCTGAAAAACTCTTTATCCCTGGAGAAATTTATAAAGAAATTCATTTACATGAATGCGTTTTAAAGGGATACACAGAGGAATCCTTTAAGGAATTAATGCTAGAATCATTATGTGAAATTCTGCGATAATCTTCTCTGTATTTTTGATAAATTCACAAAGAATCCCCAAAGGAATTTCGCGGTGTCCCGGGAAGTAATCTTGGAGAATTTTATAGAAATTTTGAGAAGAATTCTTGCAAAACTCATAAAAGAAATTCGAGCAAGATAGTCGCTTTGTGATGCTGTCACGTAAATTTCACAAAAATTTTGTTAAATAATGATGCATTGAGTGGTTTTCTCGGAATAATTCCTCAATAGGCGCAATAGTGAAGTACCCAGACAACCAGGAACCGCTTAATGATGCATGTTGTACATCGTATAAAGGATTATTTTAAGTCTCTATCGCATATCTGTACGGCTGAGGGGCAATTTTCATCGCATATGATGTTATTTTTTGAACTTATTGCGATGTATCTGGTAAAATCATATAAGAGTGCAAATTAACTTTTATCATGCATGACTAAATCGTAGTAGACGATATTCTGATGTTTTATTGCGACGAACTTTGCTCATTCGCAAAAGTGTTCGAGCAAACTCGCAAAGTGTCAATTGAATTCGCATAATTACGTACTGCGATGGTTATACGACTTCGCTTGGTACTTTTCTTATTATGTCAGTTATTCTCGCATTGGTGTATAAACTGAATCGCATAAATGTAAAAATAAACTTGTTAAAATGTTCATAGAAACTCGCATAAGCTAAAATCGTTAACGTTGGCATATTGCGATGTGATTCGTGATAACAATGATAGAGGTGCTCTTGGAGTGCCAAAAAGCTACAAGAAAGTGAGCAGTCAGCATTATGGTGACACATCGAGTTACAAAGTCATCATTTTTGTTTTGTTGACCTGATAATTAACAATGGGTTTTGCTAGCAATAGAGGGGTAGTGATAACTGTGCGGGAAATCACGCTTCGTCATATCGAGCTCCAGATAGCCTTCCGAACACGTACTACGCAGGGAAATGAAGTGCATTCCAACTAATACTGAGGTGAGTTAGAATGTCATGACAATTAGCCAGTGTGTTTCATAAGTAGTGTTTGGTGTTAAGTGTAAAGTGTGGCTCGATAATCCAATGATTATTAGTTCGATACTGAGGTGACAAGAATGTTTTTTTTTTTCGAATATTATAAAGTCGCATAAGATGCCATACAACGTCGTAATAGTGCACACCGTGCATTGTATAAGATATCGCGTCAAGTCATATAGCGTTATTATTTTTCCGTCAATGCACGTATAGGGCCTCCACTTTTGTACGCATAAGGCACTTTTACATTTTATGCGATGTAACTTTACCGCATAAAAGTACGTATAACATGGACATAAACTTCATTATACGTGCAAATTGGTTGTCTGGGTATTTTCATTTGATCGTACCAGTATAGGAGGCGCTGAAATTTGGAAACCTTAAGTAACCACCTCTGATTTTACCATGACATCACTGGTCCCCCCCCCTTGTATCCGATGAGAGGTCTGGGACATAAAAGAATAATAATATTTGTATCGGCCTAACGTAGTCAGTTTTCAACGTATTTACATGTACGGGTCGAGGGATCCCTGGAGAAATCTCTAGAAGGGCAATTCGTGGATTAATGCCTGGAGAGACTCGTAGATAAATCTATAGAGGAATCTGTGGAGAAACCCCTAAAAGAATTTCTTATAGCTAGGGAATACTTGAAGAAATCCGAAGAGAAACCTCTGGAAAAAATACTTGAGAAAGCCTATAAATAAAACTACCTAGGGAAATTCCTGGAGCAATACCCCAAAGAAATCGCGGAGGTATTCCTTGAGAAATCACTGGAGGAATCCAAGAAAAATTCCCTAGAAGAGTTCTTGAAGGAATCTCTAGAGGAATTCCGGGATAAATCTCTAGTGGAACTCCTGATGGAATCGCAGGAGTAGTGTATAAGACAATTTTCCTTTAGAAGAAATTCCTAGAATTACTCAAAAACCCCTAGATACTTGGAGTTATTTCTGAATGATTCACATGAGGAATCTCAAGAGAAGTATCGGAAGGAATTTCTGGAGGAACTCTAGCAGGATATCTGGAGGAATTAAAATCGGAATTTCTAGAGAGCAGAAATACCTGAAGAATTAATTAGAGAAATCGTTGAAAAAAAAATTAGAGGAAGTAATTCCAGCAGATATTCCCTGATGAAACACGTAAAGAATTCTTGAAATAATCCTAGTGAGAGCTCTTGAGGACTCACAAAAAAAATGGAAAAAAAAACTTCGGAAGAATTGCTTAAGGCGAAACTGGATCCATTTCCTCACTTTTTGGTTTTTGATTTTTAATAAAATAACGAAGCAATATTTTCAAAATCGGTTTTCGTACACATGTAGAGTATGGATCAAGGTATCTCCTGAATTTTTCCCTGGTGGAAAAAGTTTTTCGTTTTTGCAGAAACCATTTTTAAACAAAATTGCACAAAAAAATAGTTTCTGCAAAAACGAAAAACTTTTTCCACCAGGGAAAAATTCAGGAGATACCTTGATCCATACTCTACATGTGTACGAAAACCGATTTTGAAAATATTGCTTCGTTATTTTAATAAAAATCAAAAACCAAAAAAATGAGGAAATGCTTCCAGTTTCGCCTTAAGGACTCCTTAGAAAAAATACAAGAGGTATTTCTGGAGGATACTCATCAGGAACTTCTGGGGGAATCGCATAGAAGGAATCGTTGGAACAATCTTTGGAGAAAATAAATGAGCTTTTTTCTGAAGGCGTCCTATCAAGAACTCCTGGGTGAATCACTGTAGATTTTTTTTTTGAAATAACTCGTTGAGGCACACTTCGTCTTCTTTTGCTCGACATAACGTCTCGACTGGGACAAAGCCTGCTTCTCAGCAGGCTTCCATGTGCACTTCCACAGTTGTTAAGGACAACCTCATTAGAATCCCAATATTTCCGCCACAATGGCCGACTTCGGAACCTACTCACGATTTTAAGCGCACAGATTTCATGAAAACTTATGCAGCGCACCGGATTTTCATATTTTAAGCTTATGACAAGTGAGCAAGAAAACAGTAAAAATTACACTATCATAAGTTGTTTACATCTTGAGCTTTGCACATTTGACGATCTGGTACATTATTGAACTGGGATTCGAATAAGTTGTCCTTAACTGAGACCTTCCTGTGCCAATGACCATTTCGCAGGTGGGTCATTCCGCGCCAAGTGGCCGACCGCGTGCAATCGACCATCATGGATTTGTACCAAATTTGGCGGAAATATTTATTTAACTAGAGAAAGAATAAATCCCAAGCCGATCGGATCACCCCTCGTTTTTGCCGATATGAAAATTATTCTCTCTTTCTTGTATTTTAATCTTTGAATCTATTGCATACACATATTTGCGAATTTCTGCTTTTTTGAAGGGAATCATTCAGAGGATCCTAGAAAAATATATTTTTTTTATACAGTGTTGCCAGGTATGAAATTTTTCAATTTTAAAACTTAAAATCTATTTTTTGCAAGGTACGTATATTTTGATTTTATTCATTTTGATTTCCTTGTGTCTATAAGACATTTTCCGATCGAAAAAGCCCTTCTCGAGATACAGTGTTGTAAAGTAAAGATATTGATTATATAAATGTAGAATTCGATGCCTTTAATACATCTCGCGGAGAAACATTCTTTGATGCAATGTAAAAGTGCTTTGAATTCACTTTGATTAAGGTTTATAGAAAATTATTAATTTAAAAAAAAAATGACAGTGTTGCCAGTTTCCCCATTTTTTCATTATAATCATCAAACCTTACCTTAGTGTTTGATAATGCACAGGTCATTTTGATATATCGCACCATGTGCGTTGAAATTTGAGTGAGCAAGTTAAAGATCAAACATATTTTCTCTATCAACCTCGTTTTCGACCTTTTCTTGCATTTTCTTCTATCTGACTAAATCACCCGATTGTTGCCAGTTAAGGTTTTCGTGTTTTTTATTGTGATCTTCATTGCAGTTGTGGGTGGAAGCCAAACATGAAATTTTGTTTGTAAACATCTTAATTACATTAGAGCATTGTAAAAAAACAAATCACACAAAAAAAAACATTTTTTATATATCCAGCGATTATTTTTTACTGAAAATTCGCTAAATATAGTTCGATAAGATTTTGCTAAACTTCCATGATGTTTTGCTGAATATTCGGTTATCAGAACTTTTACTAATAATAGAACAGCTGAATACGGTACATTAGCCACAGCATAGATGACCGAACAATTCGTGATTACCACTCCGCGATTGGCCACATTCATGTTACAAGAAGTGCTGAAAATTATATCAAAGTAAACTAACAAGATTGTTTCATGGAATATAGGGTCGACGTATGCTTCCAATGTTTGCGGGACAAACAATTGGACACCATTTAAGCTTAATTCTTTCTGAGAAAATTTGGTCCCATTCGAGTCTACTGAACCCAGCATGTTTTCTCAATTTAAGCCCTTTACTGAGTTTTCCTGAGTAATCTACACAAAAACACTTTCATTGCACTTCTGACAACTTGCCCTATCATCTACGAACAAAGACCTAATCTGTCACGCTCAATTTCCTATCAAAACCATTTGATCTGCTTGCTCCATTTCTTAATTGGAAAAGAACACCATCTCCTTCCAGCTTCCAATCTTTCCATTCTCCTCATCTCTTAGCTCAGATCTCTTTTACCAACAAATTAAAACTAATCTAAATCGTTCCGTTTATTGAAGATACTGTGAAAAACCCAGCACGGAAGGAAACGGCAAAACCATTTCCCATCGCTGCTGCTGCAACCAAACGGAAGGCGGATAGTAGTAAATCCCGAATCCACAGAAATTGATAGTCAATTATTTGCTCTTTCACTGCCAGACGACGTACTACATATCAACGAAATGGAAGGGACATATTCCGGAATCTTGCATTTTAGTCCGCTTTGATGATTTGTGCACGCTCTCAAAGCTAATATTATACTTCAAAATTGGTCTTTGGGATGCCGTGCGGTATGAATGTCTGCGAGGGATGTCGGAATAAACGAATGTTATGACGTTTTGTATTTTCAGCTGACGCTTTTTACATTGATAAATTTATGAAAAAGAAAAAAAATATAAAAATTTGATTTTTTTATTGGCAATATCAGTTTTAGCATAAATTCTCAAATTTGAGTAGCCGGACAATTGGGTTCTTTAGCGGTGTTGAGATAATTGTATTTTCCGAATTTGAACACTAAACTAAGCCGAAACCCAAGTTTTCATAAATTTCGATACCCTGCGAACCTATTTGAAAATCAGTTTTAAGTTAATATTGAAGCAATTTGTTGAATCATCTCTCGCCGGAATTTGTACTGGGTGGAGCTCCTAGCAGTTTAAGTATTTGTAAAAAGTTGATATAACAAATCTCTTTGAAATTGATTTTGGGTGTCATAAAATACAGGGGATGGCCAAAATGTTTGGGATAGGCAACTTTTTTTCTCCCGCAAAAAAATTCAACATGCTGTAACTTTTCATAGAGTGCATCAAAAAATCTCAAATTTTGACTGTTTGTCAACCTATTATATGTGCATCATTGGTACAAATTTGGGCTCGATTGATTAATTTTTCGCGAAGTTAGAACCGTTCGGGTAAAACACTATTATTTAGACAACTAATTTTTGAACCGTCATATCTCGGAAACCAGTGAACCGAATTAAATGAATTTTTTAACGTTTATTAACAATATATTGATGCTTAATACGACGTTATAAAATGTAATATTTTCTAACGGCAAATTAAGTTATACCGGATTGAAATTTTTACCCATATAGAGGAAAATAAGTTAAATTTACAATACCACACAAAAATTACTAAATGTGTTCTTCCTTCAATCTAAATAGGCTCTAATATATCTGATTAGAGATAACTTGAGAACAGAAGTGGAAAATCTTTGCATATCAACACTAAAATTTATTGACATTGATGTAAAAAAATGACATTTTTTCATAAAAATTCCAAAAAGTGTCAATCCATGATAACTTTTTTCAACATTTAAAAAGTACATATGTTTTAATAGTTTGTGAAGCATTTACATATTGTTAGTGTTCGTTCAAAATTTCATTCAATTCGGTTCACTGGTTTCCGAGATATGGCAGCTCAAAAATGAGTTGTCTGAAAAATAGTGTTTTACCCGATCGGTTCTAACTTTGCGGAATATTAATCAATCGAGCCCAAATTTGTACCAACGATGCACACATAACAGGTTGACAAACAGTCAATATTTGAGATTTTTTTATGCGTTCTATGAAAAGTTATAGCTTGTTGAACTTTTTTGTGAGAGAAAAAAAAGTTGCCTATCCCAAACATTTTGGCCATCCCCTGTAGTTCTAAAAATAAAAAAAAAATCCTAGTCGCTCAGTAAAAGGTGATCTTCTGTATAAAATTTAAAAATCAAAAAAATAAAAAAATAACAAAGTGAGACTTTACAAGAAGTACATTTGTCTCCCTGCCCTTTTTACTGCAAGATTCATAATTGGTAGGTGAAAATTAGCAAAAAAGTAAATAAAAATTCGATTTTGTATTTCTTGTAATATAATTTATAAGTTAAATTTTAGAAATTCGGTAACCGGACACCTGAGACTTTTAATAGAGGGCTCAATCAACCCCATTCACTCCCCTACTACATGTTTTGCAGACTGGAATACAAATAAGATATGGAAACCTAATTGCATCGGTTTCCTGGGAACAGCCGAGCACAGCCTACGTAGGCTTCTCCCCATTCAACCTACGCGTGTCTACTTATTGCATGCCTAATTGGCTGCAATATTAACTGTGCGGCGAAAAGATTTTGTGGAGGAAAAGTTACAAGCTGCGGCAGCCTTTATGCATGAATGCTAGCGCACAACTTCGATAAGAGATGTCTTGATGAATAGTTTTCTAACGAATGGCTATATGTACCATCATTACTAGTAGATTGTCGGATCGGGAGGAACAAGCTGTTGGTAATGAGCGGTCCTTTGAGATGACTTGGTGACGGGAAAATCCTTGTTGTAAAGTGAATCTCATTAATGGCGAAAAGAATTTTAGCACCGTTTTTTTTTTCAAGGAGCGGTAAAATGCATTACCCTATGGAAGAAGACGGAGCCTTAAAAGAATAATTCGAATGTAAAAAAAGAAACAGAAAAAGAAGATGGATGAAAGAGGTTTATTATTTTATCAACAATATTTTCAGCCCTGCGCTAGTTTACCTTTTGACCGGGACCCACTGCTTTACTTGACTTTGCTGAAGGAAGAACTCACATTTTGCTAAAACCATCATAGAAGAAAGAAAAATAAAACATGATAGGATTTTAATTAGATTGAGATAATATACGATGTAAAGAAGATAAAGATAAAAAGTGTAAGAAACGGAAAAAATAAGGAAAGACGAGAAGCTTTAAAAGATAAGAATGAAAACAGAAAATACAGATAAGTTGGTAGGAGATAGAAATTGAGAGGATTAAGACAATAAAGAATCTATATATTTAATACGTCAAAAAAGAGAGCACACAAAATAACATAAAGAAGGGATAGAAGAAAATATAAAATAGCTGAACAGAAGATAAAAGGTAGAAGATAGAAGACAGAAGATAGAATATAGAGAATGGAAGATAGCAGACAAAAGAAACAAGACAGAAGATATAAGCAAAAATGGTAAACATTTAAAAAACTTAGTTGGTCCAGAACTGATCGCTGATTACAAGTTACTTATGCATGTGTTCTAATATTTCAACCATCTCCATGCTTTCATTATTGATTTCTAAAAGGTTCATCTGCTGTAGTCTCTTACCTATCCAGACCAGCGTTTCATATCTGCCAGCCCAAAATATCATTGGATCAACTTCAATCATTGTTTTGCAGTTTTCATAACCTGGCTCTGATGTGTCATTCCCTCTTGAAATTGACAAAACTCCTCCTGACCTACTCAAACTTGCTATCACTGTAACACAGTCCTACCCCACCCCCATGCTCACATGATAGCCTCCATCTGCACCTCCAGCCATAGGTACAACACAGTCGCAAAAGTTGTTTATGATGTGGTTTAACTTTACGGCTGTCATCATCCAACAAAATGGGAACAGACAGTGGCCACCACGGGCGGCGCAGCTATTGGAGGGAAGGAGCTTCCAGTTCCCAGAGAGTCCAGCATCCCCTTGGATCGTATTGGTGCGATATGGGGCTCTGTTGCAACTGTCGTTGTTGTTGCTGTTGTTGTTGGCTGGACAGTCGGTCTGTCAGGTTGGTGTGGTACCACGTACTCTCGGCTGCAGCTTGGAAATCGCTCGCACTAACAACATACGAAATGACAAAACCGACGACGACAACAAGGACGGAACAAGACATCCATCGTCATCGCTTGATGACCGGGCGGAATGGCAGGGGGAGAGGACCCGGGGGTGGATAAACAGAAACAGTAGTCAGTCACTCCACCGCCGGCCCGGTTGGTGGCGCTCTGGTTCGGTGCATCTCTAGGGCACAGTAGTATCGATGTAGGTCAAAAATTGAGAAAGAATTTCTGAAAACAATCTCCAGGATAAATTCTAAAAATAAAACAACAAATTCTTGATGAAATTTATAAGACAGTAAAAAAACAAAATCGGAAAACAATTCTGATGAAATTGTCAAGAAATTCGTAGAAAAATTGACAGAAATTTAATTTAAAAAATTATAGAACATAATGTTTGAAATACGACTGACGCCTGTAGCAAATCATAAATAAAACCCTGGAAAAAATTCTGATAATTAAAAAAAAATGAATATTAAAATAATTACTTGGAAAATTCTCCTAGAATAAAGAAATAAGACAAAATGATCGGGACATCTTTTTTTCTAAAAATGTCCAATTAGCTGTAACTTTTCGAAAAGTGCATCAAATATTCTCATTATTTTAAGTTAAGTCAATAGTTTTTCAAATCTGATTCTATAAGTCATAAATGGTCAAAATATCATTGCATTCGGTTCATTGAATCCGGAGATATAACAGTTCAAAGTTGGCTATCGGATAATTATACCTTTTTCTAGAATCTTTATAACTTCATGCAGAATAGCCCGATCTTTTCCAAATTTTGTCCACTGATACACAACTGGATGATCAACATACAGTCACTTTTGAAAAGTTACAGCTTTTTGAATTTTTTTTGAGAAGGGAAAATTTTGCCTGCCCCGATCATTTTGTCTATCCCCTGTACATTAAAGAACCCTTGAGTAATTTTGGAAGAAATATCAAGCGTCTTTCAATATCGATCCGTGACATAGTAAAATGTTAGTTAATTAGGCAGTGAAATGTAATTAGTGTAAGAAGTAGTGAATACATATTTTTTTATGTTTCTCTGAGAGCAGATCTCATTATTGGAGAAATTTCTCGAAAAGTTCCTGGAATAGGAGAATTGGTGCAAAAAATCCTGAAGAGGTTACTGCAGAAATTCCTGAGTACACGATAGTTTTCATATATTTTACGACCCTTACCCCGTGAAAGGAACACCAAGAGGCTCTTACACTCCCGTTCAAAAGTTTGGGGTCACCCCCTCAAAAACATGTCATTTTTTTAGGCCCATATCTTCGCCAATTGGCGTCCGATTTCAAAACCCTAGGTCTCATCCAAAAGATAATAAGCCAAAGAAACTTTGAACATGATTTAAAAGAAACTTTTTCAAAAAAAATTGTATGTAAACTCAACCCAAAATTGCCAAATTTTCTAAAAAATGAATATAAACTTACGGCAGTGTCGCTGGAAATTGGGTCGACCAAATTTTAATATGAGAGCGGTAATATAACCCATTTTGTATTAGCTTTTAACTGCTTTTTACAGAACTTAGCTAAAAAATCTAGAAAAAAGTTATTAAGTAAATTAACTCTTCATGTCATCGACCAAAAGTTTGGGGTCACTATCGTAAAACATGGAAAAGTGATTTGTTGATATCATTGTCATCTTTCATTCAATTTTTATTCTTCTTGATTTATTTGAAACAAAATGAATGATACTCACTGCATAGACATTGAACCACACATATTTGTTGAAATTTACATACCAAAACATAACGTAAAGTTGCCTCATTTTTTTAAGGGTTGTGAAATGTGTTAACTTTACATAACATTTTTATATACATAAATCGTTAAATACGTTAAGTTAAAGACATCAAATGTAAATTTAAAAGAATGAAAATTGAACTATAGATGACGAAGATATCACCAAATCACTTTTCCATGTTTAACGAAAGTGACCCCAAACTTTTGGTCGATGACATGAAGAGTTAATTTACTTAATAACTTTTTTTCTAGATTTTTTAGCTAAGTTCTGTAAAAAGCAGTTGAAAGCTAATACAAAATGGGTTATATTACCGCTCTCATCTTAAAATTTGGTCGACTCAATTTCCAGCGACACTGCCGTAAGTTTATAAGCATTTTTTAGAAAATTTGGCAACTTTGGCTTAAGTTTACATACAATTTTTTTTGAAAAAGTTTCTTTTAAATCATGTTCAAAGTTTCTTTGAATTATTATCTTTTGAATGAAACCTAGGGTTTTGAAATCGGACGCAAATTGGCGGAGATATGGGCCTAAAAAAATGACATGTTTTTGAGGGGGTGACCCCAAACTTTTGACCGGGAGTGTATGTCGATTCTCCAATGGAGGTGGATGAACCTTGATTTTTAGAAGAAAAAAAAAAACTGCTTAAGATTGAAGAATTACAACATTTTTTTTTTTTTTTAACTGTATTAACGAGATTTTTAGCCCTTGGCTAGTTCATCTCGGGACCCACGCTTTACTTCCCTTCCGAAGGAAGAACTCACATTTTGTGAGTTTGTTGGGAGTGGGATTCGATCCCAGGTCCTCGGCGTGATAGTCAAGTGTTCTAACCAACACACCAGGTCCGCTCCAATTATTATTTACAACATTCTTAAATAAATGCTATAGACAATAATGGAACAAAACAATAATAGACAAAACAAAATCTAAATTTTAGCAAGGAGAAGAATTTATTGACGAATCCTTAGAACTCTTTATTGTTTATCAACGGCTAATGAAACTTTTGGAAAAACAGCGTACGGATGTTGTCTCTCATTTATCGCTTTGTATTGGTTCTAAAGACATAACAACTTATATCAACTATAACGAGGTTGTTGAGTTTTGACGGACTAATAACAGAGAAACGTTCCTCGTCGTAACATGAGAGTGATCTGACTCTAACGATATCATCGACGTGGTCAGTATTATAGATTCAAAAGCTGTTTGTTTTAAGGGATTGTGATGAATTGTTGGTTTCTAGCTTGTCATGAACAAGTGACAGAGACTGTAATTCGCAAGTTCTTACTATTGACAAAATTTGGCGATAGAAAAGTTTAGATTTCAAAGAGAAATTTCTTCCGGAAATTCTGGAGAAGCTCCTAGAGATTTTTGGAATAATTCCTAGAGAAATTCTTAAAGATTTTTTTCGAGAATTTTTTTGAGGATTTTCGAGAGCAAATACTGTAAAAAATCCTAGAGAAATCTCAGGATCAATCCCCACTGAAATTTCTGAACAAATCATTGAAGGGGTTGCTCGTAAAAAGTATAGGAATTCCTGAAGAAATCCCTATATAAATTCTTGAGATCTAGTGGAATTTCTGGAAAAAATATAAAAGCTATTCCTAGATAAATTCCTAGAGTGATTTCTAAAAAAAATCTGTTATAATTTCAAACTAATTTGAAGAAAATCATGCAGTTTCTAGAAAAACTTCCGAGATTTGTATTCCTGGAGGAATTCTTTGGGGAATGTCTATAGGAGATTCAGTAAAAGTGAATGGTCCTGGAGAAATTTCTAAATATCTGCAGAAGTGCCAGGTGGAATTCCTTGAGGGAACCCAGAGATTTTTTTTAAGAATTTTTTGAAACATTTTTTAAACGTATTCCTAGTAGTTCTGATTTTGTTTTTTAAAATCCATGGAAAATCATTAGAAAGTTTCTAAAATCAAAAAATCATCTCGGATATTTCTAGATCTCTACAAGGGTATCAGGGTTCCCAAATATTTCTTCAGGATTTTTTTTTTTTTTCAAAATCAGCACTGATTTTTACAAGAACTTCCACTTAAATTTGAGTTTTTCCATAACTACCTGTCTGCATTTTACCTGAACTCTTCCAAAGGTCCTGTAGAAAATGCAAGCAAGTTGACTCAAAAAAAAAAATCTCAAAAAAAATTAAACACATTCTTCTAAATATCTTTCAGAATGCCTTCTAAAATCTTTGTAATACCTCTTCGCTAGTGGTCAACCATTAAGCCTTTCTGCAGTGTTAGATTTAGATATATTCCATAGCTCAGTCACGATTATCTTTATAATGTAAGAGTATCTTTTGCACTCGATTTTGTTAACAATTTAATAGGCATTTCAGAAAGTTTTAGGGGCGTTCCAAGGTTTTAAGTTTTTTTTTCAAATTGATTATGATGATTTCAAGGGCGTTTCAATGGGATATTGGGATACGGACGCTTCAGGGGCGTTTCGGAGCATTTCAGGTAGGGTCATATAAGGTAGGTTTCAAGAACATTTTAGGGTTTTAGGGGCATTTCGAATTACTTACGGAGATTTCAAGGGTATTTCAATGAGATTATGGAGGTTTCAGGGGCGTTTCAAGACATTTCCGAGGCGTTCCAAGGGTTTTCGTGACGAGGTTTGAGAAAATTCTCTGAAATTTCCTGAAACGCCTCTGAAATTTCCCCAAATCCCCCATGGGCCCTATGTAACTTATCTGAGACCCTTTGAAAGCACCAAAAACGCCTATGTAACGCCTCGAAAAGCCGTCAAAAACCATCTGAAGCTCCCTCAAATACCTTCGAAGTTCCCCTAAAACGTCCATGGACTCCATGTAACGGTCCTGAGACTCTCCAAAACCCCCGAAAACGCCTGCGTTATGCCTTTAAAACCCGCCAGAAATCCTCTGCCAGTTTGCGCTGAAAAGTTGATCGATTGGTCACTAGCGGGCAACCAATCGATTAGCTTTCTAGCGCAAACCGACATTTGGTTCTTCAGATTTATGTTCTTCATCATTCGAGATGTGGCTTCGTCATATCTTCACTTGAAATGCCCCCGGAAACGCCCCTAAAACCAGCTCCGAAAAACAATATCCCCGACCTGACCTCCAGGTACCCATCTGAAAACCCTTTAGATCCCCTGAAGCGCATCTAAGACCTCTTAAAACGCCCCTGAGACCCCCTGAATCACTCCCAAGATCCCCTGAATGCCAAGCGCCCCTGGGTCCCCTTGGAACCCTTTGAGACTTAAACGCCCCTAAGACCTCCTGGTACACCCTAGTACCCCTTGGAATGACCCAGAAACGCCCCTGGAACCCCCTGAGGCCCCCTAGAATCCCCCAGAGACTGCTAAAACTCCCCTGAGACCCCCTGAAGCACTCCTAACACTTCCTATAATCCCCGAAGCCCCCTGAGAGAACCCTGAAACGCCCTTAAACGCTCCTGAGATCTCCTGGTACCGCGCTGAAACCGCTTTTTGTCCTTCTGCATCCTCCCTTGCTCGTCCTATTAACGTCCCCTGGCCGCCGTTGCCATAGATACCGTCATGATTACATTTTCTTATGCACAATATTATAGGGCATAAAAAAGGTGCATAAATTGAAAGTGCATAAACATAACTTGCATAAGAAAAAGTTTGAGTCCTTAGAACAGCATTTAAGGTGAAACATCAAGCAATCCCATTGCAATTTTGCATACAAATTATATTTATTTATTTATTATATATTTATTATGTAATTAACTCGCAACGTGAGATTTTCATCTTTAAATTGCTACAAAGTATTGAATATTGGATTTGAACAAAAGTCATAGATTCCTTTATAAAAAAAATCCTTTGGACCAGAAACACCAACTTAAATTTTAGAGAAATTGCTACATATATCTGCACGAATTCTAATATATTTAGCTGTTTTCTTACGACGTTTCTTAATTACTTGAATTTTGTTACAAAAATCAAGAACTTCTGTTGGTTTTCCCGATGAATAACATTAAATTAATGTGTGTTTATTTTTTATTTATTAGATATGTCATGATAGAAATTAACAAATTAGAAAAAAGCTCCCAATGGCTCTAAAGTAGGAATTCCTTTACAATTTTTAAGAGAAACTGCTGTTAAACTGTCTGGTCACATTAGTGAAGTATTTTGAAGATTTTGAAGATTTTGAAGATTTTGAACTGCTCACGCTTAAACTGTTAGTTCTGAGAACAAATCATTGGAATTCTTGGATGTGTCTCTTGTGGAATTTTTGAAGAAATTGCTGAAGATGATTTAAAAAGAAATAATAGTAAAATATTTCAAGCATTTCCTAGTGAAATTACTGAAGAATTTATCAGAGTTACTACTGAAAGATTTTTTTTGGAAAATATGTAGAGAAATTACCGTCATGATTACATTTTCTTATGCACAATATTATAGGGCGCAAAAAAGGTGCATAAATTGAAAGTGCATAAATATAACTTGCATAAAAAAAGTTTGAGTCCTTAGAACAGCATTTAAGGTGAAACATCAAGCAATCCCATTGCAATTTTGCATACAAACTATATTTATTTATTTATTATATGTTTATTATATAATATTAATAGAGAAATTTAAGTAGAAATTCACAAAGAAATTGAGGAAGTGTAAGGGAATGCTAAAAAGTTTTTCAGGAGAAAATATCAATGTAGTTCTTCAAAAAAATCCGAGACGAATTGTAAAGGACATCCAAGAAATTTTTTTGGAGAAATTCAGATTTCTTGATAGAATATCTGAAAAAAAAAACATTGAGAAGAATTCTACAAGTATCTTTAAGGATTTGTTTGAGTAAAATTTTCAGAGAAAAATGTTTCAGGTACTCCTGCAGAAATTCTCAGAGGAATCCCTATTAATATTCAAGCAGAATATCTTGCATATTCCTAGTGAAGATCCGGAGGAAATTCCAGAGGGTATGCCAGAGGAAATTCATGTGGGAATTTCAGAGGGAATTCCAGGTGGGGTTCCTGAAAGAATTTCTAGTGAAATTGTTAGATGAATTACTGAGGGAAATCTTTATTAAAACACTGAAGGAATTTATTGTGGGATTCCTGAAAAACTTTCTAGTGAAGTACCTGAAGAAGTTTCTAGTGGAATGACTGAGGGTATTTCTTGTGAAATTCCTTAGGAAATACATCTAGAATTCCACAAGAAATACCTAGTGGATTTTCTGACGAAATTCGTAGCAAATTTCCTAGTAGAATTCGTAGTGGAATTCCTGGCGGAATTATAGAAGGAATTTCTGGTGCAAATTCAGATTTCTTGATAGAATTTCTAAAAAAAATACATAGAGTAACTTATTAGATAGAATTTCTAAAAAAAAATACATAGGGTAACTTAAAAGATTTGTTTGAGTAAAAATTTCCTGAGAAAAATTATGCAAGTACTCTTGGAAAAATTCTCAGAGGTATTACTATTAATATTCAAGCAGAATATCTTGCATATTCCTAGTGGAGATCTGAAGAAAATTCCTGAGGGTATTCCAGAGGAAATTCATGTGGGAATTTCAGAGGGAATTCTCAGTGAGGTTCCTGAAAGAATTTCTAGTGAAATTGTAAGAGGAATTAATGAGGGAATTCTTAATGAAAACCCTGAAGATATTTTTTGTGGAATTCCTGAGAAAATCTAGTGGAATTACTGAGGAAATTTTTAGTGAAATTCCTTAGGAAATACATCTACAATTCCTCTGGAAATACCTAGTGGATTTTCTGACGAAATTCGTAGCGAAAATCCTAGTAGAATTCGTAGTGAAATCCCTAGTGGAATTCCTGAAGGAATTCCTGGTAGAATTCGAAGTGGAAATGCCTAAGAATTTATGAGGAAATGTCTAGCAGAATTCCTGAAGAAATTCATAGTGAAACTATTGGAGTAATTTCTAGAGAATCTCCTAGTGGAATTCCTGGTGGAATTTCGGGAGAAATTCTAGTGGAATTGTAAAATTTCTAGTGGAATTCCGGAGGAAATTCATGGGAGAGTTCCTGAGATAATTTCCATTGAAAATCCTGGGAATCCTAGTGGATTTCCTGGAGGAATTACTTAGAGAATTCTTGATGGAAATCCTAGGTGGAAATCCAGAGAGAATTTTCAGCGCAGTTCCTGGAAAAGTTCCGAATGCAATTCCTGAAGAAATTCCTAGTGGAATTCCAGAGGGAGTTCGTGTTGGAATTTCTGGAAGAATTCAAGTGGAATTCATGAAAGAGTTCCTGAGGGGGTTCAGAAGAATTTATAGTGAATTTCTTGTGACAATTTCAGTTGGAGTTTCAGTGCTAATTTCTAGTGGAATTCTTGTGAAAATCTCTAGTGGAATTCCACTTGTAATTCCTAGTAGAATTCCGGAGGAAATTCCGGAAGGAATTCCCGAGGAAATTGCTTGTGACATTCCTGAGAGTATTTCCTCTCGAATTCCTGCGGAATCTTCTAGTAGAACCCCTAGTGGTTTTCCGGGAGGAATTACTGAGGGGATCCTGAATGAAAATCCTAAATGAATTTATAGTGGAATTACTGAAGAATTTATCAGAGTTACTACTGAAAGATTTTTTTGAGAAATTTCTAGAGAAATTTAAGTAGAAATTCGCAAAGAAATTAAGGAAGTCTAAGCGAAATACCAAAATGATTTCCAGGAGAAAATATAAATGAAATTCTTTTAAAAAATCCGAGATTTAAAAAAAAAGTGTATCTTAAAGGATTTGTTTGAGTAAAATTTCCTGACAAAAATGATACAGGTGCTCCTAGAGAAGTTCTCAGAGGAATTCCTATTAATATTCAAGCAGAATATCTTGCAAATTCCTAGTGGAGCTCCGGAAGAAATTCCTGAGGGTGTTCCAGGGGAAATTCATGTGAGAATTTCAGAGGGAATTCCCGGGGGGGTTCCTGAAAGAATTTCGAATGAAATTGTTAGAGAAATTCTTAATGAAAATCCTGATGGAATTCCTGAAAAATTCTAGTGAAGTACCTGAAAAAGTTTCTAGTGGGGTATTTCTTGTGGAATTCCTTAGGAAATACATCTACAATTCCACAAGAAATACCTAGTGGATTTTCCGACGAAATTCGTAGCGAAATTCCTAGTAGAATTCGTAGTGGAATCCCTAGCGGAATTAAAGAAGGAATTTCTGGTGGAATTCTTAGTGGAAATGCCTGAGACTTCCTGAAGAAATGTCTAGTAGAATTCCTGATGAAATTCATAGTGAAACTCTTGGAGTAATTTCTAGAGAATCTGCTAGTGGAATTCCTGATGGAAGTCCTGGTGGAATTTCGGGAGAAATTCTAGTGGAATTGTGAAATTCGTAATGGAATTCCAGAGGAAACTCCTGAGAGAATTTCCTTTCCTGGGGAATCTCCTAGTGAATTTCCTGGAGGATTTACTTAAAGGATTCTTGATGGAAAACCTTTGTGGAAATCCTGAGAGAATTTCTAGTGCAGTTCCTGGAAAAGTTCCGAATGCAATTCCTGATGAAATTGCTAGTGGAATTCCAGAGGCAATTCATGGTGGAATTTCTGGAAAAATTCTAGTGGAATTCATGAAAGAGTTACTGAGGGGATTCAGAGGAATTTGTAGTGAAATTCTTGTGACAATTTTAGGTGGAGTTTCAATGCGAATTTCTAGTGGAACTCTTGTGAAAATCCTTCGTGGAAATCCACTAGTAATGACTAATGGAGTTCCGGAGGAAATTGCTGAGGGAATTCCAGAAGAAATTTCTGGTGGAATTCCTGCAAGAGTTTCCTCTCGAAATACTGGAAAATCTCCAAGTAATCTCCTAGGTAATCTCCTAGGTAAACTCCTAGTAGAACATCTAGTGCAATTCCTGGAGGAATAACTGGGGGGATAGTGGAATTCCTGAGAGATCTTGAAAGAGTTTCTAGTGGAATTCCTAGTAAAGTTTCTGAGGAAATTCCTAGTGGAATTCCAGAGAAAAATTGCTGTGTAATTCATGAGGAAATTCATTGTGGAATTCCTGAGAAAAAATCTTGTAGAATTTCTCAGGAAATTCTTTGTGGGAGTTTTGAGGGAATTTCTAGGAATCCCTAGTGGATTTTTCTCTGAAATTTCTAGTGGAATTGCTGCGGAAGTTCGCAGTGGGGTTTCTGGTGGAATTCCTGAGGGTATTTCAGTGGAATTACTCTCTTGATTAACGGCTACGTAGTCTTGGGATTTAAAAAACGAGTTGTTTTGTTAACCCGACGTTTCGACACGGTGATAGTGTCTTCCTCAGGGGGTAGTCATTATTTCCCCCTGAGGAAGACACTATCCCCGTGTCGAAACGTCGGGTGAATAAAACAACTCGTTTTTTAAATCCCAAGACTGCGCAGCCGTTAATAAAGAGAGTCAACCATATAGTCGTATTTCAATAGCAAAGTGGAATTACTGATGGAGTCCGTGCGGGAATTTCTTGTGGGATGCCTGGGGAAATTATTACTGGAATTCTCGGAGAAATTTCTTGGGAAATTCAAGGAAGAGCAGCGGGTGGAATACCTGAGGTAAATCTCAACATAATTCTTAGGAGGAATTCATGAAGGAATTCCTGCGGTAAATTCTGATGTTGCACAAACTCCTGAAGGAAATTACCCGAAATAATCTTGACTGAATTTCTCAAAGAAATTTCCAGGAGAATTCCTGGAGAGAGCCTATTGCTATTCCTGGAAGAATAGCATCAAAATTTGTATGGTGGTGTAATTAATTCTCTGTAAGTGCAAAGAATCCAAAAGACATGCATGGGTGAACTGACTTTGTTCATAATTTGCTAGGTTGCGTACCAAGAGCAAGCCATTCAAAGAAAACGGTTTTACTTCAAATGTGGTGGCTCCATCTCTCAGAAAAAAGGAACAAGCTTTGATTTCTTGCTAATCACAGGAAAATGTCTGCAGAAGTTTCTAAAGGGATTCTGGGAAATAGTTCAAGAGCCATTCTCAAATAAATTCCACTAATTTCAATTTTTTTTTCAGAATACTAGTTATGACCACGAAATCTACAAAAAATCAACCACTATGCACAGCTGCACACTGAAGGAGAGAACTTTGATTTCGGTTCCGGTTTTGTGATCTGTCTGGTTGTTGGTTTGGGAAATGGGAAAATGTAGGCAGACAGGGAGGGTTGGTTGGTTGGTCGGTGTTTGGTTCGAGGTATGGTAGACCCTCTCTGGAGAGTGGGAGGTTGAGGTTTTGCCTGCAAGTGAGTGGCAATTTGGTGTGTTCTCGGGTACGAGAGTATGCAGTGCAGTACCCACCACCAGGTCGGATGTGTTCCGTTCCGTTCCATATCCAAGGGCTGCATAAACACTGCTTAGTAGTGGGGATGATAGGATGGGATGATGTGGGATCGCTTCCCAAGGATGAGAAAACCAAGATTCCGCATGTCTTCATGCTTCTGGTAGCCGAAAGGCCTGGTCTCAGTTGTATTTACCAGCAATGATGGCAGTTTGTGGCTCGGAATCTGGTGACATAGTTATAATCTCAGTGTGGCAAACGTTGTTGGCCTCATGCTGCCACACACACATCGTTGCCGGAATCGCAAGGCATAGAACGTGTGTCTATGAGAGGAATATGAACTCCTTGAAAGGCCCAACTTTGTGGAGTACTTTTAAGTAGTTTGCACAATAGTTTGTGATGAGAGTTTGGTTTGGAAATTTGCTTTTCAAATTAAGCCATTTGGAGTGTCTGCTAACTACATAATTGTGTTAGCCTTGTACAGTTAATCTGAAGGCCATTGTGGTATAATGTGTGATTGATGGAAATTCATGGAACGTTAAGTGTTTACTCTTGATTATTTTAAGAGGCAATAATTTGTTGTTTGATTTACCGATATGAGCTAATTCTAATCGCAAACAGTGAAATCTTGCACTTAGTATCATACGGGCGTATCTACAATGATCGATTTCTCATCGTCGAGCTTCTCTTCGGATAATTCCGGGAAATGCGTGTAATGTTCAGATGATCTCTCGGTGCGATAAAGGACGACTAGGGCTAGCATTTACAACAACAAAAATACCCGACAATAATTTGCAGGCCAAGTTATTAACCAAAGAGAAAATCGATGAAGAGAAATCGATCATTGCAGATACGCCCGTATGATACTAAGCGCGAGAAATGCATTATTGAATGGAACATTTAGTTTTACAATCTGTTGGGTCGAGCAGTATTGAATACTGACTGTTTTGTAAATATATACAAATATTGAATCGTGATTCAAATTCTATTTGTTAAACTGAGGCAATATGTGAATTGACTCGAAATGTCTCAAAACATTCTTTCAATATACCCTGGTATATGCGACCGTCACAAAACGTAACAACAGCATGCACATTTCCAAGAAACGCACGAAACATTTTCCACATTCAAAGCTTTCCGGACAAATTTGTTGCTGCTTCCTGACTGATTGGGTCCCTTCCCGTAATGTTCCACATCCTATCAATTGCTAGCAGTTTCCTGTTGCTTTGGTACCGGTTCAGTCAAGCGCACCACATACATAAATACAGGTATTCAAACCCAACCCGGTTGAAGAAAGCTTACTTCTTATCACTTCCTTGCCAGGGCATGAGAAATGGCACACAGAAAGAGAGAAATTTGTAGTTCACCTCTGTTCTGTCTGCACCAGCCCATGCCCTACCGTCGGAATTTATTTGCTCAACCGACCTTCTTCCCGGTTTGCACCCCTCTTTGCACTTTGTCCATACTGAAAGTTCCATCGGATGCCCTGCTTCCGCCGCGTGACTTTGCAACAATTGCGAATCCAAAGGAGTTGCTCGTCTTAACCAGCTGGCTAGGGTACGCTTTGCTATTTATTACAGCTGTTTTACCATGAAGAAGTACTCGCAGCTACAGCCAAGTGATGTACACCGGCACAACAATGATAACAGTGACGACGACTCAGACAACGACGACAAAGAAAAAGGCATTTGAAACTATGTATCTACTAACATATCCCAAACCAGAACCTGGAAGGATACACAAAGCAACAAGGTTGAGTTCCGACCTCGGACCTGGCCCTTCGAACCATCCTATCATCGACCGGCACTCACACATTCCTCTACTGTCCCGGTCCTGATGTTAACTACCACCATCTGACGTCCGACGTCCTTTCGTCATTGTCGTCGTCGTCGTCAACACAAAATAAGGA
Source organism: Aedes albopictus (assembly GCF_035046485.1). Taxonomy (NCBI): domain Eukaryota; kingdom Metazoa; phylum Arthropoda; class Insecta; order Diptera; family Culicidae; genus Aedes; species Aedes albopictus. Next base: position 506,228,953 of record NC_085137.1, on the reverse strand, counting down.
TCAACCAGAACAGACGTGGCCGATGTATTTGTAAACAGAGCAACCAAACGACGGAACTACATTCTTCGTTCGTCAGTATCATCCATTTCCCTGGCACCTCCCTTAGAAGGGAGTAAAATGCTTGATCTGTTCATGTTATGGTGGGCTAAAATATTAATGATACATAAAAAAGGGGTTATTATCCATAAATAGTTCCAAAAGTCCCAGTGAAGAACCAGGGGGTATTCAGTAAAAGTTCTATGAACAAATAAAAAAAAATGCATATATAAATCAAAATTTTTCATTAATAATTGATAGTTGGGCAATAAAAAATCGCAAAAAATGCAATAAATAAACCAACAATTGCACTAAAAAAGAGTATTTTTCCATAAAAATTTGGAAAATTCCATAAATATTTCTGATTTACCATAATATATTAGAAAATTCAAAATAAAGAAATACCAAAAAAGCAATAAAAATTATAAAAAATGCCATAAACAAAAAAAAGGAATTATCAATAAATGTCAAATAATGAGCAGTAAACTTAAATGCATTTTTAGCCAAAAAATGAGAAGAGCCATGCGGCGAAGCCGCATAGAGGAATGAGGAACTGAGGCGGCAAAAGCCCGCCGAAGTTTCCAATAGCCGATGCACCGTAACTGCGTCGATTCGGTTTTAGGCAAACCACAGATCCAATAATTGGCCCGGTACAATGCAAACATAGATGTTATCCCTCTTTTTGGTCATTGCTTGGTAAATTGCACACAAAGTTCTGTCGTCTTTTCAGTTGCTTCAATCATATAAGTACGGTTAAGCATTTGATTGCCTTCTATTTTCCTGCATTTTCTTTTCATGGGTAATTTAGTCATTTATTTATAGCAATTTTTGATTTTTTTAAATTTCTTTTCGATATTTTTTTATTGTGAAATTTCAATTTTTTTTATGGAAAAATCGTATTTATTTATGGGAAATTCCATTTTTTTATGGGAAAAATACTCTTTTTATTGCAAATGTTGCTTTGTTTATTGCATCATAACGTTTTTTATTGCCCAAAAATCAATTATTTATGGAATATTATGATTTATTTGTGTATTTTTCTATTTGTTTATGGAACTTTTATTTTTCTATTACTGATAACACCCCTGTTTCTTCATTGGGATTTTTAAGCTTACTTCTTGGAATGTTTTTACTTATTATGAAACGTTTAATTGTCTGCCTATTATGGTGGCGGTGATATTCTAGTAGACCTTGTTCTGGTGGGAAAATGTTCCCCATATTTACGTGAAAGGCCACTGCTTCAGTTTATTCTGAGCGAAGAGCAGCTCAAGAGATAAACAATACAAATTGCAGAATTTGAGCTGGATTTACAGACTAAAGTTGGATGGAAATAAACTTCCCACTGTCTTATTCGAGCCTTCCCTATGTTTTGGAAGACAAGGGGTGATTCAAAACGAGAATAAATTGTATTAGGGGTATCCCGATCAGAAAGGCATAACAAAAATGTAACAAAATTATATCAACGGTTGATAGATATATCACCGTTTGTTATATTTAGATATATTTGAAAACCTGATTTATTTATATCAGAATTATAACAAGGTCAGTTATAATACAATTTATTTTGATTATCTTCATATGAACATTATAACAAACTCAGTTATAGTTATGGTTAACGTTGAACAATTCGTCATTGAAATCATCGCCGTCATCAAACATTTGAAAGCAGTTTTTTCGATCAAAACAAAAATCTTTGCTATGAAAATATATTCACTGTACTCCACATGAGGAATAGAATGTAGTGAATATATTTTCATGGTCGATGTTTTGATTTACAGCGATAAAACTGCTTTTTATTTTCCGAAAAATGATGACGGGTGCTTAAGCCTTAACATCATCAGTATCTTAGCGATGAGGCCACAATATTTAGGTCCTTGGTGAATGATTCTATATAGCATCGTAGAATAACGTAGTTAAAAAAATAAGAAATGAGTATCCTAGCAGTTGTCATTGTAGGTGAGCCGCACTAGAGTATCTGGTCAATTTGAATGCCCAACGTATGCAATGATTTAACCCTCTTAAGATGTTAAGTTTTTCGAACCACGATGGCGCAGTGCACGTTCAGCGTACCTGTCTGGGTCATATTGACCCCAACATCCTGGTCAATGCAACTCTCAAACGGTCATATTAAGCTATGATAAGTGAGGCAACAAAATGGATATGAAATGGATGACTTTCAATGAAACTGTTAACATTCCTGAAGTAAGTTTTAAGTTTCACAATCCTCCATCCTCAATCCTAACGCCACGAAGCGGTGAAATTTCCAACCACAAGACCACTGCATATAGACTGTTTCATAAATTATAAATACACTAACGATTAACTGCCATTTCAATTCGAGCATAATGTCCAAAAAAGTTTCTTCTAGCTCTTATAGTAAACATGCTAACGAAGCAAATAATACCAATTTTGTTGATGTTTCTGATAAAAGTTAAAAAATAGAGCTCTGTAAACTAGATGATTAAAATTTTAAGTTGCACAAAGTGGTCAAAAAATGTAGCATAGTAGAAAAGAAAAAAAATCTCACAGATAAAATATTTAATTTCCAAACACAATAAAAATGGCTGTATCGATAATAAAAGATATTTCTCGATTGGTAAGAGTAATTTTTACTTATCATGTACTGATTTATCGACCGTATTCTATAATTAACTTGATGATTTTGTGGCTATATCGGTCTCTTTCTACTCATAAGTATAAGGGAGTAGAGATCAAAGTGGATAATGAAATGATAGATATGATAGAATTCGCTAGGTAGCGAACAAGTGTGAAAATTTTATAGAAGGTGAAATTAGGCAAGTAGGCCATGTATTGAACGAATACATCGAATGCGTGAAACTTCTGCCGTGCGACCTGTGCTTTTAAAGCACAGGTCGCACGGCAGAAGTTTCACGCATTCGATGTATTCGTTCAATACATGGCCTACTTGCCTAATTTCACCTTCTATAAAATTTTCACACTTGTTCGCTACCTAGCGAATTCTATCATATCTATCATTTCATTATCCACTTTGATCTCTACTCCCTTATACTTATGAGTAGAAAGAGACCGATATAGCCACAAAATCATCAAAGTAATTTTTACTGGTATATTTGATCAAGAACCACCATTACGGGCCTTCTCAATACAAATTGTTTTGTTTCAAATTTCTCAACAACACCAGTAGCAACAAACGTTAAGCAAACGAATATCTTAAATACTGCTTACTGCATTCGTTTTTATGGTATGACAAGCTTTGCCATCTGAAGGATCGAATGAGCTGAAAAAATAAGTTTGTTTAGATTAAATGCGTTCAGGAAAGCTAAGAAACTGTGTGGTAGTTCTTATGTTCCGTAGAAAAGCTTTAAAAATAAGAAACTTGATCTCCGAAAAAATGTTGTGGCTCTAGCGTGCGCAGCTTTTTCTTTTTTCTCATTCACTCACGTAAACAAACACGAGAAGAAACAGATAAAAGAGGGGTCATTTTTCCCCCTCTTTTATCTCGCTCTTTCTTGCGTGTATCAAAGAGAATGAGCGAGTAGAAAGAAAAAGCTGCGCACGCAAGTGTGTTGTGGGAATGCCTTTATCGAATTTTCCCAAATTTTGATCAAGGCATTACTTAGACAACTTGTTGAGAAAGCGAATGTGATAAAAATTTAGATATTTTTTTGGTATTTAGTGATAAATAATGTTGAAATCATTAAAAAACACCTTTGTGCAAATGCAAATTTGAAAAATTAAGTTATTTGTTAGAGAACTTGACTGTTCTTTAAAATATCAAGACAATTGAAAGGAAATATAAAAATATGGAGTACACCAAAACCTCTATTTAGGTAATGAGTCGGGACTGCCTAAATAGAATTTTTACCTTAATGGATTCAGTTTATTACCTAAGTGGAGTACAAGGTTGCAAAGAAGTTTAATAAGGGAGAGTTACTAGGAGATTTAAAGGAGGGGGTGGGTTTCAGGAGGGGAGGCACTTCAGGGGCGTTTTCGGGGGTTTTGGAGGGTCTTAAATCAGAATTGTCATTTAAATGACTAGCTGGGCAAGAAACACGAAAAACCCTGCAAAATTCCGTCAGACTGAAAAATTATTGAATGTCGGGTCAAAGTCGGGTCAATTTTTAAATTTTATAAAACAACTGTTGGGTCTATGTTGGGTTTGGTGGACAAAATAAAAACAGGTAAATGATAGGTTGATGTCGGGTTTGACGTCATCAATGCTGGAGCTGATATCGATTGAATGATGGAAGGATGGTTGCTTATCTCAATTTCAACTGGAAATGATGCTGGATACTGACACTTTTCAACACTGAACGGAAGAGGGGGGGGGGGGGGGGGGGGGTGTTTAGGGGGCATATCTCAACATTCACTACTTCTTTCCCGTAAACCAACTTTATACCTTATCTTAAGTACTCCAACTGATCTGAACACAATCAAATTCTATTTAGGTAACGTTACCTAAATAGATTTTACCTAAATGGATCCTACCTAAATGGAGGTTTGAGTGTACAATATGCTATACTCTGAAATAAGTTGGTAAAAATCATTAGAACAGTTCATTTAATTGAATAAACAAAGTGTATTTATAATTTCTGAAACAGTCTATAACTTTGACATAGGCAGGAACTTCCATGATGGTGAGGAACATTAAAATGATAATTTTATTTTATTTTTTAAAATCCTATTGTTATCTATCTAAAAAACTACCTATACATATAAATGTACCTAATGTAGCTTATTAGGTACCTACGTATTCCTATCACGTGCACTGTGCTTAGGTCACGTTTATTTAAATTCATACCTAAGTGCACGTGATAGGAATACGTATGGAGCTGCTTCTGAGATGTCTTCAGGATTTTTTTTTTTCGGGAATTCTGAGATTCATTAAGGTCCATCCGGACATTTTTCTGGAAATTCTACTAGGGATTCCTCTGAGAACTTCTTCCGGGACCCTTTCAGGATCTGCTTCCTGGATTCCTTTATATTTATGAAATCCTTCCGGCATTCCTATGGAAACTCCTTTCAGGAATCCTCCAAAAACTTCTGATATTTTTCCAAGAACTTCCTCCGGGCCCTCCTTCCAAGATTCTTCCAAGAACTTCTTCAAGCAATCCTCCTCTTACGGAGTTTTTTTTCAGAAACTCTTTCAAAGATTTCTGAACTCTTTCCAGGATTCTTCTAGAAACTGCTTCCGGCCATTTTTCATGAACTCCATCCAGGATTCTTCTAGGAACTCTTTGCTGGATTCCTACAGAAGCCCCTTCTGGAGTTCCTGCAGATCCTTCTAGAAGGTGTTGAGCCATTGGGCCTAAGTACGTTGGCTAAAATTCGTTGGACCGAAGCACGGTAGGCCGATCGCGTCATTAGGTCGAATGGTTTACTGGGCCGAATGAATAAAGCCAAGGACGGGCAGCCTAGCGGAATGATTTCATTTTGTAATTTACCTAATAGTTATGGACATCCCTAGGCTCTTCCCACGATGTTCAGGTATCCGCCTATCGTGGACTAGATGCTGACAAAGCAGTAGCACCCTGAGCGACACAGAACATAACCTCCACACCACAATACCCTTTGGACGCCGAGCATATTGATGACACGATAAATCGATACCGGTGCATACTAACACCAACCATCTAGCGCAGCCCAGAACAACCAGGCCTGTTGCCATCCGGTGAACTTTTGCAGACACCGAGAAAGCATCGAACTCAATCGGAGCACACAGGTGCGCCCTCGGTCTGGTCTGGCTCGATCAGTCAGTTGGAAGTGAACTTTTGAAACGATAGGTCTAGTAAGTAAACGAAGTGTTAGTAATCAGTTGATAGCCCCTTCGGCCCAAAATACGTTATAAGAAGTGTGTAATGTAAGCTAACAAACATGAATAAAATAAAGTGATGGGATTAGTGTGAACTGTTTAAATAAGTAGTTTTTTAAAAAGCTTAATGTGAAGTCCCGTCCATTTTTCTATACCACGAAAGAACTGCCTGCTTTGAAAAGAGCGAAAAATCATTGATAGAAGAGCTAGTAGTGCGACCACCCAGAATCAGTAGTTCAAGAAATAATAGTATTCTCTATGCGACATACCTCCCAGGTAGTAAAAAAATCTTCTAGGAGTTAGAAAAAAAAAAAACATTTTACCATAACTGATGAAGGAATGTAAGCTGTTTTTTTTATTAATTTGTTCGATCCAATTGCTAAATACATAGAATCGTCAAGATATTAAATCAAGTATCCATAAAAAATGGATCAATCATACCATAAGTTTTATAAATTTATTGCGTGAAGCCCTTGAATTTTAATATTCGGCATGAATGCAATTCGATGTTTAAAATGTAAATTAGAATCGATTGTTTTGGACTCCCAGAAGCTACGTTCAAAATTTGAGCAAAAACAGTTAAGCCTAAAGGGGCGCTAAAAGTGCTTGGAATATGCATGGGAAAACGTGGCCAAATGTATGCAGAAATTTAAAGTTTCCGATTTTTGCCGCTAGGTGGTGCTGTAAGCGTTTAATGATAAAACCCTTTGGTATTATTGTAGGTGACTATATTCCAAACAACTTTGTCGAAGACCGCAAAGTGATCCTACGCCTGTGAGAAAAGTTAAACCCTAGGCAAAGTGAGGCGAAGTATTGAGATTTAATTATTGATATTATTCTTTTACATGTAATGGAAAAACAATCATAATGTCTCGCCTCACTTTACCTAGGGTATAACTTTTTAAACAGTCGTCGTAACACTTTGCGGTTTCCGACAAAGTTGTTTGGCATATAGTCACCTACAATAATACCAAAGAGTTCTGGAGCAACATTTGAAAAGGGCCCAAGAGGTCTTGTGTCTTTTTTCTAAAACACTCCGTAGGGCATAACAGCAGCCCGCCCACGCAAATGAACACCGTTATTCGAAAGATCGATGTTTGCTCTATCTGATAACGGTCTTAGTTTTTGTGAATAAGCTGAGGGGGGCTCAGGAGCGACGTGTGAAGTCATTGTTTACCAATGCTTGTATGCCCTTTTCAAATGTTGCTCCAGAGTTTTATCATTGAACGCTTACAGCGCCACCTAGCGGCAAAAATCGAAAACTTAAAATTTCTGCATACGATTGAACTGGTGATCGAACGACTGTAAGGTTTAATCTTATGATTTCCGGCAACGCAGTCTTTATTGAATTAAACGAAATTTAAGCTATCTGCCCGACGTTTCGACACTGGATTGGTGTCATCTTCAGGGGGTACTGTAATTTAATGTTTGTTTGTACATTTATGTGTTAATTTTTAGTTGCTATGACTTACAATATTCGTTTCGTTATATGTCCAATGTTTAGTCTAACGGTAACTGTCGTGGTTGTTGGTTTTAGGTACATACTGTGAATTTTAAATTTGTTATGCTATGAAACAGTTGTAAAATATTTAACAAAACTACCTTTCTGAACTCAAACTGTAAAAATTATTCTTTTTTCTCGCACAACTTGTATCGGCAATGGCGCAATTTGACTATCTTTCCGTTTGTCTTATGGATGGTCAACGTGCCCTATCGGTGATATTGAGTCCCTCTCATGAATGTTATTATCTCTCCTAGTCGTTTTTCGTTCGTTATTGCTCTTTATGTCGTGCAACACTGCTGCGTATGTTGTGCTGAGTTTGTCTATATCTGTTCTCTTATTGACTGTGTGGTCTGTGTTGGTGATGTGACACATTTCTAAAAACGGGAGTGTGGATTTCTTATAACTATGGTCAACAATCTGTGTCTGTTCTAAGTCAAATCGGTGATCTTGTTCTATACAATGTTGTATTAGTGCTGTCGTAGTTTCTATGAGTGATGCTTTAGCTATTTCTGTGTTAGTGTTGTTATCATTTTTCAGTTTTTCCAATTTGTTTATATTCGCTCGGTGTCCAGTTAATCTTCTCCGTAGAGTGTTTGAGGTCATACCAATATAACAACTTGCGCAATCATTGCATGGTATTTTGTAAATAATGTTACTAACGTCGTCTTTGTTTACGGGGTGTTTTACATGTGTGTGGAGGTTTTTAATTACGCGATTCTGTTTTGTTGCAATGGCAATGTTTGGATAATCTTTAGCTAAAATTTTGGTGATTCGTTGTGAAAGCGCGGGTACATATGGTATTGCTCTGTACATCTTAACATTATTGGTTATTTCAGGTGTTTCTGCTGCTGGATTATCGGTGCACGAAGGATTGGTGACGGTGTCGCTACAGGTGTGATCTTTTGCGGATGATGACGTTTGGTGGACATTGTGATCGATGATAGTGGATCTATTCGGTTGTGGACGGGACATCCCCGGTTGTTGCTGTATCTGATTGACATCATTTGGTTGGAGTTGTTGTGCTACGGGTTGTGATTGGGATGTGGGCTTGGCTGGCATAACGGCATGCGGTGTGGGAGGCTGGCGAGATGATAAGGGCTCGGCTGGCAGAATGTCTGGCAGGGGTATGGGTGTGGCTGGCAGAATGGCTGGCGGGGTGGGGTGCTGGTGGAATGTTGCGGGCTCGGCTGGCAGAATGGCTGGCGGGGGTGTGGGTATGGCTGGCAGAATGGCTGGCTGGGTAGGAGGATGGAGGGATGGTCGGCTTTGGGTATCGGTGATTTCGATCAGTGTGGGTGGTTGTCGTTTGTTCCCATACAGGTTCAGTAATCGATTGATGATTTGTTTATTTGTTTGGGATAGTCGTTCAGTTGGAGCTGTCGGTGGATGATTTCCGATATTTCTCTGTTGGATTTGTTGCGTGTAAGGTACCATACTCGGTGGATAAAGTTTTTGGCAACATTTATCTTGTGCTTGGACTGATGATATGACCTGTAGTTGAGCATGCGCCCCGAGGCTATCGGTTTAGCATACCACTCCGTAGTCAGGGTTTGGTCGGATTTTCTGATAACCGTCAAATCGAGGAATGCCAGTTTTTGCTCCTTCTCAGTTTCGATGGTGAACTGAATTCTAGGCTCGACGTCGTTGAACGCTTGCAGTACTTGTTGCTCAGTGTTCCGTGGTATCGCCATGAATATATCGTCCACGTATTTTCTAAATATTGTAATCTCAAACGGCAGAGAGTTCATAGCCTGAGCAATGACCGCATCCAGCACAATATCTGCAGCAATGGGCGATAGTGGGCTACCCATAGCTGTTCCGAATATCTGCTTATAGTATTGCCCTTCGAAGCAGAAGTAACTGGCCTCCATGCAGTATTCGACGATCTCCAAGAACAGATCCAGGTTAATACGGGTGTCAACCTCCTTCCATCGCTGGATGATGTTCCTCGTGACTAGGTGTCGCGGTACGTTTGTGAAGAGAGACGTCACATCCAGAGAGATCATCACGTACCCTTCTGGAAGTGTTATGTGATTCACTTCGTCGCAGAACTCGAACGAGCTGGAGGTGTTGTAGGGACTGTGGATCGAGCTCTGGAGGATGTTGGCTATATACTTGGCTAACTTGTATGTTGGAGCTGTCACGTTGGGGATGACAGGTCGAAGCGGTAGGTTCTCTTTGTGCGCTTTTGGCTGGCCGTAAATCCGGGGACATATGGCGTTGTTCGAAGTCAGCTCCTTCGCTGTTCTATAGTCAATGAGCTTCAGATCCTTGAGCCGTTTGACCAGAGAGTTGTTGCCATTCTGGTACCTGGTCGTTGGGTCGGACCGCGCTTTCGCGTAAGTTGTGCCATCGTTTACCAAAGTCCGCATTTTCTGATCGTAATCCATTAAATTACAGTACCCCCTGAAGATGACACCAATCCAGTGTCGAAACGTCGGGCAGATAGCTTAAATTTCGTTTAATTCAATAAAGACTGCGTTGCCGGAAATCATAAGATTTCTGCATACGTTTGGCCACTTTTTCCCATACAAACTTCAAGCATTTTGAGCGCCCCCTTAGGCTGAGTCCATTTTGCTCAAATTTTGAACGTAGCTTCTGGGAGTCCAAAACAACCAATTTAGGAGGTAAGACCTGGCATTTTTCAAAAAAATTTTGTTCTTGTGTTGGGTAGGGTTGAAAAGCATTTCACTCTGACTCAATGTAGGCACTAAGCTGATTAATTATTCATTCGATTTCAAATGTAGTGATTTCAATAAGAACACCACCTGAAATTTCACGACAAAAGGACGAAAAACTGATGACCCAATGTAAGTAGGGTGAATTTCCAAGAAGCAATTATTTTCATCCTTTTGTCTTTTCGATTTTTTGTCCTTCGACTTTTTGTCCATATACACACCTTTAATCTGGCGTCTAATAGAAGTCCTGTTCGTACAGCTAGTAAAATGTTATGTTATTAGTGATGACTATTTTAAACTTCACAGGCCACTTCCGGATCCGGATTCCGGTCATTTCAAGTGGAGCCAACTGAATATACGGTACGACATATCATTTCATATATATTTATCAACAGACACTTTCGGATCCTGGTCCAGTTTATTCGGATACGGATTCAGGCCTTTCCAAATGAAGTCAGAATATATGGTGCGACATATCAATTAATATCCATTTTTTCGTAAAGATGATAATGGTAACTATTTGAGACCTTACAGCGGTCACATGAATGCTGGTTCATTTCCTCTGGACCCGGACTCCGACCATTTCAAGTGAAGTCACATCGCGACACATCGAATCATATCATATTCATATTTGAGAACTCATAGAGGTCATACGACTGCCTTCGTTTTCCCGTTCAATGTCTTCAATTACAGATTCTGGCCAATTCAAATGTCAAACATTGCTAAACGTTATATACACTTTAATTTTCCCTAATGATTTCTTTTGGAATTTCTTCAGCAGTGAAACTCTTTTTCTATTGCTTTAGGAATTTCTTTGGTAATTTTTGAAAAAAAAAACTTTTCCGCAATTCATTAGGAAATTTATTCTGAAATATTTATATAATTGAATAGAAAATTCCTTCACTGCTTACTGAGGGAATTCCCTCAGTAATTCCTTTGGAAATCCCCTTCGAAATTTGTTTGAAATCCCCTTCATCAACGGCTTCGCATTATTTTCTATGATGTTCCTTTGGAAAGTTCTTTGGGATTTCCTTCCTAAATGACTGTTAAAATTCCATCGGAAAAATCCTTTGGGAATTTCTTTGCCAATTTTTGTGAATATCATAAAAAAAAGGAAATTGCATTGAAAATGTCTTCGGCAATTGGTGTATTTTGAATGAAATAATAATAAAAACAGCAGAGTTCAAACGGCTACGCAGTCTTCAATACGAAAAAAATGAGGTTTATCGGTTGCCCAACGTTTCGACACTGGGGTTTTGTGTCATCTTCAGGGGTAACTAATTGTTCGTTTGTTACCCCTGAAGATGACACAAAACCCCAGTGTCGAAACGTCGGGCAAACAATGAACCCCGTTTTCCAGATTGAAGACTGCGTAGCCGTTTAGATCCTGCAGTAAACTTCTCAGTCGATCCACCAAGAGATTTAAAACAGGCTATTAAAAGAAATATTTATGTTTAGGTAACCGAATAAATAACACAATTTTCATTTCCGCGTGTATAAAGTGACAGTTTAATCGATAAAGTGTCAGGTCGCCCGATGGAAAATAAATCACATACAATATTAATATGCCTTTTAGAAATAATTTCAGGGTACCAACATAAAAGAATGTCAGGTTATGATTCCTTTTCCAATGAAGCTAAGGATTATGAATTAATTTGGATATCGTTTTCTTGAGCCGGATTTGTTCGAATAATCATTAGAAAATTATTTCAGTATTTCTTTCTATTATTCTTCTGACAATTCTTCCGATAGTTTATGTGAAAATTCCTTTGGTGGTTGATTTCAGAATCCCTGAAATTTCATTTGTAGATTACCCACATTTATTAGGAAACTAACTTGACTGCCTGATGCCTGGTGGTGTGTTTTTTGAAATCCAGTCCCAAATAAGTCCTCCTCAAAAAGGAATTTCAGATTTCCCGTTACTCCTTTTTTTTAATGACCCACCACTCACCCTCACACCAAAAAGCTCTACGTTGAGCCCCCTGGTAGTGAACTCATCTTATTCTTTAACATTTAAAATTAAACGAAATTATTGGTGTGTGAACGGAAGTGATGACAATTAACAAGCTACAAAAAGGGGATCCCAGTAGAACTTTGTTCCTTTGAAGGGATCCCGAAAATTGACTAAATAACTAAATTTAAAGAGTTAAATAATATACTAATGAACGCATAGACTAAATAATAAACTTAAAAATGTGAAACTAAACAGAGTGTAGACATTGCAAGGAAAACTGGCAGTTAATTCGGATTTACATTTTCAAATTAGTGGGGTGTTTATTATGGATCTATAATACAGTTTCAAGTTTGTTTTGAATAATAACCTATTATTCATTGTTTTAAGTCGCTCAGGTATGTTGTTGTATGCAGAAGGCCCGTAGAAAGTTATCCTCGTATGACCAAGATTACTCAAAGCTCTAGATCGCGCCAAATTATTTGCATGCCTTGTATTATGATTATGTGTTCTCGATGGCAGTGTTAAATTGTGATGCATATCAGGGTTCTTGATAGCATCATATATGAATAAACATGATTGTAAATCGCATAGCCCCCGTATTGGTAACGCGTTATGCCTAAAGCTTGTGTAAAGTTGTTGCGTAGGATATAATCGTGGCAAAAGGTAGATAATTTTTAAACACCTGTTTTGCAGGACTTGTATTTTTTAAGTTTCGATTTGCAGGCATGACCCCAAACAATGATAAGGTATTGGAGGTGAGAATGTATGCATCCAAAATAAAATTTCAGAAGTGCATTACTAGGAACAAATGATCTTACGCGAAACATTAATCCACAAAGAGTCGAAAGAACAGGGTCCAACACTAAGCCTAGATACTTGAAGTTGTACACTCTTTCGATTTCTACCTGTGAAATACAAAGCTTTAAGTTGAGATCAACTTTCTTGCGTGGGGAGTGAAACAACATATATTTGGTTTTCAACAGGTTTAAAGATAGTAAATTCGAATCAAAGTATCTAATCAGGATCCGTAAGTCGTTTTTCATGCTAGAAATTATGGAGGATGGATCATGACTTGGGTAGAAAATAGCTGTGTCATCAGCGAAAAGTCTAGGTGTTCCTATCAAAGGTAAATTTCTAAGATCGTTGATGTATATAAGGAACAATAAAGAGCCAATATTGCTGCCTTGGGGTACTCCAATATTACACGTTTGTACTGAGCTCCGGGGATCCGCTACATATTGTTGCCTATCGTTCAAGTAGCTACGTATATGTTATTTCGGCACCAACATTTCAAAAGGGTGTAACTGCATTTACAACCAATGCCTTCTCACAAAGCTGTGGAGCGTATCCCATTCCTCTCGAGCAATCCACTAGCACAAATAGAAAGATAAAATCCTCCTCTTCCGATTAATGGATGTGAATTGCGTGAAATAAATTAAATACGACCCACAGCGCTGTGAGAAGGCATTGGTTGCAAAAGCAATTACGCCCTTTTGAAATGTTGGTGCCGATTTGCAGTACCACGTATTCCACAATATTCTAATTTCTGGAACAAAATGTTGTGGTTCAGGGTATCGAACGCTTTTTTAAGATCTATGAAAAGACCAGCAATAACACATTTGTTATTGCCGATCTTGCCAATTAAATAATCAACTAGCTCTACCATTGCTGTAGAAGTACTACATCCTTTTCTAAACCCATATTGAAATTTGTATAAAATATTCAAAAACTTTACTATTCTTTTAACCAACAGTTTTTCGAGAATTTTACTAAATACAGAAAGTGTGGAAATGGGTCTGTAATTGCAAGGATCTGTTGTTTCACCACATTAAAAAGTTGGAGTTACTTTCGCTATTTTCAAGCATTCAGGATACGTACCTTCCTCTAGCATTTGATTAAAAATGTGAGCGAGAATATTAGAAAATTTTACATTGTTTTTTACGACGCTAGTTGGAAAGTTGTCGGAACCGTTACTTTTTTTCACATTAAGTTCTTTTTGCCTTTCTCGTACACTAAGTGTACCGGAAAGGCTATATGTTCACTCCAAAAATGACTTTTTGATAGAAGGCCCGGAGGGTCAAGTCACATATACCAATCAACTCAGCTCGACGAATTGAGGTGATGTCTGTGTGTGTGTATGTGTGTGTGTGTGTGTGGACAAAAAAACTCACATCACTTTTTGGCAGTGAACCTCAACCGATTTTAATGACCGACGGTTCATTCGACGGGGAATCTGGTCCCATTGTTTCCTATTGAAAATGGTTCGGATCGGTCTAGCCGTTCCGGAGATATGGCCATTTAGGTGTTCCGGAACGGTACCCCAGTAAGCGGCCAGATATGAAAATGCAACAAACCCATGCATGCGACACATCAAACCACGGCATTTTCGATAACCTGATGAGCGGTAAGCAGGAAAATTGTCTCTGACCATTTCTGAACCGGTAATGTTCCGGAACCGGTTCCGGACATCCCGCCGGAAGTGGCCAAATATAAAAGTGAAAAAAACACATGCATGCGACACATCAAACCGCGGCATTTTCGATAACCTGATGAGCGGTAAGCAGGAAAATTGGCTCTGATCGTATCTGAACCGGTTATGTTCCGGAACCGGTTCCAGACATTCCGCCGGAAGTGGCCAGATAAAAAAGTGAAACAGACCCATGCATGCGACACATCAAACCACGGCATTTTCAATAATCTGATGAGCGGTAAGCAGGAAAATAGTCTCAGACCATATCTGAACCGGTAATGTTCCGGAACCGGTTCTGGGTGTCCCGCCGGAAGTGGCCAAATATAAAAGTGGAACAAACCCATGCATGCGACACATCAAAACACGGAATTTTCGGTAATCTGATGACCGGTAAGCAGGAAAATTGTCGCAGACCATACCTCACCCCGTATGTTCCGGAACCGGTTCCGGACATCACGCCGGAAGTGGCCAAATATAAAAGTGAAACAAACCCATGCATGCGACACATCAAACCACAGCATTCTCGATAATCTGATGAGCGGTAAGCAGCAAAACAGTTTCAGACCATATCTGAACCGGTAGTGTTCCGGAACCGGTTCTGGGTGTCCCGTCGGAAGTGGCCAAATATAAAAATGAACCAAACTCATGCATGCGACACATCAAACCACGACATTTTCGACAACCTGATGAACGTTTAGTAGGTTAATAGTCTCAGACCATATCTGAACCGCTAGAGTCCCGCCGGAAGTGGCCAAATATACAAGCGAATCAAACCCATGCATGCGACACATCAAACCACGGCATTTTCAATAATCTGATGAGCGGTAAGCAGGAAAATAATCTCAGACCATATCTGAACCGATAGTGTTCCGGAACTGGTTCTGGGTGTCCCGCCGGAAGAGGCCAAATATAAAAGAGAACCGTGCATACGACACATCGAACCACGGAATTTTAGAAAATCTGATGAGCGGTAAGCAGGAAAATAATTTCAGACCATATCTGAACCGGTAGGGTTCCAGAACCGGTTCTGGGTATCCCGCCGGAAGAGGCCAAATAGAAAAGTGATTCAAACTCATGCATGCGACACATCAAACCACGACATTTTCGATAACCTGATGAACAATTAGCAGGAAAATAGTCTCAGACCATATCTGAACCGGTAATGTTCCGGAACCGGATCCAAGTATCCTGCCAAAATGGTCAAATCTTAAAATGAACCAAACCCATACATGGGTCACATCAAAGACCGGCTTTTTCGATTACCTAATGAACGGCCAGTAAATATTTCGGAATCGGTTTTGAGTGGCTGGAAGTGGCCATATGTAAAAGTGATCCAAATAGAGGCATGTGACACATCAAATCGTAGCTTTTGCGACAACCTGATGAACGGTTAGCAAGAAAGTAGCCTTAGATCACATTAGAAACAACTGGTAGTGTTCCAAAACCGGTTCCGAGTGTCCCGCCGGAATTGTCATACCATGCATGCGACACATCATTTTGCAGCGTTTTTGGTAACCCGATGAACAGTTATTAAGAAAATAGTGTCAGACCATATTTGGTACAACCGGTAGTTACCCGGAACCGGATCCGGGTAGTAAAATGTAAATTTTAACCTAACTCATGGATGTGGTACCGTCAGTGGGGGTGTCATTGGCCCTAAATTGCATAGTCCTTCCTTTTATAAGTCGTTACAACAATATTTTAGCTCTAAATTAACAATAAATTTCGTATACTCGTTCATTTAGGTATAACTCAGAACTAGTGTAGATATAAATGCTCTAAAATGTATTTTGACGATGTTGTAGTCTAATTAAAATTGGCCAAATTTAACCCCTTCTAGGGGGTGACATTGATCTAATAAACATTAAAAATCAAACAAAATTGTTCAATTTCACAAAATATTGATGGCTAATCAAAAACATTGAATATATTGATACTTACGCACAACTGATTAGTGTTAAATCCGTTTAAAATAGCTTCACAGACAAATAAACGTAAAAATTGAACAACATTGATTGTCATCCATCAACGATGCTGCGCCGCTATTTTTCAGCTATGACTCAAATTGAACGTACACTGTGGTGCATAATTGATCGGACAAACGCCGATTTTCATATAAAATGGCCAAGTTTGAGATGCTGTAACTATGGTTTGCTTTGATGGATTGAGCTCAATTTTAGACACGGAACTACAAATATGCTGAATTTTGTGTATACAAAGTATAAAATGTTTTCGTTCACAGGTCTGGGCGTGGCAAGGCGTTGAAAAAATTGCAAAAGTGATCGGACAGCGGCACGCGTGTAAATCAAAGGGGTACCGCTGTCCGATCACTTTTGCAATTTTTTCAACGCCTTGCCACGCCCAGACCTGTGAACGAAAACACTTTATACTTTGTATACACAAAATTCAGCATATTTGTAGTTCCGTGTCTAAAATTGAGCTCAATCCATCAAAGCAAACCATAGTTACAGCATCTCAAACTTGGCCATTTTGTATGAAAATCGGCGTTTGTCCGATCAATTATGCACCACAGTGTACATGACATTATTGTTTACGAAATATGAGTGTCGTATAAAAAAACGTATTAGATATTGAACATCGAAAATCCCTCACAGTAAATTTCTGTCTACGTCACAGTATCCAAAAAAAAAAGTCAGTTTCGTTCATTTAATTCATTTTTTTTTTTCCTAAAACATTTCATTGGGCCACAGATGTTTTGGTGGGGGCCGCCACCTCAAAAAGGTTGGGAACCACTGTCTTATATTGTCTGAATACCGGATGTCATGCTATAGCATTTTATAAAATGTATCCATATTGAGTAGATTAAGAAGTTTTCATTTTGTATTTATGTCAATGTCATCTACATGTCGCTTAAGTTTTGTCGAAAGGATATTTTAAAGCACGAGAAAGGCACCATCACCGCTAGGTGGATTAATTCGGGTTTTTTTTTTTTTGTTTAGAGAGACTTTACCTCTGGGGCATTCGTCTCTGTCCCTGATTAAGTTCTTTAATAATTTCAAGCACTTTATTTTCATTTGCAGGACCTAAAATACCGATTGTCCCAGTCGTGTAGAATTGCTTTGAGGATTTGAATTATTTTTGGGTATTTTATTTGCAAGATTTGATCCAATTGGTGAAAAATAGTTATTAAAAGTATCGCAAACTTCTAAATTATTGGAAGTCAGACCGCCATTAACTTTAAGCCTGAAACAAGTCTTAGTTTTGGACCGCCCCATGATCTCGTTCAAGTTTTTCCATAGTTTCGCATGGCAAGTGTTTTCTAACAAATTTCTGTAATACTCGCGTTTACATCCCCTTTTGACATCATCGGCTCTTTTGGACACATGTTTAAGTAAATCGTTCAAGTGATCATTATTAGGATCATTCTTTACTTTTTTAAGATATTTATGCTTGAGTTTCATCCAGTGCCATGCATGATAGTTAAGCCAGGGACAATGTTTAGATTTGACCTTTACGTTTACACTTTTAGTTGTCGTACATTGAGCTAGTAAAGTATTGTACATATTTGTGATGGCTGTAAGTGAGTTATCCACATTACTATCATAGTCAAAGCCGTGCAGAAAAACAGTTATCAAATCTTGAAGTTTTGATTTATCCACCACTTCTCTTGCCAACACAGCATTTTCTTTAGGACCTTTGATTTCGAACGAAGAAACAATTATCATATTACTAGCTGTCCCGGCAAACTTTGTCTTGCCCGGTTGTGGTGGTTTGACAACTGTTGAGCTCAAAATAGCACCGCACTCTAGATTGATTTCATTTCGGTCGTGTTGATTTCCTTCCCAGCTTATAGAAAATCAGTTCTGTTTCAATTTTGTTACTTTTCTAGTTGATTTTCGTTACTTTTTTTTACATATAAACACAGCCACCATGAATACGAATCAAACCCTGCAAGAGTCATCCCGATCGGTTCAGCCGTTCGTGAGTTTTGTTGCCTCAAAGGGACTTCAAACTCATTTTTATATATATAGATCACTAACATCCGTATAAATAGTATCATTTCGGATGCTATGGAAATCATCATTCCTACACACAAAGTGATCCAAGATGTTACTACTAATTGGACGGAGGCAAACGTGTTTGAGCAAGCATAGCTATAGGATTCTAACAGACTTTTGTAACGGATAACAATGTTATTACTGGACAAATTAATGGGAATATTCATGTCACCAACGAAGAATCGAGGATAAGAAGTTTGAGCTGATAATATATTTTCAATTTTATCATGGAACTGATTGAAGTAACACCGCTAGCCATCATGGTTTCCCATAGCGGAAATCATCATGGTTACAGGTCGCAAGCCCTGGTAAAGTGTGGAACGTTTTGATGGCTGTGATCCCTGACCATCATGTAATCAAAATCCCAGGGATATTCAAGTAACCATACTGTTGGGTTGTGGGGGTTGCGTGTGTGGGGTGCATATATTGACAAGCATTGCTATGGATCGTTAGGGCTGAGTAGGAGCGGGGAATGGATCTACGATTGCTTGATTGCGATTATACCTACTGGTATAGTCGTGGTTCAAGAGTGGTGGCACCGCTTTTCGCTTGTGCTCGGCCTAGGTGGTTTGTTTAGGCGGTGCGGATAGGTCTGTATGTACTTCGTACGTGCAGTGCGTACGGCTTCAGCATTGTGGTTACTTGGGTAGTGTAGGATAATTGGGTTTGGGACTGAGGAAGTCATCATTGATTCTGCCGACAGCATTGAGTACTCATTGTTGGCGGTTGTGTTGGTGACGATTTTTTCAGCTTTATAATCTCATTTATACCACGCACAAACTTTGGGAAGAGGGACTGCTTTGTAATGCAAGAGAGGGATTTAAACTCTGCGTTACGGGTTGGGTGAGGTCATGCAGATAGAAGCAACCCAGGTGACCGTGCGGCTCGGGTCGTGATGGATGCATGAGTGCAATGTGTGTGGGGTGCGCTACCCTGTGGGTGCAGTTGAGTCCGGGTTGGAGTGGAAAGAGACCCTTCTCTACCCTAGATCGGTTTCGGTTGTACGGGCGGGGTAGTGTTTGTCTTATTTGTGACGTGTTGTGCGTGATTTACGGCCCGAGCTGCGTGATTACTTGGGAAATATTGTGCTCTGCAATCTAGATTTTGGTTTTAAGGTGAAGCTATAACTGGGCTGTGCCTCGGATTTGTTGGGCGCAGGTCGGGAGAGCTGGTGGCGGTTTGTGCTGGAGGGTTTGCTCGATTGGTTATTCACTAGTGGTGGCCAGTCGATCGACTGTTCGCGCAGCCTGTCATTTGGTTCTTGGGGTTTGTGCTCTCGAGGTTCGGGGCGTTATCTTCGCTTTAATACTAATATTCCTTGTTTGATTAACTGACTATCATGTACAGGCGCTTAACTCATTCTATTTCATAGATTGCCAGATGTAAGGGTAATGGTTTAATAGGGTGTTAGCAATCAGAGTGGATTAGAACGAGTTGGCGTCTACAATACACCAACACTAACACACACACTCCAATACTTACACGCATACATCCCAAGCAACACACAGGTTATAATAGAGTTACGACAGCGCAAGTTTTGGTTATATAGAAGTTTATTAGGTAATTCTAACAATGTGTTGAAATAACGTAAAATAAACTTATATACAACCAAAACTTGCGCTGTCGTAACCTTAATATAACATGTGTGTTACTTGGGATGCACCTACAACTAGCTGTAAAAGACCAGTGGGCGGGACGATGGTGCCTACCCAACAGTTGTAGGTGGGGTGTTTGGCTTAGCTACATGACTTGGTCCAGCAAGCCCATAAACATCAATTAGTAGACGTATTGCCTAGTGAAAAGACAACGCAGATGGGCGAAAGCCAGGGGATGCGTTGATAATAGCAGAATAGCAGAATTTTATCATGGAACTGATTGAAGTCGAAAGATGGCGGTCTATATACACCAACCACTTCGCAATGAAATCCATTTATTTCAATTTCAACATGTATAAGATGAAATCCATCTATGTATTTCAATGTTTTTAAATACTTTAAAACTTAATCCAATTTTCACATACACAGCCAGGCCACCAGAGGACGAATTGCGACAAGAAAAAATAGAACTATAGCCGGGTATGTTGTACAAACCACAATTATTCGATTTTAACCACGTTTCACCAACAACAAATATATCAATCGGTACTTTAACACTATCTAAAAATAGAGAAATATTATCAAACTTATTCAAGTCGTTCATTCCCCTGATGTTGCATTAAGTGATTCGGAAGCAATTATTATTACTTTGAGAATACTTTGAGTTGAAGTCATTAATGCAATCATGAAAAACATTTATTAAACAATCCATTTTAAACAATAATATTATAAAATTAACAAAAAGAAACAAATTTATACATTAAAACACAAACTTATTCATAGGTTACAATTTTTTATTGTGGTTGCCGCACTTTCTTTTGGGTGATGGAGTTTCCTTGATAGGCGAGTTTTTGCTATATCGGTTTACGAGTTCATAGAGATCGTCACGAGTTTGAATAATTTCCGGCTTAGACTGTTCGTTCTTTTTAACTAACACATTTCCACCTCTGCTTGACCAAACGTACTTAATATTTAATTTTTCTTGGTGAATCCGCATTTCAGCCAATAACTGCAAGGACAACGGAGTCAGGAAGGAATTGCTGAGGAAAATCCTTTCAGTAATATTTTATTGATATTCCTTCAGTAACTTTGAGAAAAAATACACGAGCGCCGAGCAAAAGCCATTCCAAAAATAAAAACGAGCAAATTTCAGAGGAACGAACTTCTTGTTGATTTTTTAAGGCTTATTGAATGAAATTCCTATACAAATATGTTGAAGAAATATCACAGCGAAACAAAAATTAACTACTGGTCTGTATCAAGAGCAAACTTATGTGTCTCTGACAGATTTTGGGCCGCTGAGTTCGAATCCGGGCTCAGATTTGCTCCAGCGCGTGCTTAAAATGCTTAAACCTACCAAATGTGATTTGGTAAAACAGCATATTTTGCATGAGTCGTTAAATTATATGTGAAATGACCAATCTGCCCTTTGATTGCTTAAAAATAATATTTCCATGCTTAATGGCTTGCTATCAAAAAAGCCCAAAATCGCATATTTTGCCCAATAAATTGAGGTGTAGCTCAAAATTGTGACGTGCTGGAGCAAATCTGAGCCCGGATTCGAATTCAGCGGCCCAAAATCTGTCAGAGACACATAAGTTTGCTCTTGAGACAAAACAAAAATGTTGCGCTGTGTATTCGAAGGAAATTCCGAAAGGATTAGTCCCAGATTTTAAGTTATGAGAATGTAACTTAATTTTTTACAGATAATTTACGAGAAAATGATTGAAACCGAATGAATTGCCGGAGGTAACCAACAAAGAAATTTCCGCAGGAAATAACCTGAGATTTCAAAATAGTATTAGAGGAACTGAAAAAAAAACTCCGGTAGATGCAACGAAATTGCTGAAGGTTTTTTTATTCAAAGAAATTTAAAAAAAATCCAAATTCAAATACCAAAGGAATTACTAACAATACTGCAGAAGAAATTTCCTCATAAATTAAAAATACTTATGACATTTCGCAAAGAAATTGCCAAAGAAGTTCGTAAGTGAAATATTAAAGGTACTCCCAAACAAATTGCCGAAGGATTTCCTATAGAAATTATACACCAGATTCTGTTTTTACGTGATAGATGCGTTAGCACAAAAAATAAGGGCGTTGAAGAAAATTCACGTAAATTTGATAAAATCCATAGATTTTTTAGGTAATTTGCTTTCCCCAAATGGCCAAATTAACGCAAAAAGTCACGTCACTTATACAAATCGCACATGAAAAAACGATCAAAACGAAATCCCATTAAAAAGTCGTGTGAAAAAGATTAAGTGTGTTGTCATATAATTACCAAAAAAAAAAATTTACAAGAGTTTAAATTCCAAAGGGATGTTTTATTCAACTAGTTCAGGATTTTTTTTTATAAAAATTCCCGGAAGAATTTCCAAAGAAATTTTTAAAGAAAATGCTGACAAATTTTCCAAAGAAATTTCCAAAGCAATTACGCTCGTTAATGATATGCAGATCCTAATCCTAATCTCCATTGGAAAAGGAATCGAAATCTGAAATTGCATCTATTTTTAACATTTATAACCTGAATTTCCCAAAAAGAATCTGGTACGGACATCAACATTACTAAGTCTTATTGTTGTTCGTGTACCGGACCTATGTCACATCTTCTGCGAATTTAGAATACCAATGTGAAGCAGCGGCAACCAAGAATGTAGATGTCACAGCCCTGGAAGTTGCCATCATCTTCTACATCGAATGTATTTACCTTCCTCGAACGCCGCAGTATGTTGACAAGTTTCACCCTGTTCCATGTTTTATCGAGAAATGAGGGTAGGGACAGAATTGTTTGCTTTTGACGCAATCTCATCTGGTTCTCGGAATAGTAAATTCGTTCAACCGGTACAATTGAAATTCACCCTAGTTATAAGGTTAGATTGGTTCAAGAAAAATCGATTGAATTCGATGCGTATTTTGTGCTTAATGGATAACGGTTCAATTATTGCAAAGATCATCAACCACTTGAAAGTAATTCAACTGGTAATAGAACACAAGCTCAAGCTTCTGTACAGATCCCAGCTTTAATTAAAGCTAAATTGATTGGCACTTTCCGTATTAGGACACTTTTTGTTTGTCCAGGACCATCTCGAATACCTAGGCAAAGCGCTTCATATTGACAGTTTCGAGCACAAATGAAAAGCTCTTTTTTCGTTCCTTCGCTTTACATCCGACTGGGATGTTAGTCTGTTTACTTTTTTTCCATTTTTTTTCCTTCATCCCTGCCGAGCATGGTGAAGACAAGTGAGGGCTTACTGTCACTGTTTGTTTGGCTTGGAATGGAGCAATCGTTTTACTACGATGCGATGTGACGGGAGATGGCCAACATTGAAGCACCGGGCAAGTGTACCCAAACTCGAAAAACCCAACACAGTGATTCATTAATAATTTATTAGGAGGTTTCGTTTGGCTTAGGATGAAAGTTGTGCTGACCCAGAGAAGAAGAGACGAATGTAAGGAACATGGAAAATTCTGAGGGCAACGGTTTGGGGCATCTAATTCCGTTGAAAGCTCTTCTGTCAAAAGGTAAACATTTTCTGTCAAATGGCAAATGATTCATTGGAGACGCACATAATATTCTTCCAATTACCTGGTAATAGAATTGAAGATGACTCGGAACAGCACGCGATTGGATGTCTCTATTCAAGTAGATAAGAATGACATCGTGAATGTATACGCAATTTATTTCGGATACATCACCATCGATATACAGTTTTTTTTCTCAAACGAAGCACCTAATTTAATTCCATCTCATCAGAGAGTTTTAATAATTTCCACCTTCTACTTACCACATCCCTCATGCATGGGAGCGAAGCAAAATTTAGTTTTCGAAACTAAAATTGTAAAACTTTTAATTTCATGCTTCGTATGTATGTTTCGCAGGTAGTTCCAGTGCAGATTGCTTCTGCTGTGTATTGTTCCGAAGTGCTGTAGAGTGCACCGAAAAGCGCACTCGAAGCAAGAAGCTACTGTTTCTGGTTGGCATGAACAAAGCTCCCTACTCTGGATGAAAATGCTACTACTGGTGGTGGTAGTGGGTTTGGTCGGGGTTCTGCTGCGTTCGATTTTCATCTCTTACATTTCCACTCCGTTGAGCTGAAAACTGCAAAGAACAAAGAGCTTGCAGTCAGGAGCAGAATTATCGACCAACAGCCCCATAATCGATTAAATGGAAAACTTTTCCAGTTAACGACTGTTTCGTGAGGAAATCACAGGTAAAATGAGGGCATGAAAGGAAGCCCGCATGGCTTTCGATATCATCTCCAACGGTACCCTCTCGTTCAAACACGGAGAATACATCATGTTTCTAAATTATATGCGAAAAGTGTCTATGTATTTGGCAATCCACTTAATTAAAACTTTGCATTAGGAATCCATGAGAGACGGTTGCAAAGGCCAAAGCTTCATTTTAGCAGGTAGTCCTTCTTCCACAGCCGCGCACCACCAAATTGAAAGGAAAAGTAATCAAAAACTTTTATCACTACCAATCACAGCAAATCATCTCGTTAAAAATTACGATCTTAAGGTATCCGTTGTCGTCGTCGTCGTCGTCGTGCAAGCATCACACGCCACCATCAGGTGACAGTTATTCCACGGAAGATGAACGGCTCATCGCTGCACAGCCGAGAACGGATCTCACTGTCTAACCGCGGGCCGCGGCGGTACATTGCAACTTGGTCGCGATGTGAACCAGAAACAGAGCTATAAGGATAAAGTTTTGACGTTTGCGATATTGATGGTGGTTTTACTGCGGTAATTGGAATCAGATGCAGGGAACAGTTAGTTAGCAACTAGTTATCGATCATGTCGTGGCCAGAGCTACCAACTCTGTCACTTACCAGCAGCTCCAGCCGCAGTGAGAGTACTCCAAAAACCTCACTGCCTGCCAGCTGCTTCTTCTGTTGATTTTCGACGCTCTGACCGGCAGAGCGTCGACCCAATCGGTCTACTGGTCCTCAATCCTTTTTTTTTTTATAGAAAGAGGAAATCTGCCTTTACAGATACCCGAGAGGTGGGTCCTCAGGTTATGTGGGGTCGACACTAAAACCTCTTTCTCTCTTCTTCCTTACCTTCGCGGTACGCCCGTTAGGGATGACTTCGAGAAGGGGGGATGACTTCGTACAATGAGTACACTCTAATGGTAAGCGTTCCACCTGCTACCGCCTTAAGGTGAATATATAACGAAGCCACACCTCGAATTTTCAAAAGCACAAATCTAAAGAACCGAAGGTTGGTTTGCGTTGAAAAGTTGATCGATTGGTCACCACCAGCGGGTCTCCAATCGATCAACTTTTCAGCGCAATCCGTATTTTGATTCCTCAGATTTGTGCTCTTGAAAATTCGAGGTGTGGCTTCGTTATATATTCACCTTAAGGGGCTGTCCATAAACCACGTGGTCATTTTTTGGGACTTTTTAACCACCCCCCCCCCCGTATGGTCATTGGTCCATACAAAATTTTTTATTTGTCCATACAAAATGGTCATTGCCCGAAACCCCCCCCCCCCCCCTCATGACCACGTGGTTTATGGACAGCCCCTAAGTTGTTCGCTCTTCCCCGGAGGCTCGGGCCCTGGCTAGTGCATAGACTACCCGTTGGGCTTAAGCTCCTGGATGGGGAGGGGGAGCCAACTCAACTAGCTGTTGTTCGGCTCGCCATTTTCTCTGTAGTTCAAGGACGATTCGAGATACCGAGGATGAAACGGCATCCCACTTGTCCTCCCCCGTACACATCCTTTCAACAATGTTGTCGGGAGTGATGTCTCTACCGCATATCTCCTGCATACTCGACCTTTGCTCCACGAAGCGTGGGCATTCGAAGAGCACATGCTCCGCGGTCTCGTCGCAATCTGCACACTCCGGACATGAAGGAGAACCAGCGTGTCCGAATCTGTGCAGATACCACCTAAAGCACCCATGGCCTGACAGAAATTGTGTCAAGTGAAAATTCACCTCGCCATGGGGCCTGCTCGTCCACTTGGACACGCTCGGTATGAGCCTGTGTGTCCATCTGCCCTTGCTGGAGTTTGTCCAATCTCTCTGCCATTTCAACATCGACGATGTTCTGGCAATCCGTCTCGCGCCTCTTGTGCCTCGTCTCGCGAAGCACTCCTCGTACTCTGACACCACAAGTGCTATGGGCATCATACCCGCCAGCACGCATACCGCGTCCTTTGACACCGTACGATATGCGCTGATGACCCTAAGGGCCATCAACCTGTGTGTACTTTCGAGCCTCTCTACGTTTCGCTTGACCTCTAGCGCGCTCGACCATGCAGCGGCACCATACCGTAGTATGGAGACCGCTACTGTCGCGAGAAGTCTACGCTTACTCGAGACAATTGCCGAGCTATTTGACATTATCTTCGATAATGCCGCAATCGCCATACTCGCCCTCTGGCAAGCATATTCCACGTGACTACCAAAGTTCAGCTTATCATCGATCATCACTCCGAGTTGCTTCAATGAGCGCTTGGAGTTGATCTCACACCCGCCTGTGGTGACCACCGCCTGTTGTTCCGACTGACGGTTGTTCACCACCACCACTTCCGTCTTGTGGTGTGCGAGTGCCAGCTGACGTGACCTCATCCAGTCCTCTATTATTCCAATTGCATGCGCCGCTGTCAGTTCCACTTCCTCTATCGACTCGCCGCATACCGTGAGGGTAATGTCATCAGCGAAGCCGACCAGCTTTACGCCCGGTGGAAGTGTGAGCCTCAATACACCATCGTACGCCGCGTTCCATAGTACCGGGCCCAGAATTGACCCTTGTGGTACTCCCGCGGTGATGTTGTACCTCTTTTCGCCCTCGTCCGTATCATAGAGTAGCACCCTATTCTGGAAATAGCTCTCCAGTATCCGGCGTAAACTATTCGGGACTCCTAGGTGTTGAATGGCACATTCAATAGCCGCCCAACTAACGCTATTGAACGCATTCTTCACATCCAACGTGACTACCGCGCAATAACGAATTCCTCTACGGTTATTCTGGAACGCTATCTCGGCCGTTTTCGTTACGGCCTTGATAGCGTCCACCGTCGATCGACCCTTACGGAAGCCAAACTGGTTATCCGAGAGCCCAGAGTCATCTGGTTTCTCGGTGTAGACCAGTAGCCTCGACAGGATGATTCGTTCCAACAGTTTCCCGGAGGTGTCTAGTAGGCAGATAGGTCTGTATGCCGACGGGTCGCCGGGTGGCTTCCCGTGCTTTGGCAACAGAACCAATCTTTGCCTTTTCCACCTCTCCGGAAATTCGCCTCTATCCAGGCACATCTGCATAGCCATTCTGAACATATCAGGGCATGCCTCGATGGCCGACTTGATGGCTACCGTTGGGATACCGTCCGGACCCGGAGCCTTGTTCAACTTGAGCGACTTCGCAATTACGATGAGCTCATCGTTCGTCACTGGGGCTACCTCCCTCTGGTCTATTCGGCCAGGGGGGATGGCAGCCCATGGTCTTGTATCGTGGCGTGGAAACAGCGTTTCCACGATCCTCTGTAGCATCACGGGTGAACGTTCCGGGGGCGCAGACGCTCCTTTCGTTTTGGCCATGACTACCCTGTAGGCATCGCCCCAAGGTGTCGTGTTGGCTGCCTGGCAGAGATTTTCGAAACACGCTCGTTTTCGTGCCTTAATCTCTTTGCTCAGTGCCAGTTAAGCCGTCCTATAGGCCTCACCTCTTTCCGCTCTACCCTCATCGGTACGAGCTCTTTGCATCCTCCTCCTCGCTCTTAGGCAGGACGCTCTGAGCTCTGCGATTTCAGGACACCACCGGTATACCGGTTTTCGTCCATTCCTGGGTAGCGCGCGCCTAGGCATCGCGGCATCGCATGCACGGCTTAAAGATCCGACTAGATCATCACTGGACAGATCGTCGATGTTAGGCTCCATACGCAACCTTTCGACGACGAATGACGCCTTATCGAAGCGCGAAGTCAGCCATCCTCGATGGTTGTCTATGACCTTCGGCTGCGTCCTCCTACCACCATGTTCCACCCTATATCGTACCGCTAGGTGGTCACTGTGCGTGTACCCATCATCGACCCTCCAGTCTGAGCTAGGGTTTAAACCCGGGCTCCAGAAGGTCACGTCAATGATGGACTCCCGACCGTTCCTACTGTAGGTCATTTTTTCACCTACGTTCGCGACCTCCACATTCAGCCTTGCCATGGCTTCGAGTAGTGTCCAGCCTCTCGCGTTAGTCGAATGGCTACCCCACTCAATCGCCCAGGCGTTGAAGTCTCCGCCGATGACCAAGGGACTCAACCCTACTAGCGCGTTTGTTAACGCATCCAGCATTGCTGAGAACTGGTCTATCGGTCACCTGGGTGGGGCATAACAACTACAGTAATACACCCCATTTATCTTCGCTATTGCGAAGCCCTCGTGCGACCTAGAAATTATTTCCTGGATCGGGAAACGACCGGTTGTACAGATCGCCGCTAGCTTAGCCTTATCCGCTACCCAGTTCCCGTTGTCGGGTGGGATGCAGTACACTCAGCGAAAAAAACTAGCGAAATTCATCGAAATACCTTATGAAAATTTGCTATAACTAATTCTTATGGATGTCATAAGAATACCTTTTGAAAATTGTTCGTGCTTGCTATGACAAATTTCATAAGATAGACTTATGAAAAGAACAAAAAAATCTTAAAATGATGCAGACTGGATTCGATCCATGAACGTCGGGATCACCGAGCCCGTGTTTTATCCACGCGGCTACCGACGCTTTAGTATACCATGCTGCTAAACATGAATAAAAGCCAAGCTGTGAGACAATTTTATGTCATAGAGTGACCTTATGAAATTCATCCGAATCATTATGAATTATTTAAAGACCGTTTCATAAATTGGGCCTTATGGGAATCTTAAGGTTATTTGGCTGAGTGTAGGGGTCAGCTAGCAGGGCGATGTCTGTACTAGACTCCGAAACTGACTGCCACATCAGCTGCTGCGCAGCTTCACAGTGATTGGTCCTCAATCCTGTCCGTCGTCTACTGCATCAGTCTATCAACTGACTCGCTCACAGCACAGCACGGCGCACAGTTTGCGTAACAAGTCGACAGTCGACATTCCAAGTTTGACAGTCGCTCGGACTGTGAAGCATTGGGCAATTTCGCAACACAGAATTGGGAGCACATACTTTTATATCGATTATATATTTGAATACTTTATTCGTACGTTAAATCATTATTGTGCGTTTAGCACTAAATTGATTTCCGAAAAAACTTTATCGACTTCCGCTGCCTTTCCTATGCGTTAAACATAACGTCGGAAGTAGTGCACTGTATAGAAAACCAGATTTACTGTACAGCGCACTACTTCCGACGTTATGTTTAACGCATAGGAAAGGCAGCGGAAGTCGATGAAGTTTTTTCGGAAATCAATTTAGTGCTAAACGCACAATATTTATATTTCATACTTCCGATCCCTTTCTCTACAGATCAGACGATGGTAAATGATGATTCTGTTTTGATGGTTCAGTACAAACATGTTTAGTGAAACATAGGGAAGTGGAACCATCTCGGCAGGGGTCCTATTTTGGGCACTTTTTTGTTATAACTCAGCCAATTCTGAACCAATTGACACAATTTTTGGAACGTGATGAGATACGTATAGTATCTAGCCGTGTACAAAATGTTAATTCAATTGGTTTGGAATTGACTGAGTTATAGCGAAGAGTGCCCAAAATACCAGCCGCTGCCCAAGTGGTTCGACACCCTATTTCTTGTGTGACCAATATCTACGGTCCATACGAATTGTGTGGCTTCGTGCGGCTAGTGTAACCAAGCACTTGGTCGCATCGTGCTAAGGAGCGCGGGTTCGATTCCCGCCGCAGCTGTCAGGCAAAGTTTTCGGCTGTGCCACTGCACTATGGGCCAGAAATCGAAATTTCGCGACAAAATTCAAAAAAGTTTTTTTTTTCTGATGTCAGTCAGTTTTCATATATGTATGATTGTTTGGGCTATGTTTGATTAAATACCGACTGATTTTTTCGATTTGTAACAAAATTGTATCGTTTTTTGTATGGAGAAGCTTCTTATAAGGGAAAATTCTCGATTTTCGTCAATATTAGGAAAAATATGATTTTTGGTGAAAAATGTGCCCAAGAAATGTAACGCCTACAATTTCTAACAGTAAATTTAGTATATTTTGCATATTTGATGCACAAATTGCGATATCTTTAAGTTTAAATTAAAATTTTACAATATTTACTCAAACTTTACGGTTTATTTGCCAATTTGTTAAAAAAGCAGTAGTATTCGACATGCAACTGGTCTAAGAAGCTAGATGAGACTCTTCTTTTTCGGATGCTACCGGATTTTTTGCGGGAATTTGCGGGAAACCAAGATAGAGCACTGAGAACAGACATCCAAGTCCAGTTCCGAAATTGTGTAAAGAATTTAACGACGATTTGAAATCGGCAACAGAAGAGGCAACATCGTGGCGCTGCAATCGGTTAGTTTCCCATAGTAATTTAATTCACCACTTGAAATTTTTCAATTCACCACTGACTGTGGCAATATTGTGTTTGGCGGCGTTAGTGTTTTCATCGTGTATTGGTTTGCAACCTTACTCAAGTGAAGATTCAAATCCTTACACAACTCTCTTAATGAAATTTGTTCTAGCCTGGATGTCTGTTCTCTGTGGGTAGAGTGATTTTAGTGCATGTGTTAATTTAACAAAACTATGTTTTACGCTGTGTTTCAATAACCATCCACTCTGAGATCCACTTTTGCCATTGCGACGCAATCTCTTTATGGCTTGAGAAACAATACACATAGCAAACAACTACTATTATTCGGGAAGGTTTCGTTTCAGGTAAAACTGTGATTGTAGGCGTTTAAATCAATACCACACACTTACTCAAAGTGCAGAGTTTCGGTACATCAATTCGTGTGGTCAATTATGATTTTTCCTCTTTTTAATCATACGCGATTATTTTGAGTTATACTGACGTAGAGAAAAGTGGCACGAACATTTCTTCTTCAGCCAAACGGCATTCAGCCAAATAGCGTTCGGCCAAATGACCCTTTCGGCCAAATGATCTTTTCGGCCAAATAGCGTTCGGACAAGCGGCAATCACCCAAATGACACTTGACCAAATGACAAACCCTGAAACAAAATCTTCCAGAATGATAGTTGTTTGTTGCTATGTACATTGTTTCGCAAGCTCTCATTTTGCATACGAAGATGGCAACCGCACCAAAGCAGCAGCTAGTCGAGTTGATCTTTATCACCGTTCAATTTTGACACCACCAGATTCCCTCTGTTAAACCAACCTTCAATTCACACCCCACAAAAGCTCTGTAGCACTTCAAAGTTGGATTTCACTGCTGCAGAATGCAGCAAAAGCTGTTCAAATAATCAAATTATTCACTTTTCCTTGTCTGTGAAATGTAAACAACAAGCTTTCATCGTCTGAATGATTTCCGCGTTGCATTGTGTTGGCGTATAATGATCTGGTGGGCAAAAATATTAATTGAAATGTTTTGGTCGTTACTCTCAAGCTACATCCACCTTATTTTAAAAGCTTTCCGTTAAATCATATTTTGAAAATATGATTTAATTTGCGTTGCGAAGGATTCGATCGACTTTTCGAATAAATACCTACGGTCAAATCATAATTTTTGACCATCCTGTGTACCATAGTGTCACGTAGAAAGTGTGTTCGGAATTCAATTCATGTTTCGCCCGAAATCAAGGGGGTGCTAGGTTCAGCTCGATATGTTACCTCTTATCGAGCGTAACCTGAGCTCACCACTACTTATACGACATCAACACCACAGACAAACAGACGTAACTCTTAGAGGAAATTCATCAAACATTTTTGCCTGGTGTCCTTTGCATGAGCACACTGCCACCTGTTGGTAGAACCGCGCTAGACGCTGTCGGCCATGCTGGATTTCGATTTGACGTTTGTCTAACACGCACACTACTACACGAATCACCTGTAATGTTCGTTTGCATCATTCAGCAACGTGTACATCAAAGCGATCGAACACTAGCCCCTCTGGTGGAAGGATAGCGGAAATCAAATGATATTTGAATTGATCGTTAAATGCATGTGCCAAGCCGTTTCGAAGAGTGTTACGTCTGTTAGTCTGTGTCAACACTGTAGCTGGTGCGCAGATGGGAAAACGCGCCCTGGAAGTAGCGGTGCAAAAATTCAGGAAATTTACTCTTCAACTAAAGGTTTTCTAACATCTTCCGGATCAGAATGAATCAAAAAGTAAAATTTGATAATAAACTGCGGATTCCTTGCATTTGACTCCTGCTTTTATGAGCACTTCACAAAACACATTCTATTTGCCAAAAGCGTTTTGCACGGTCTTCCCCAATGAGAAAGGTAAACAGATGAAATGTTTTCATTTTTATTTCCCACTCTATTGCCATGTGGTTATGTGATCCCAATGAGGTACAGATACAGCTGGCGCAGATAAACATTGCAAACCACTGGTTGTCTCTTTTGTACTACCGCTGATCAAATGCAACTCAATTAGTGACGTCACTAATTGAGTTGCATTTGATCAGCGGGAGAACAAAAGAGACAACCAGTGGTTTGCAATGTTTATCTGCGCCACCTGTATCTGTACCTCATTGATGTGATCCTGCAGTTTACAGTTGGAGCATAAATCTATACACCAAATAAGAGGGCACAGCTTAAGCTGTCAAACTCCATAGTAAAAAAATAGGTTGGCACCTCCCTGCCCGAAATAGACGTGGGCAAGACGGAAACAGAATTCGAGGGACAATTATTCAATCTTATTATTTTAAGGAAATTATAGTTCATTCACAATATATTTGTACGTGATATGAAAGCTAACTTATAAATTAGCAAATTATACCAAATTGGCAATGAGGCATTAGGCGAGGTGCAAGAATAATCTCGATCATTATTGGTCGGTGCTTAGGAAGACAAAAATTAGATAAAAACCCTATCAGGTATCAGAAGGCCGGCTCCAGAGGCACGTTATCCTCCATTTGGGACATTTGCCATCGCCATACATATAAGCCTATTTCATCATTTACCTGAGAGAGAATGGGACAAGGGATGGAATGGGATAAGGAAAGTGAAAGGTGATGAAATAGGAAGGGGTGCCAAAGAAGAGGGAATGAACGCATAAGCGCTACGAGAGCTCATGGCCCACACCAAAACGGATTCAATCAGTGCCCTGAAAAAAGGACACTGTAAAACGCATAAGCGTTAAAAGAGCCTATAGCTCATTGGAGGTAGCTTGTAACGTCATGCAACTTTTAATATGGCATTGAAAGGCACGTCATCGAAAGCATCCTCAATTTTCAAGAAAATACCCAAGCAAAAACTACGTTTGAGCGAGTACTTTCTTGAAAACGTATACAACTTTGTGTAAAAGAGTCACTGTGGATATCCCAAACTATTGAGGGCTATTGCTCCGGTTAGCGCAGTAAGGGCGTAATACTGTTGAGGACGCCCTAATTCTCCACAGGCTCCGTTTTATTAGGCCCCCCTAACCATTCATTCCTTGGCACGGTGAGCATGAAGCCGCATAACACCATGAATTAGGGGTCACCTGCTTAGTGGACACTTATCACTGGATCAGGCGGTCCGTAGTGTTATTCTTAGCCAATTGAGACAACCTCTACCGACACTACACAGCTATCTAGGCTGATCGGGAAAAGAAGTTAACATTGATGGTTAACTTCCAAACGAGCCCGAACAGCCTACATTAGGCGAGGTGCAAGAATAAACTCGATAATTATTGGTCGGTGTTTAGGAAGACGAAAATTAAATAAAAACCCTACATACATACACACATTTATTTGTTCACTGTCACATAATCAACAATAGTACGCCACAATACTCGGTTCATGGCTGCCACGGTCACGCTCCACCTGGTCCGCCCATCGTGCTCTCTTGTACCAACCGGATCAGTAGTGAACACCAACTTTCCAGGGTTGTTGCCCGGCAGTCTTGCAACATACCGTGCCCGTTGTATCCTTCCGGCTTTGGCCAGATGCTGGGCTTCCTTCTACGCCACACACCGTTCTCCTGCACACCGCCAAAGATTGTCTTAAGGACAGACTTGTTAGAATCCCAAAATGGCCACCACAATAGCCGACTTTGGCACCTACTCATGATTTTGAGCACACAAAGCTCTTCGTAAACAAAACCATCGCACCTGATCTTCTTATTATAAGCTTATTACAAGTGAGCAAGGACAGAGTTATAAAATACACTGTTGTTTGAAGCTTGCTTCTTGAGATTCGTGCGTCTGAAGTTCTGATGCACTGTTCAAGCGGGATTTCAAGACGTTTTTCCTTAAGCACGCGTCACTCGAAAACTCCGAGTGCTTGCAGGTATTCCTCGAGCCTGGTCCATGTCTCGTGTTCGTAGAGGACCACCGGTCTTATTAGCAGTTTGTTCATGATTCATCAGGGTTCTTTCCTAAGCAAACCATATCCATACGCCAGTGTGCACTTACCACCTTTGGCACCGGAAAGTGACAGAGCACCGGGGTATACGGATAGCTCAAGCGGAGTAAGCCTAGGCGTGGCGGGGGCTTGGTAGCGGACTCTGCCTGCAGGGTCTTTTCAGAAATTTCACACATTCAGAAGCAACTCTGTACAAGCGACACGGCGCCGCTTCCAAAGTGTCTGAGCCCAGTTGGGAGTGAATCGGGCACATCCGAAAAAAAAACGCCAGTAAGTTCCTGATTACGGTATACTGCTCTTTGCTTAGAAATTGATAAAAGATGGTACACTCTTAAGTAACTATGCACAAGTGAGCTGGTAGTGACGGCATTCCATCCCCTTCATAGGGTCGGGTGATACTGACCTGAAACGTCGGATTGGCTATAATGTAGGCGTGGTCTTCCTTCCCATGACAGAAGTGAGACCTTAAACTACGTCCCCGACCTGTACCTAGCTTGGTCACTGGCGCAGACCTCCCGTGGACGCTGAACCGCAACAGGAGTGGGCTACCGAAAATGGTGATAGTCGCGGAGCAGCTCG
This sequence comes from Aedes albopictus, assembly GCF_035046485.1. Lineage (NCBI taxonomy): Eukaryota > Metazoa > Arthropoda > Insecta > Diptera > Culicidae > Aedes > Aedes albopictus. Next base: position 506,193,908 of record NC_085137.1, on the reverse strand, counting down.
ATGAAGGGCAAGAAGCCTGCACCGTCGTAGAGGAAGGGGACGGCCAACGTGAGCAACCAGGCCCCCAAGTCAGTTGCAAAACGCGCAAAGGGCAGGGAAATCAAACTCCAGGAGGGGGCAGCCCCAAGAAAACGAGGGACCAACCGAGCCAAGCGAAGCAGATCTCCTGTGTCACGGTTGGGAAAAAGTAGGAGCGAAGCGTTGGTCTTCAAAACTGAGGTGGATAGTTACGCCGAGCTATTGAGGGCCATGCTAGGCGAAAATCTTCTCTCACTGTTGGCGCGGATGTATAAAGCATCCGGCACACCAGGACCGGAAGAAGGAAGCGGCCAAGAAGGGCATCTCCTACAAGGTACTAGTTTTGAAGGTACTGGGCGAATGGGTGCAAGTGAGGGCCTTGACGACCCTCCAGTGTAAGCTCCCTTAAGCAGCCGTGAGAGGTAGATGCACTAAGTGCATCGATCCGTCTACGACAAGGCACGCAGCCGCTAGAGGCGTGTTTAAATGCTTCGAATAAGGACACCAGTTGTGGGCGTGTAAAAGCTCTGATAGGAGCAAACTCTTGGCAGGAAGTGCGGAGTGGAAGGCCACATCACCAGGGAGTGCAACTCGGCACCAAAAGACCCACTTTAAACCTACGGCGGCTTATTCTATGCGTGTAAGAGGTGTACATCACTTTTACGATAAGACCGATGAGCAGCGAAGGAGATCTTCTGGCGACCCGTCGGCAAACAGATCTATGTGCCTTCTTGACACCACCTGGAAACTGTAGGAGCAGATCATTCTGTCGAGGCTGATGATCTATACCGAGAAACCAGATGACTCTGAGCTTTCGGATAACAAGTTCGGCTTCCGAAAAGGTCGATCGATGGTGAACGCAGTTAGGGCTGTAACCAAAACAGTCGAGATAGCGCTCCAAAGGAGCTATTGCGCGGTCGTCACGCTGGACGTGAAGAATGCGTTCAACAGTGTCAGCTGGGCCGCCATCGAGTGCGCCATACACCACCTAGGAATCCCGGATAGCCGGATACAGGAGGAAGAGCTACTTCCTGAATACCAGTAGTGTACACATTATCGAGGATAATCCTACTATGAACATTGCGCACAAAAATGGTGGCAGACCAAGCCGTTAGCAGTCAAACTAAAACAGCTCTGAAAAGCATTGAGAGTAGAGGAGACACGAGCGTCTACTAAAAGAATGACCTGATTTTAGTTAAGTACATTCTAAATTAATTGGTTTTGGTGATTGACGAAAAAGTACATTCGAGACTTTTATAAAATCACTAGTCGTGGGCGAAGGAATTCGCTTAATAGGATACTAAGAGCTTATAGTATTTCGGCTATTTGGGAGTGGGGCTCTGGTGTGCAATTCTTTTTTCGGCAAAGTTTTAGTGCTTGAAAAGATCTACCATTTACCGTCATCAACAGCTTGAAGCTAAATTGCACTACAAAACTACATAAGGCAACTGTAAACTACATTAGGTTGTCAAGCAACTGTTACGATATGCGACAGCTCTAGGCCCTAATGACTTGGAAGGATAGAGTCTTCGGAAATGTTGATCAGTACGACATAGACTTTCACTTCCAGTGACGCTTTTATAGGCTTACATACAAAGGGTCGCTTTAGTGATTCTTTATTACTATCCTAATACAAAACAAAAAGTTGCACGGCGATCTGGTATGCGTTGAGCTGTGTGCCAGTCAAAGAATTTCTTCATTTTTTCTGTTTTCTTGTTCGATTTTGCCACTAGAATTTGGGCTGTTACTCTTCAGCTTAGTGCTCTTCAAGCACTTCTTCAGTTATGGAATGTAGGTTTAATTTTTGTACCCTTCAATAAATGTGTACATTGTGTAGCAAGCAAAATGATACACTATACCCAGGAAGTCAACAAAATGTCCCGACTTCAATCAAACCCGCCATCTTCGGTTTAGCTATCCTCAAACCTCATTCACTAGACAGTCGAGAGATCCTAGCCAAAATGAGTAAGTATCAAAATAGTCTGCACGTCAAACACTTCTAGGTTAGCAATCCGTTGTCTGAATTTGTAAGGGAGGTTTCCAAAAGAATCTGCAGCAATATGGCCAAGGATTTTGCCAGTTCCACTGGGAATTCTTCCGGAGGTTTCTCCGGTGATGTTTACTGAGATTCATGCAAGAGTTTCTTCTGGAGTAGCATTTGAAAATTTCATATGTATATTCTAATTGAAGCGCCCAGATGCAAAAGGGTGTAAGTGACCATTTTGTCGATTTTGAGCTGTGTATATCAAAAAATTCTTAAGATTTCCTGCTTTTAGGAACTTTTTTAGGTTATTTTCACAATGATTTAAAAAATTACAATAAATCGTAGAAATTTGGGTCAATTTTGAAACTCCACACATTTTGCAAGAATGAAAAATCGGTGAAAAACTATATGTCTCATTAGTTTATAACTTGAAATTCCTTCAGAGTTGTTCTGAGACTACTTCAGAGATTTCTTCTGGAATCACTCCAAAAATGTTTCTGAGATTACATCATGCAATATTTTGCTTTTTTATCTTAAAATTCGTTAAGATGTATTTTGTGAGGAATCTCCAAGGAGTTTTTGCCTTTCTCGTACACCAGAGTGTACTAAAAGGCTATATGTTCACTCAAAAAACAAATTTTCGTTAGAAGACTCAGAGGGTCGAGGCTCATATATGAAACTATCAACTCAGTTTGACGATTTGAGATGATGTCTGTATGTGTGTATGTATGTCTGTGCGCAAAAAAGTTCACTAACTTTGAGGGCACTTCCCACTAATCGATTTTACGAACTTTAGCATGAATGGAATCAGTATTTTACCGCATTGTTTGCTATTGAAAATGGTGAGGATCGGTCCTGCCATTCCGGAGTTATGGCCATTTAGGCGAGCCGGTCCGTTACCCCAGGAAGGGGCCAGATATGAAAATGTTACAAACCCATGCATGCGACACATCAAACCGCGGCATTTTCGTTAACCTGATGAACGATAAGTAGAAACATAGTCTCAGACATTATCTGAACCGGTAGTGTTCCGGAATCGGTTGCAGGTGTCCCACTGGAAGTGGCCAAATATAAAAGTTAACCAAACTCATGCATGTGACACATCAAATCGCGGTTATTTTGGTAACCTGATGGAAGGTAAGCGAAAAAATAGTTTCAGATCATATTTAGGACAACCGGTAGTGTTCCGGAACCTGTCCCGGGTGTCCCGCCGAAATTGGTCAAATGTAAAAGAGAACCAAACCCGGTGTTCCCTCGGATGTGGTAAAATGTTAAATTGTACACCAACATCGAGTCATGGTTTTTTTTCGATAACCTGCTGGACGGCTAGTAAGTAAATTGGCACAGTCCACATAAGTTAGGCATAAAATCAGCCATTTCAGACCCCCTTACTCCACCTGGTTTAACGCATTTTGTATGAATATTCAAATGTAACGCTAAGCTAGGCTCCACCTCCTCCTATGGCGTAACGTAATTTGTGTACGATACCTTACTACCGCTAGTGTTACCGGTTCTGGGTGTTCCTCTAGAAGTGGCCAAATGCAAAAGTGAACAAAACTTATACATGGGGCACATCAAATAGTAGCTCTTTTGATATCGTAATGAACGGTTAGAAGAAGATAGTTTTAGACCATTTTTGGGACAACCGGTGGTGTATCGCAACCGCTTCCAAGTGTCCCACCGGAAGTGGTCAAATGTAAAAATGCATGCGACACATAAAAAACGGCTTTTTTGATAATCTGATAAACGATTAGCAACAAAAAAAAATCTCAGACCACATTAGATACTACCGGTGGTGTTAAAGAACCAGTATGGGTGTTTTGCAGGGATTACGAATGTAATTGATTATTCGTGATTATTCGTGATATGTGAAGTAATCTTGACAATACTAAAGCGATCTCATCAAATCACACCATTTTAGATTGATTAGATTTTGGATTCCTGAGGCGTAAAGGAGCGGTCCATATACTACGAAGAATCATTTTTGGCCCCATTCCCCTCTTTCGAAATGTATATGGAGCGTTGGCTTCAGGATTCAGGGAATGACCATGAATGACCATGAGTACATATTCGACGAGAAAGGCACTCACCACAGGGTTGTTTAATCTATGTTTTTTTTTTATTCCTTTACGTAATAATTTATTTGATGCGTAAATTCGTTCCAGTAGATTGTACTGGAATGCTCTCAAAAGTTCCACCGACAATTCCTTTCGAATCCGACCGGCGTCAGGATTCTGAAGTATAAAATTAATAAAACTTGCATGCTTACTTGAACCAAGTATCCCATCAAAGAAGAATACAGTCTCTCCAAGATATCAGGATGCTCAGCTATGAGGTTTTTAAAATCAGCCTGTTCACTAGCGCCGCCAAGTGGTAGAACTTCGACACAAGTGTCCCATTTTATATAAGCCTGTGGCATACTGATCAACTTTGACGAGACACCGCACAATGGTCCAATTTTGAGAAAAGCTGGCAGAAACTCAATTTTTGAACATCTCTTAAATGGGTTTCAGTATATCGATCATTCATCCACAATATCAGAAGCGTTGACTGTCTTTTAAATAAATTGGAAATTATGAGTTTGTATCTTTTTACAGCGCTAAATAGCTGCTGATGGAAAATTGGCTGATTTTTTGATAAAGAACACAAGCAAGTTCAACCACTACAAAAGTCTAATAATATAAGTAATTCAGTGTTCTTTATTTTATTCGTAAGTTCTTGTGTATATTAGGCACCTGTAATGGAAAAAGAGATCAAAGTAACACTTTTGGCTTCATAATTAACATCACATATTATTAGTACTAGAAATTCTTATAATTCAACTTCAAAGTGTCTATCAAATCGCTCCCACCTACTCACCGCGCAGATATTTGGTGCAAACGCTCGTCTAAGTATGCAGAATTGATTAAGGAAAATTGCAGCTGCCAAGAGCTGCCAAAACATTTGCGCCATAATGATATGTGTATAGCCAAATTGTATGGAAAACAGCAATTTTGTTCGGAATTCTATCGAAGAAATCGACAAATATTGAAAATGCCATTAATATGAAATTGAGAGCTCAATAATGTTTCAATATATTCATTTAGGCTAAAACTAGCAGACTACTATGATTTGGCAATTTTTGCCACGTATTTTCAAATCTGGACCACTGTGCACCGCCTTTGTAAGTTATCAGGGTTTTGAGCTATGAGGATTTGAAATTGTACATGCGCACTACCCAGACAACCAGTAATCGTATAAGATGTGGCATAAGATGATAAAGTGGAGGCCATATACGTGCATGCCTCCATTTAGGCGCATGAAAAATGTACGCATATCGCCTCCACTTTAACATCTTATGCAGCATCTTATACGATCACTGGTTGACTGGGTAGCGCTGCCTAGTGGAAGAATTACGAATTTTACAGCTCATCATCTGTAAGTTATTGGCCTACTCAACAACTTTGCGTAGACACTATCCTTCCAAATTATCATGGCCTTGAGCTGTCGCATATCGTAACAGTTGCTTGACAGCCTAATATAATTCTTGCAGTAGTGTAATTTAGCTTGAAACTGTTGATGCCGCCTCTAGCGGCCCAGTTACCAACTAATCATATTAACGAAAGTTTTAAATGGTAGATCTTTCCAAATATTGTTTTGCCTTTCTCGTACACTAAGTGTACTGGAAAGGCTATATGTTCACTCCAAAAATGACTTTTTGATAGAAGGCCCGGAGGGTCGAGTCACATATACCAATCAACTCAGCTCGACGAATTGAGGTGATGTCTGTGTGTGTGTATGTGTGTGTGTATGTGTGTGTGTATGTATGTGTGTATGTGTACAAAAAAACTCACATCACTTTTTGGCAGTAAACCTCAACCGATTTTAATGACCGACGGTTCATTCGACGCGGAATCTGGTCCCATTGTTTCCTATTGAAAATGGTTCGGATCGGTCCGGCCGTTCCGGAGTTATGGCCATTTAGGTGTTCCGGACCGGTACCCCAGGAAGGGGCCAGATATGAAAACGCTACAAACCCTTCCATGCGACACACCAAACTACGGCATTTTCGTTAACTTGATGAACGGTAAGCAAAAAAATGGCCTCAGACCATATCTGAATCGGTAATGTCTCGGAACCGGTTCCGGGTGTCCTGCCGGAAGTGGCCAAATATAAAAGTGAACTGAACCCATGCATGCGACATATCAAACCGCGGCTTTTTCGATAACCTGATGAACAGTAAGCAGGAAAACATTCTCAGACCATATCGGAACCGGTAGTGTTCCTGAACCGGTTCTAGATGTCCTGCCGGAAGTTTCCAAATATAAAAGTGAACCAAATCCATGCATGCGGCATATCAAAGCGCGACATTTTTGATAACCCAATGAAAGGTTGGCATAAAAAATACTCAGACCATATCTAAACCGGTAATGTTTCGGAACCGGTTCCGGATGTCCCGCTAGAAGTGGTCAAATATAAAATTGAACCAAATCCATGCATGCGACACAGCAAAGCGCGGCAATCAAATAGGCTCAGACTATTTAAGAGACTTCCGGCAGTGTTCCGCAACCGGTTTCGTGCCGGAAGTGAAACCAAACCCATGCATGCGATACCTCAAATCATGGCTTTTCAGGTAACATGATGAACAGTTGCAAGAAAATAGACGCAGTGGTGTCCCACCAGAAATGGTTAAATGTAAAAGAGAACCAATAGGTACATGCGACATATCAATGACCTATTCAGTAACATGATAAACGGTTAGCCAGCAAATAATCTAAGACCATATTTGGGAGAACCGGTAGTGTTCCAGAACTGGCGACGAGACGAGTAACCCGCCGGAAGTGGTAAAATATAGAAGGGAATCAAATCATAGTGGCGTTTTTGATAATCTGATGAACGGTCAACAAGAAAATAGTCTCAGGCCACATCTAGAACTTGTAATAGTATTTCGGAATCAGTTGCGGGTGTTCCATCGGAAGTGATTAAATAGAAGTGAATCAATTAATTTTCGTCTTTTTGGGTAACCCAATGAATAGTTGACAAGAACATAGTCTCAGACCATATTTGAGACAACCGGAATCGGTTCCAGGTGTCCCGTCGGAAGTGGTCAAACGTAAAATTGATAAAACCCCATGCAAGCATATTAAATAGCGGAAATATAAAAGTGAACAAAATAAATGTCAAAGCGATAAATCAAATCGTGGCTTTTTTGATTGGCTGGAAACGTTGGGTGGGATTATAAGTGAATAAATCGTCAAAGTCTTCATATATGCAAGAAAACAAAATCGTGACCAAAGCGATCTCATCAAATAACACCATTTCAGATTCCTGCGGTGCACATATATAGTAAGATGGATCAATATTTTATGGAAAAATTATAATTTAATCGCAACAACACCAAATAACGTTCAATAAAGTTCTATCTTCAATCTCCTTTTGCTTTCAAATTACTGCTCACAATTTGGGTGCGGCTGGTTGAGCCATCGCTCTTCTCATTGCGATTTAAAATTTAATGGAAAATTTTCTTTTTCTGATTTTTTCTCGCAGGGAGGTCAAATTTTACATGAGTCGTGTTACCAATGAAGTGAATAATGGTCGAAGATCACAAAGTGATCTGTGATTGTAAATAAAGTTAACCTTCTTCATGCTTTAGCTGATGTTCAACTCGCTGCCGTAGCGAATGGAATGGACTCATAATGACCCGAGGGTTTAGGTGATCAAGCAGTCAACTGAGAGGTCTGAAATTTCTCAGCTCTATTTTGCTGTTGAAAAATCGATAACAGCTCTGTTAAAATTGTTGCTTTTCTATATAAAATGTTATCAGGATTCAGGAACATTTTGGCTAACGTTGACAGAAAGATCATGAGTTCATATTCGACGAGAAAGGCACTATCACCACTAGGTGGATTAATCTGGGTTTTTTATCTGTATTAACGAGATTTTTAGCCCTTGGCTAGTTCATCTCGGGACCCACGCTTTACTTCCCTTCCGAAGGAAGAACTCACATTTTGCGAGTTTGTCGGGAGTGGGATTCGATCCCAGGTCCTCAGCGTGTTCCAAATACTAAAACTATGCCGAAGAAAGAATAACGCTATCTCTTAACACACCCAAGATAATCGGCCTCACCCCAAAATAGCCGAAATCCTACTATGAATCGTAATTCATCACTCCCAAGCAATCCACCGCCATTATCGGAAAGGGTAGCAATTTCTCTGCCTAGTATTGTCTGTGAATCACGTGCGACGTACTACGATCACAAGTTTGAAAAAAGCTGATGTTTCCAAAAGTAGTTACGCCCTTTTGTAATGTAAGTGCCGGATATCAATTTCTACACAAATATTTCACAAAAACTCTTATTATCAAGGGAATGTTCGGGGGAATGAGAGGGGCGTGGTTTATTTTATACAAACAGCACATATTTAACCGATTCCTCTTGCACATAAAACCATGCAAATCCAAGTTTAATATGTAGTTACCAGCACACAGGACTTCACAAGATTTGCACAGAGATAAGCTGTAACATGCTTAACCTTTCACTTACATGCAACTCGTATCACACACACATCACTTAATCCCCATGAAGCAACCGACAAAAGGCCAACTCTCAAAGACAAAGCGAAGCCTGCTATTAAAGGATATTAGTCCTTTGAAAAATTGCTCTCCAGCCGGAGTACAATTAATTTTCCTTCACTGCAGTGTACACACATCGGGATTGCATTCTGGAACAGTCCTCCTGCGATGCCCCACAAGAACCCAGCCAACGAACAGAGCAGAAGCAGAGAGGCAACAGTAACTTGCACTTGAGTGTGCACTTTGTGTTACGTGTCTTCCGCAACATCCTCAAAAGAACAAAGAGAACAGGAAGCCACTCATCTTCAGCAGGATCACGTGCGTCTGCTACCTTACTGGCACCCATCTACCTACCTCTGCAGTATCTTCAAAAAGGTGCAGTTCACTGCCTGCCGGAAAGAACATGTTCCCGTCGTCTGAACTGAGAGATGAATGCTTTGGAAAACAGAAGCCCACACAGAGGAACTGGGGCCAGGCAAAAACTTTATTAATTGGTCGCTTTGGGCGTTTCTTACGCTATTACTGTGGGAATGAGAATGAGCAGAAAGTGGAACGCAACCGACGATAGACCGTTGCTAATGAATAGCGAATTTGTCTGACGGTACATCTTCTGCGGAATTTTCGTCAACTTCACTGTAACTATAGGGTGAATCTGTGAAATTATGTGGGAGGATTTCATTGGAAGATTTTGAAAGTTATCTTACGGTGATCCAGGAATTATTTAAAGCATTCCTGCAGGAATTCCTCCTGAAAGTTCCCCAGAAATTCTTCCAGGGATTTCTCTATGGATTCCTCCAGGAGTTCCTCTGAAGATTTCTCAAGAAATATCTCTACAGATTCCTCCAGAAGTTCTCACAGGCATGTCTCCAGGAGTTCCTCCACGCATTACTTCAGGAGTTCCTCTAGGGAATGCTCTAGGGATTGCTCTAGGAATTCCTCCAGGAACTCTTTTAGAAAATCCTCCAGGAATTCTTTTAGGAAATCCTCCAGGCATTCCTCCAAGAAATTTCTATAGGGATTCCTCCAGGGATTCATCCAGGCATTCCTTCAAAATTTAATTCTGGTCGCCTCCAAGAATACCTTTATGAATTCCACTAGGAATTACCCCAGGTATTCCTGCAGAAATTCCTCCAGGAATTGTTCCAGGAATATCTTCAGAAAAATCTGCCGCAATTTCTCCAGGAATTTCTCTAGGAAATCATCCTCCCGGAGTTTATACAGGGATTATTCCAAGGATTCCTCCAGAGATTCCTGCATGAAATACTCCTGAGATTCCTCTAGGAATTCCTTCAATAATTTCTTCAGCAATCTAGGGTTTACTTCAGAAATTCCCCTAGGAATTACTCCAGGCATTCCCCCATGCATTCCTCCAAGATTTCATCCGGGTATTTCCCTAGGGACTCCTCCAGGAATGCCACCAAGAATACCTCCAGGAATAACCCCAAGAATTTCTCCAGGAATTTCTCCAAGAAATCCTCCAGGAATTCTTCTTGGAATTCCTATTGGAATTTATTCCTATTCTCTAGAGATACCTCAAGAAATTCCTCTAGAAATTCCACCAGGAATTCTTTAAAGGATTCCTCCAGAGACTCTATCTGAAAGTTCTCCAGCAATTCGTCATAAAAATCATCCAGAAATTCTTCCAGGAGTACCTCTGAAGATTTCTCAAGGAATGTCTGTATAGATTCCACCAGGAATTCTCAAAGGCATGTCATCAGGAATTCTCAAAGGCATGTCATCAGGAATTCCTTCAGGAATTCCTCCAGTCATTCCTTCAGGAGTTCCTCTAGGGAGTCCTCTAGGGATTGCTTTAGGAATTCCTCCAGGAATTATTTTAGAAATACCTTAAGGAATTCCTCCAGGAGTTCCTCTAAGGATTTCTATAAGGATTCCTCCAGGGATTTAACCAGGCATTCCTTCAGGATTTAATTCTGGGACTGCTCCAGGAATACCTTTAAGAATTCCACCAGGTATCACTCCATTAAGACTAATTCCAATAGAAATTACCTCAGTAATTTCTGCAAAAATTACCTCAAGAATTCCTGCAGAAATTCCTCCAGGAATTAATCCAGAAATTCTTCCAGAAATTTCTTCAGAAATAACTACGGCTATTTCTCCAGGAAATCATCCTCCCGGAGTTTATACAGGCCTTATTCCAAGAATTCCTGCTTTCTTCCAGGGTTTTCTTGAGGAATTTATCCAAAAATTTTTCCTCCAGGGATTCCTCCAAGGATTCCTTCTAGGATTTCGTCCAGGCATTTCCCCAAGGACTCCTCCAGGAATGCCACCAAAAATACCTGCAGGAATTTCCCCAAGAATTTCTCCAGGAGTTGATCTAGAAATTCCTCCAGGAATTCATCCGGAAAATCCTACAGCAAATCCCTCAAGGAATTTCTCCAGGAGATCCTCCAGGGATTTCTATTTGCAATTCATTCAAGAGTTTCTTCAGTAATTCCTACAAGAGTTTTTCCAGCAATTCCTCCGGGAATTCTTCCAGGGTTTCCTTGAGGAATTTATTCAGAAATTCCTCCAGAAATTTATCCTCCAGGGCTTCCTCCAAGGATTCCTCCAGAGATTTCTCCAGGAATTGGTTCAAGGGATTACTCCAGAAGTTTCACCAGGAATTACTCCAGGAATTCCTTCAATAATTTATCCAGGAATTCTTCTTGGAATTCCTAATGGAATTTATACCTATTCTCTAGAGATACCTCATGGAATTCCTCTAGAAATCCACCAGAGATTCCTCGCGGAATTCCTCCAGGATTGTTTTAAAGGATTCCTCCAGGGACTCTACCTGAAAGTTCTCCAGCAATTCGTCATGAAAATCCTCCAGAAATTCCTCCAGGAGTTCCTCTGAAGATTTCTCAAGGAGTTTCTGTATAGATTCCACCAGGAATTCTCAAAGGCATGTCTTCAGGAATTCCTTCAGGAGTTTCTCCAGGCATTCCTTCAGGAGTTCCTCTAGGGAGTCCTCTAGGGATTGCTTTAGGAATTCCTCCGGGAATTATTTTAGAAATACCTTCACGAATTCCTTCAGGGATTCATCCAGGCATTCCTTCAGGATTTTATTCTGGGACTGCTCCAGGAATACCTTTAAGAATTCCACCAGGAGTTACTCCATTAGGATTAATTCCAGTAGAAATAACCTCAGGAATTCCTGCAAAAATTATCTCAAAAATTCCTGCAGAAATTCCTCCAGGAATTAATCCAGAAATTCTTCCAGAAATTTCTTCAGAAATAACTACGGCAAATTCCCCAGGAAATCATCCTCCCGGAGTTTATACAGGCCTTATTCCAAGATTTCCTCCAGGGATTCCTGCTTTCTTCCAGGGTTTTCTTGAGGAATTTATCCAAAAATTTCTCCTCCGGGGATTCCTCCAGATACTCTTCCAGGATTTCGTCCAGGCATTTCCCCAAGGACTCCTCCAGGAATGCCACCAAAAATACCTGCAGGAATTGCCCCAAGAATTTCTCCAGGAATAAATTTAGAAATTCCTCCAGGAATTCATTCGGAAAATGCTACAGCAAATTCCTCCAGGAATTTCTTTTTGAAGAATTTCTTCAGTAATTCCTACAAGAGTTTTTCCACCAATTCCTCCGGGAATTCTTCCAGGGTTTCCTTGAGGAATTTATTCAGAAATTTCTCCAGAGATTTATCCTCCAGGGCTTTCTCCATGGATTCCTCCAGAGATTTCTCCAGGAATTGGTTCAAGGGATTCCTCTAGAAGTTCCAGCAGGTATTTCTCGAGGAGTTTACCAGGAATACCTTCAGGGATTCCACAAAAGATTCTTCCCAAGATTCCTCCAGGAATTCCTCGGATGATTCCTCCAAGAATTCTTCCTGGAATATCTCCAGCAATTCTTCTAGGAATTTCTTCAGAATTTTTTCCAGGGATTCCTCCCAGAATTGCTATTGAGATTCCTCCAGAATTTCATTTAGAGATTCCTCCAGGAATTCATCCAGGGATATTTCCTCGGAAGTACCCAAAGTATTCCTGTAGGGGTTGCTCCAGGAATTTTCCCTGGGATTTCACCAGGAATTTGTCCAGAAGTTCTTTCAGGCATTCCTCCTGAGGATCCTCTTGAAATTGCTTCAGTGATTCCTTCAAAATTTTTCCAAGAATTCCCCAGGGGTTCTTCCAAGTATTTCTGGAGAAATTTTTCTAAGGATTCCTCCCGAAATTTCTCAAGAGTTTTCTTCAGAAACTTCTCCAGGGATTTCTCCCAGAATTCCTCTAGGAATTCATTTAAGGATTCCGTCAGGATTCCTCCCAGGGTTGGCTGCATGAATTCATCCAGGAATTTCTGCAGTAAGTCCTCCAGGGTTTCCTTCAGGCATTCCTGCAGGAATTCCTCCATAAATTCCTCCGTTAATTTCTTTAGGAATTCCTCCACGGTTTCATCCAGGGATTTCTCTAGATATTTATCCAGGGGATACTTCGGGCATTCGTCCAGAAGTTTCTCTAGGGATGCCTCCAGGAAATCATCAAATTATTTCTTCAGGGATTTCTCCAAGAATTCTTCTAGCGGATTCTCCAGGAATATTTTCAGAAAATTCTCCAGGGATTTCGATAGGAATTTCTCTAGGGATTCCGCCAGGAATGTGTCTAGAAATTCCTACTGGATTTCCTCCAGAGATTCCTCCCATATTTGCTCTAAGAATTCCTCTAGGAATTCATCCAGGGATTTCTGCAGGTATACTTTGAGAAATTCTTTCAGGGATTCCTACAGGGTTTACTCCAGGCATACCTGCAGAATTTCCTCTAGAGTTTTTTTTCACGATTTTTTTCAGGGATTGCTCCAGGAGTTCTTTCAGGGATTACTCCAGGAATTCATGTAGTGATTCCTTCGGAAATTTCTCTCTGGATCTCAAAAACAAATATTCAGGGGCTCTATCAGAACTTTCGGAAATCCGTTCATCATCTTTTCCAAAAATTCCTTCAAGAGTTTTTCTAGAATTATCTGAAGATTTTTTGATTTACTTGAAGTATTCTAGAGGAATTCCTCTAGCGATTTGTATTGAAATACTTGAAGATAAGTCAGGAAATTATCCAAGAAGCCATCCAAGAATTCTTTCACAGTTTTTTCACAATTATTTCCTAGAAATCTTTAAGGAGTTCATTCACAGATTCAGGAATCAGATATTTAGGAGTTCATCTATGAATTCCTTCAAGAATACCTCCTATAGCACCTGCAATGAAGATTCTTCAGAAATTCCTCCTGCAATTCCTTCAAGAATGTATCCTGTTATTTTTTACAGTCAATGTGACTTACTTTAAGTACTCACATGCTATAAGCGCTATCAGTCATTTCTCCAGGATTTTTTTTTTCAGGAATTCCCCGAGAGAAGACTCTTTGGGAATTCTCTCAGGATTTCCTCCCGATATTTCTCTAGAAACTGCATCACGAATTTCTCTGGAAATTGCTTATTGAATTCCTCCAGACATTTTTTTTTTATTTCATTACAAATATTTGGCCAGGAATTCCTTCAAGTGAATGCCAGGATCATTTCAAGAATTTCATCATTCTCCGAAAATACTCCTAAAATTATTTTTCAAAAATTTCTCCGGGGATACCAATCAGAAATTCTTACAAGGACACCTGGAGGGTTTCCTCTAGTGCTAGTTTCAAGGCTTTTAAGAAACTAGCTTCAAAAATTATTCCAAGGATCCTTCTGAGAATACGTCAATTGACATTTGTATAAGATTATGTTCTGAGAAGATTTTTTTTTCTATCTGTATTAACGAGATTTTTAGCCCTAAGCTAGTTCATCTCGGGACCCACGCTTTACTTCCCTTCCGAAGGAAGAACTCACATTTTTTGAGTTTGTCGGGAGTGGGATTCGATCCCTGGTCCTCGGCGTGATAGTCACGTGCTTTAACCATCACACCAGGTCCGCTCTGAGAAGAGTGTATGCAGTATGGGAGTAAATAAAATTATTCTTACAGAAACTCCGGCAAGGATGTATTCAATACAAAAATTCAATAAACAATACAACTGAAGGTTTATTCTCAGAGGAATGGAGGCAATTTCAAGATTGCTAATAAGCTTAGACAAATTGGATGATTAATTAATGAAAAAAACTCCAGTTAGTCATAAAATACATCATGCTTCCATTGTGCTCTACTGGAGAAAAAATTAAAGGAAATTATCAAGAAAATTCTGGGTTAGTCCTAAAAAGAGTTCGAAATTTTCAAAAGAGTTCAGCTATGAGTTGTTGCGATAGTTTTGCTGATATGTTTCAACAAAAAAAAATATTATAAGCTCCAGAAGAAACAATGCACGAGTAAATAAAAATCCTCAACATTCCTTACCATTATATGAATTCCACGAGGAAACACTTGACAATGTTTTGCAGCAATGCTGCCAGAAAATTCAGAGGCTTTTTTGGATACCCATTAAAGAATCCCTTTTAAAACTATCATTTAGATTTCGTTTCTCGGCGATTTAAAAAAAGAAGTTAAAAGTTGGTTATACATTATTTCCAAACAAAACTAACAGAGTTATACCAACATATACCATTTTAGATAATGATCTTTAAAGTGTGACAAGTTGAAAATAGTCCAAAATAACTATCAATTTAAACACATATTATGCCAAATATATGTGTATTCTAGATCTATGTTTGTCATTAAGACAGTGGCTTTCTGAATTTTTATTATTCCTATATATAGTCATGAAAAATTTCTGGGGGGGGGGGCTGGTGGATTCTGGGGGAGGGGGGGCTGGCCCCCAAGCCCCCTCTCTAGCTACGCCAATGTTCACCTTACTAAAACGCACCTCGCAAAAACTTGGTACTGTAAAAGCAGCAAAAAAAACAAAAAGAAAAGCTTCAGAGCCTCTTCGCTGCCTGATAGCTTGCGGGGCTGTTAATAGTGAAAATGAAAAAGATGCTTTCTTACTCAACGATGGGAAGTGTAAGCCGGCCAGAAAAAGACCCAAGTGGAGAAAGGATGGGATACTCATAATGAAATTCAACCGCATAAAAACTTACATCTTGTGGGCGGATTAAAGCGCGCTTTCGCACAATCTGCTGGCAACAGCGAGCGTGGTGGAAGACAATCCGGCGAAAATAGGAAAGCATGATTTGAATTTAATGAGATACGAGTGCTCAACGCTGCGGTTTTTTCATGTTTTGCGTGGAAGAAAGTACTAGTTATCGGCAAAGCTGAAAGATGTTTAGATAATTTCCAGTTTAGATGTCAAAAGCATGCCTAATTTCTTTAAATATTTCATAAAATAGAGCTGAAAGTTTCAGCATTTGTTTGGTTTTTTTTAAATAAGAGCGTAGGATTGTGAGTGATACCGATAATTGCAATATTCTGCAACAGCTAACATCAAACTTCCTGGGAATTTTGCTTACAAAATACTATGAAACAGCTCAATTATCACACCAAAGCAATCATGGCTCTGACACAACAGCACGTGAATGAAGCCCAAAAAACAGCACCAGTTCCATAACCTTGTATGCCCATAACAGGGGGTGCTTTCAGAGCAAACAAACCAGCAAAAGCCTCCATAATAAACGCAATTCCACTAAAATAAAGAAAATAAAAAAACACATCAGTTGCGTTCTTTATTGGGCCTGACATTGTAAAGCTTCAAACAACTTTGTATCGCCTTGCTGTGTGACTCGTATGACTTTTCCCCCGGAATTTCTGCCGAATCCCCAATTTCGGAAGCACCTTATCTGAAACGTTTCGCAAAAAAAAAAAAAACGAAACAGAGACGAAGAAAGTAGAACAGTTGACAATCTTTCTTTTTTTATTTTGCAGCCATCCCGTCGTGAGAACTTTATATCGCGTTCCCTCTTTGAGCCCTCCCACGCCCCTCTGTTTTCATATTTATGGCTTTCAAGGAACAAACTCATCCCGTTATTGCCGTGTTTGCGGTGTGAAGGGATATGAAAGTAAAAATAAAAAGGCGATGAGGAGCGGAAAACTTGAAAACTGCAATCACTTTTGGAGGGCTTATCGCGGAGCCGCTTCGATCGAACACCGTGCACCACTGACTGTTGCGCACAGGTGGTTGGCGTGTGACGAGGTCAATACTTGACTCAGAAAGTGCACTACAAGAGGCAGCATGGTATTTGTAAGAGCCAAATAAGGCAACTGGATAAAGTCACCATATGGGGAGCCGATATGGTAAGGTGGCACAAATGTCCCAAATGGAGGATAACGTGCCTCTGGAGCCGGCCTTTTGATAATTTGGTCCAACATTATATAAAAAAAACTTAAACTTCAAAAGCTTGGAGGATTCCGTCTCAATTTATTTATTCCTTTTGTCACGCATAAGCTCCAGTAAAAATTAGGTTCAATTCCATAAATTCAAGGGCAAAGGAAGCCCTTCAATTAAAAATGGTGAAGGTGATCAAAGAACACTAAATTGAAGACAGGCAGGTCAAGTTCCTGTGAGGACGTAGAGCCACAAAGAAGATGAAGAACTGTTGTTGTTTCCCTACGCATGTAAAGGAAAAAACATCAATAATTAAACCTCTATTTTTCGGCTCACTCTGCCCTTGTTTATAACTTTTTCGTAAGCGTCCGATCACTTTACGGTTTTCGACAAAGTTATTAGGCATATACACATAAAATAATTTTGTAACATCTAGGTGCGTAATTTCTGGCAATGTATGGATTTTTGATCGTAATTTTACTCAGTTACATCGTTTTTCCAACAATTATCATACTCACCATGTACGCCCTAGTTGGTACCGGAAAGTATCAACAAACCCATCATAATTATCATCTACCTTCTAACTCGGTGAAATAGCCGAGTGGTATTTAAGAGATATGCCTCACAATCAACGGATCAGTGAACGAACAAAAAAAAATACAAAAATAACGCGGAGAACAATGATAACTAATTCAAGAAATGTGAATTGGGTTGTTTAGTGAATAAAATATTGCTATTTTCTATAGCCTAATCGAAAGAGCTAATTTTTCTGAGTATAACGTGATTTTATTGGATTTCAACACCTTTGTTTTGATGGTTAAATCAACAAAACAGTTTTGATTTTCGTGGATAGAATGACAGTTCAATCGATAAAGTGACAGTTCAACCCGAACAAAAAAAAAATCCCCATACAAACTTTAAATGCATTTTAAAAATAGTTCCCGGACTTCAAAAATTATGAAATTTTGGATTTTGACTATTTTTTGGGCGGATAATCCAATTATGTAATAATCTGGATACCCCTAAACAACCCAATTCCCAGTGGAACTATGTTCCTTTGAAGGGATTCACTAATTAAACTAAACTAGAGAATTAAACAAAACTAATAGACTAAGCATATAACCTTGTGATAACGTTTGTGGCTTATAACTTCAAATTGATTATTTTCCCTTTAATTTAAGTGAAAAAGCAGGCAAAAACTAGCAGGAGCCAGAAAAACCTACATTTATGGAAAGGTTGACACACTATACGATATATTCGCTTACATTCCGTAGTAAATATTGCTTAAACTTCCTTTTGAAGAGGATTGTATTCGTTATGCCTTTAATGTCAGAAGGAATGGAGTTGAACTTTGATGGGCCATAGTTTGTTATGCAGATAAGGCCCAGGTTCGTGATCACTCTGTTTCTCAACAGTTCATGTGCATGTGTTGTGGTACGTATATTTGCTCTATTTGGAAATTCAATGTTGTGATGAAAGTTACGATTGTTCAGCATTGTGTACATACATGACAGTGTTAAAATCACGTAAATCAAGAATTGGAATAACATTATGATGCAAATCAGTGTAAAGCGAAGTCGTTGAAAACAGGGGAGATAAATTGAAAATAACTTTGATACATCTATTCTGCAGCACTTGAACCTTTTTAAGTTTTGATTTGGAAGCATGACCCCAAACTATAATTAAATACTGTAGGATAGAATGTATGCAAGCGTAATAAAATTGCAGTAAAGCTTCCTTATGTACAAAACACCGAACTCTTTTCATCAAGCCGCACAATGATGAAACTTTTTTCAGAATTTGTTTTATGTGAATATCCCAAGAAAGACAAGAGTCTAAGTGTATCCCCAAATATTTAAAAGATGAAACTTTTTCAGCATGATCATTATTGACACATGGATCGGGATGTTGTGGTATCAACTTACGCGAAGAATGGAAAACCATATATTTAGTTTTTGTGAGGTTTAAAGAGAGCCGGTTTCCGTCAAAATATTGTGTTAGGCATTCAAGATCTGATTCGATGTTCTGAATAACGGATTGAATACTGTATTCAGGATAAAACAAAGCCGTATCGTCAGCAAAAAGTCTTGGTGTCCCATGAAGCTTCAAGTTGCCCAAGTCATTGATATAAATAAGAAATAGCAAGGGACCAATGTTACTCCCTTGAGGAACACCGATTTCAGTCGTTCGCAAGCTACTACGGAAGCCATTTACAGAAACGTACTGTTTCCGATTGGAAAGATAACTTTTTATAAGATCGTTTGCAACCCCTCTTATTCCATACTTCTCGAGCTTTTTCAGAAGAATGTCATGATCTAGGGTATGAAATGCTTTTCTAAGGTCTATAAAAAGACCTTCTACCATCTTTTTTTGATCGATTTCACGATTCAATTTATCAAACAGTTCTACAATTGCAGTTGTTGTTCCACATCCTTCGCGAAAGCCATATTGGTATTTATACATAACATTGTTTGCGCAAAAGAAGTTCACTAGTCGGCTAGTCAAAAGTTTCTCAAATATTTTATTCAGAACTGACAGAGTAGAAATTGGACGATAGTTTGAAGGGTCGTATGTGTCTCCAGCTTTGAATACCGGTGTGATTTTGGCAGTTTTTAAAGTATCAGGATAAGACCCAGTTTCCATAATTTTATTGAAAAGTTGTGTGATGATTTCAGAAAAAGGAACTATATTAGCTTTTAATAGATCAGTCGGCATGTTATCATTTCCTCTGCTTTTTTTACTTTTGAGCTGGCTTATCAATATACGTACTTCATTCACATTTGCAGGCCTCAAAAAAATTGAACTGTCGACTTGTTTTACAGGGTTTAAAATATCGAAGTTACTGCTTGGAAGTTGATTAGCTAAATTATTCCCGATACTGGAAAAAAAACTATTGAACACTTCTGCAACATCACGATCTGAACCTAAATATTTTCCATCAATTCGTAATTTTATTCGTTCATTTATTTTAGTGCGGCCAAATATCTGGTTCAGGTTTATCCATACATTAGAATGGCTTGAACTTTTTAATATGTTCTCCTTTTACATTGATAGTTTTAGTGAAGGATCTGGTACATTCAATCAATAGAGAGTTGTACTTTGAAATAAGGGTACTCAGAACTGCATCTACATTGTCAGAGACACGAAAGTTATTTAAAAATAATGAAAACTGGTTTTGCAATTTGACGTGATCAATATTCGACGAGCTGTTGGAGTTTCTGCGTGATCACTGTCTCGTTTTGCAGTCCATCGCTCCTTGCAAGCCCATCGAATCCGAGCAGAAGCGTGCGCGAGTCACAACAACGCACACGTCATCCCAATCTGCACGAAAATGCTTGTTTTGTGCGGAACCGTTTCATATTCCCTTCAAATGCAACAAGTTCAAAGGCTTGACGATTAATCAGCGGGTAGAAGAGGCCAACAAGAAACGTCTGTGTCGCAACTGCTTATCCGCAGGCCACTACGCAGAAGGTTGCTCCAAGGGTTCCTGTACGAAGTGCGGCAGAAAGCATCATACTATGCTGCATTTCGAGAACGCGCCAACGAGTCCGCGAGCACCGAAACCATCCGTTCCACAAACGCAAGATCAAACCCGCGCAGCAGGACAGACACAGCCACAACCAAGTCAAACACCACCAAAAGGTCAAACACAAACACCCACTCAACCAGCTACACAAACCACAAACTCCTACCCAGTGATCCAATCAAGCTCTCAGCACACTCCCCCACAACCCACTACAGACCCACACGCCACTGTTACTCTGAAAGCTGTTAAGCAATCAGAAAATATGCAATCTCTCCCCCGACAAGTACTAATGTCAACCGCAATTGTTCGTGTGCAAGACCCGTTCGGAAACGTTTCGTTTGCTCGAACATTGCTGGACTCCTGTTCAGAGTTTTGCTACGTCCCGACCAGCTTCTCCAAGAAGCTCAAGCTGAAGGAGACTCCAGCCCTCTTGAAAGTGGAAGGAATCGGTAGCGGAAGCGTCACATCGACGAAATCGGTGGAAGCAAGGATTCAACCTCGACAAGCTGCACTCTCCGCATTCGACGAAGAGATGCAGTTCTACGTTCTGCCCAAGATCACCCGGACATTGCCGATCAGCCCTGTGCTTATGAGTGTGTTGGAGATACCAAGCGACATCGTATTGGCGGATCCGACCTTCGGAGAACCTGGTCCCATCGATATGATCATCGGTGCTGAATTCTACATCGATCTTCTTGCTGCGGGACGACGAAAGCTCTCGGATAGTGGTCCGACTCTGCAGGAAACCGTTTTCGGATGGATTGTGTCCGGTAGAGTTCCAGAAGTTCCTGCCAACATTCCAAGAACGTCGACTTTCGTCAGTACGATGGTTGATCTGCAAGAACTCATCGCCAAATTCTGGGAGCTGGAGACGTGTCATATCAACAGCACGAATTCAGTGGAGGAAACAGCGTGTGAGGAGATTTTCAACAGAACTACCACCCGAAACGAAGAAGGGAAGTTTGTCGTAGCCCTTCCACGAAAGGAGCACGTCATGGAGAAACTAGGCGAGTCCAAAAACATCGCTATCAAGCGGTTCCTGAGCCTCGAAAGGCGGCTGGACAGCGACCAGGAACTGAAGGCGATGTACACTGAGTTCATTCATGAATATCAGCTGATGGGACACATGAAGCAAGTCCCCGAGGAGACCGACAGTGAAGCATCAGTCTACTACTTGCCGCATCATGCGGTGATGCGTCCAGACAGCACGACCACTAAACTTCGTGTTGTCTTCGATGCCTCGTGCCGCACATCAACGGGAGTGTCGCTCAACGACGCGTTAATGGTTGGCCCAGTGGTCCAGGATCCTCTTCTGGCGATTCTACTACGGTTTCGCCTCCATCGAATAGCGGTAGTGTCGGATGTGGCGAAAATGTACCGGATGGTGCTCACTCAACCGACCGATCATCCTCTCCACAAAATTGTGTGGCGTGATTCGAAAGACCAACCCCTGAAATTCTTCGAACTCACCACTGTCACATACGGAACGGCTAGCGCGCCGTATTTAGCGACAAGATGCCTCAAGAAGCTGGGCGAAGATTGTGCAGCCACGCATCCAGTGACATCTGAAGTGATCCAGCATGACTTTTACGTCGACGATATGCTGTCGGGCGCCGATAGCGTCGAGGAAGCCAAAACGTTGGTGAAGCAAGTCAAGGACGTGTCAGACTCGGCGGGTTTTAGTCTCCGGAAATGGAATTCAAACTCAAGCGAAGTTCTCCGTAGCATTCCGAAGCACCTGCGAGATGATCGCTCCATGCTTGAGCTTGATTCGTCCAATGCAACAGTGAAAACACTGGGACTACGGTGGAATGTGAGCTCCGACGAATTCCACTTTTCCTTTCCTCAATGGAAGTCCAATTCCTCGACCATCACCAAGCGAAGCATACACTCCGACGCAGCATGCCTGTTCGATCCGTTAGGACTAGTCGGTCCGGTTGTTGTGCAGGCGAAAATTTTCATTCAGCAGCTGTGGCGGCTGAAATGCGGCTGGGATGACCCACTGGACGAGTCGATACAGGAAATGTGGAGGGAATATAGGCAGAACTTGATGGCACTCGAAACGCTTACTATTCCCCGCTGGGTTGGACTCAGCAACGATTGCGTTTCCGTTCAGCTGCACGGATTCAGCGATGCGTCAACAGTAGCGTACGGAGCGTGTCTCTATCTCCGCTGCGTTGCTTCAGACGGGTCCGTTACTGTGCGGTTAATCACATCGAAGTCTCGAGTGGCTCCTCTTGAGAATCTGGAGCAAAAGAAGAAGAAAATGACGATTCCCCGGCTCGAGCTGTCGGCTGCACTCCTGTTAAGTCACCTCTACGAGAAGTTCGTCCAAGTCAAGGCTGTACCTACCGCGTTTTTCTGGACGGATTCCACAATTGTTAATCACTGGCTCGGATCTCCTCCGTCTCGTTGGCAAGTGTTCGTTGCCAACCGAGTATCGGAGATACAACATCTCACCCAAGGCGGAACGTGGAGCCACGTAGCGGGAATCGAGAATCCTGCGGACCTGATTTCTCGTGGGATGTCGCCAGCACAACTCCAATACGAAAGGCGCTGGTTCGAAGGTCCGCAGTGGTTATTGCAGGATCAATGCTATTGGCCTCAAACGAGCCAAATCTCCGAAGTTCCAGAAGACGTCACGCTTCTGGAAGAGCGTGCATCTCAAGCGTTTCCCACACAGGGAGTTCCTCCGAATGAGCTGTTTGGACTACGATGGTCGTACCAGGAGCTGCAGCGCATTGTAGCCCTTCTGCTCCGCTTCAAGCACAATACTACGAATCGAAGTTCGAAGCGAACTGGACCTGTCTCACTGGAAGAATTAGAGGAAGCACTGATCGTCCTAGTGCGTCAAGCTCAACAGGACAGCTTTCCGGAAGAAATGGCAGATCTTGGAAAACAAGGAGAGGTGAAATCATCGTCCAGGATCAGATCGTTGTACCCTGCATTGAAGTCAGGCATCATACGCGTCGGTGGTCGTCTTGCCAATGCCCCAGTGCCAGAAACTCGAAAGCATCCGTTCATTTTGGATCATCGTCATCCACTAGCAATAGCGTTAGCTAGGCACTACCACTACAAGTTCTACCACGCTGGACAGCAACTACTAGTAGCAACCCTTCGCGAAAGATTCTGGCCAACGAATGCGAACAGCTTGGCGAGAAAGGTCATCCACGGATGCATTCCGTGTTTCCGAAGGAAACCAAAGGTCATCGATCAGCTTATGGCTGATTTACCAGTGGAGCGCGTCACTCCATCGGCTCCATTTTTGAAGGTCGGCGTGGACTACTGCGGACCTTTCCACATCAGCTATCCCAACCGGAAATCCAGCCCAGTGAAGTGCTACGTTGCAGTGTTTGTCTGCCTGTCGGTGAAGGCTATTCATCTGGAGCTCGTCGTGGATTTGACAACTCAGGCATTCATTGCGGCTTTAAGACGCTTCGTCGCTCGACGAGGCCGACCCCAGCTCATTATGTGCGACAACGCGACTACGTTTGTTGGAGCAAATCGAGAGTTGAAGGAGCTATGCAAGCAGATGAGTAACAGAAAATTCCAAGATCCCGTTGTCAAGGCAGCAGCTAACGATGGCATCGAATTTAAGTTCATCCCACCCCGGACGCCAAATTTCGGTGGTCTGTGGGAGGCTCAAGTGAAGTCCTTCAAAACCCACTTCAAGAAAGCAGTAGGACTCCGAACGTTGAAGAACGACGAAATGCTTACGGCTCTTGCCCAAATCGAAGCGGTCTTAAACTCTAGACCGATGACTGCTATCAGCAGCGATCCTACAGATTACGAGGCCCTAACCCCGGGACATTTTCTAGTGCAGCGTCCGCTAACTGCTGTAGCGGATCGAACCTTCGACGATGTCTCCATCAACCACCTGAAGATGTGGGAGCAAGCGCAGTCTCTCACTCAGCAGTTCTGGAAGAAGTACAGCACCCAGTACCTTTCTGATCTGCAGAATCGTGTCAAATGGACGAAGAAGAAGAACGACATCGCTGTGGGTACGATGGTTCTTCTCAAAGAAGAGAACACACCTCCACTGAGGTGGCCACTCGGCAGAGTGGTAAAGGTGTTTCCTGGTACTGACGGGCACGTTCGTGTTGTCACGGTACGTACCAAGGATGGTAGCTTCGACAGAGGCCACCAAGGTCTGTCCCTTGCCTATTTGGGACAATGAAAATTTGCAACAAAACTCCAATCAATAAGCACTCTACGAGTGCTTCGCCTCTGACCCCATGGGTCACCTCGATGAAGTCCAAAGATCAGTCCGTCAGTCTACAAGTGGTGAAAGGTCAAGTCTCGTCAAGTATCGTCTGTGTATGTTTGTCCAAGTCCCTCGTCTTGGTAAAAGGTAACACTGAAGCAATTCAGTTCAGCATGGGAGATAGCATCTACTCCCGCTTCGGTGCACTGGGCACCTGCGTTGGTCACTTGGTCATCGCCAAGCAAATTTCAATATTAATCCGTTCTGTGTCTTCGGTAGCACTGCATCCGCTACCACCGCATCCCCTGGAGACAACCATGGTACCATCTCCAGGCTCACCTCTGTCGTTTGGTTGGCAATGGGCCCGGCCAGCTCTACCGTCAATCGCTACGACCGAGGACAAGATAGAAGCCTTCCACTGGAACCAACACCTGCAAAGCGCTTTTCCAAGGAGAACTCTCAGGCACCACTACTGCCTTTGTGGGGTAAGTTGTTCCAGTTTCGGAAAAACTACACACAGAATACTACATAATTCCTTCCCGAGGAAATCACCAATCGATGCACTTCAAACACCACCCCGGCGGCGGCCCGTACAAGACGAAGCCGTCCAAGATGATCCCCACTGAAGCAAGTGCATCAACCGATGCAACCCGACAGACGAGAAGACCAACCACCAACCAACCACGACGAGACGAAGAAGCAAACCCACAAGATGACGAGAAGAAGCTGCACCCGCAGGATCCCGTCGCATGCGTACTCTGCAACCGCAGGACAACACGGTGCGACGACGTAACCGAGCAAGCCTACGAAGAAGCCCACGAAGAGAGTCGACTGAGGTCGACGATACCACATCCCAGATGAGACCACACCCGAAGAGCCGGCAACCCATCGGCAATGATGACGTCATCGAAGAAGACCTATCTCAATCCATGATCCAAC
This sequence comes from Aedes albopictus, assembly GCF_035046485.1. Taxonomy (NCBI): domain Eukaryota; kingdom Metazoa; phylum Arthropoda; class Insecta; order Diptera; family Culicidae; genus Aedes; species Aedes albopictus. The sequence goes on along the minus strand of NC_085137.1, from coordinate 506,168,513 downwards.
TTGTGAACTACAGTGAATTTAATAAGCATATTCAGTTACGAAGTGTTCCAATTTACCACTATTGTATAGTATTAAGTAATTGAATTCCAAATGAGCAAATACTAGCTAGAATTAGGATTTGCTTGAAACCAGCTGGTTTCAAGGGGGGCGGCATGTTTGCGACCAACCGTCTAGTTAACCCCAAGTCGCGCTATCTATTTCTGTATAACAGATTTACTCTCCTCTCATCTCATCAATTTGAACCGATCGTACCCGATCGCAGGTAGCTACAGGATAGAGTGATCGATACCTCGATCGCTAGGAGAAACTTGAAATATATTTAGTGTACCACGAAGCTCGGTCCAATACAGTCTACTTTTCTAACCGCGAACCGCAGTTGAAACGCTTTTCCTCGAGTGTATCCGAAGTGCAAGTGCAATTATAATCGAAGGTAGTGAAGTGGCTCTGGAACTGTTTTTTTTTTAATTTTTTATACAGTCCACTTAGTGTACTGCAGTCCAGAACAATAATTTTCGCTCAACTCTTATAGCATTGATGTCAAAGAAGCAAATAGCCACAAAACATTACAGAATCTGATGCCGATATCAAACTTATTACGTATATTAGGGTGTTCCAGAACAAAATCTATTAAAAAATCAACTTTTTCAGGTTTTTTTTATTACAAATGTGATAATTACACATGCTTCCTTTAACTTTAATGGAATACGTTGTTCAAAGAACTTGTAACAAACAAGTATATCTTTCAATTTGTGCTGAAAGGATTACTTTTTAACAAGTTTCAGTGTAGTTTTGATTTTTTGAAGTTCGAAAATAGTCGTAAAACAAAAAAAAAATGATTTGATGCACCTCTTAATTTCAATGGATTTGGCTGCAATTATGACCAGTTACTTCTTTTAGGAAGCCAACCAAAATATGTGACTAGACTTGAAAATCAGAGAACATTTTTGAGAAAGTGGACAGGCCTAATGCTCACTCCTAACAAAAAATACGAAATTAAAAAACAAAACAAATAGCGCTTATAAGCTTTGTTTTCGATAGGCTGAAAATGGGAGCACTTTGCTGAAGAGGGGTTCCGTTCCCCTAGTAACGATACATATTGGAAAACAGTTTTTTTTTTTTGAATTTCCAAAGAGTGGGGTGATTCATCTAAACTAGTGAATATGAAGGCGCCGTGGCGCCCGTCAGCAGTTTGCTCTTTTTTCATCATTTTTTTGTTTTGTTTCATGAATATAACATTCAAAATTGTTTTTTTATTGACATACTGCTCCCTTTGGAATTGAGCCTGCTTCTCCAATTGGTGTTTCATGTGCACTTTTGGATAAAACTATCTTCGATTAATCCCTCTCCTAAAACTGCATGAAAAATTGTTGGAATCAAACACAAATTAATAAAAAAATGCACAATAAAATTTCAATAAAACAAACGGAATTAAATATTAGGCAATGAAAACAGTGTAATAAACATGCTTGCAATTATCATAAAAAAGTGCTGCCAAGATTTTTTTTTTCGACAAATATATTTGAAAATTCATATTAAGGAAATATCGAAAAAATGTTTTGAAGAAATTATCATATAATCCGTTAATAGAAAATTAAAGAAAACAAAATGCCGAATGGCACATGATAGAAAGATTAGAGAGACGTTAAAAAACTATGCGTGCAATAGACCGAGAAATCGCTTGCTGTCCAAACTCGCTAACGCTCGTCGGACTAAAAATAAGGATAACATCTCTGTTTGCATTATACCGAGCAATATCTTGGATCTGCGGTTTGCCTAGAACCGAACCGATGCAAACACGGCGCGTCGGATATCGGAAACTTCGGCGGCCTGCTGCCGCCTTGTTTCCTCAATCCTCTATATGCGGCTTCGCCGCATGTTTCCCAGCGGTTGTGAACAGCGTAGAATTTTTAGTTTGACATAGTTCAAATTAGGAATCACCTAAGGAATTATAGGTAGAATCCCCGATGGAATAGATAGAGGAATTTCTGAGGGAATCCCAGGAGGAATCTCTAAGGGTGCATTCATTTAGTACGTCACGCAAAATTTTGGAATTTTAGACCCTCCGTACCTTCGAACGGGTTTTTCGTATGCAAAATACAGTTAAACCTCCATGAGTCGATATTGAAGGGACCATCGAGTCGATGGGATCAACTCAAGGAAACAAATTCCAGGAGGAATACCTGAAGGAACTCGTCAAATAATCCTTGAAGTGACTCCTGAAGGAATCCATGAAAGAACTCCTAAACAAACCCCTGAATGATGTCCTGGAGTAATCTCTAAATGAAGTCCTGGACTAATCCCTTATGGAACTCCTTAACTAATCTGTGAAGGAACTTCTGGAGATATCCTTGATGGAACCCATGGAGCGATCACTGAAAAATTCAAGATAAATCTGATTGAAGTTTTATAGGAATCACAAACAGAATTTCAGGAGCTTTACTTTGAGAAATTCCTGAAAGAATACCTAGGGAGGAGTCCCTAAAGGAACTCAATAAATAATCCTTCCTAATCCCAGAAAGAGCTGCTAGGATTATCCCTCAAAAGAAACTCTAAGGAACTCCTAGACAGAACTTTTGGGAAACTTTTCAGGAGGAATCTCATCTCATCTCATCTCATCTCATCTCATCTCATCTCATCTCATCTCATCTCATCTCATCTCATCTCATCTCATCTCATCTCATCTCATCTCATCTCATCTCATCTCATCTCATCTCATCTCATCTCATCTCATCTCATCTCATCTCATCTCATCTCATCTCATCTCATCTCATCTCATCTCATCTCATCTCATCTCATCTCATCTCATCTCATCTCATCTCATCTCATCTCATCTCATCTCATCTCATCTCATCTCATCTCATCTCATCTCATCTCATCTCATCTCATCTCATCTCATCTCATCTCATCTCATCTCATCTCATCTCATCTCATCTCATCTCATCTCATCTCATCTCATCTCATCTCATCTCATCTCATCTCATCTCATCTCATCTCATCTCATCTCATCTCATCTCATCTCATCTCATCTCATCTCATCTCATCTCATCTCATCTCATCTCATCTCATCTCATCTCATCTCATCTCATCTCATCTCATCTCATCTCATCTCATCTCATCTCATCTCATCTCATCTCATCTCATCTCATCTCATCTCATCTCATCTCATCTCATCTCATCTCATCTCATCTCATCTCATCTCATCTCATCTCATCTCATCTCATCTCATCTCATCTCATCTCATCTCATCTCATCTCATCTCATCTCATCTCATCTCATCTCATCTCATCTCATCTCATCTCATCTCATCTCATCTCATCTCATCTCATCTCATCTCATCTCATCTCATCTCATCTCATCTCATCTCATCTCATCTCATCTCATCTCATCTCATCTCATCTCATCTCATCTCATCTCATCTCATCTCATCTCATCTCATCTCATCTCATCTCATCTCATCTCATCTCATCTCATCTCATCTCATCTCATCTCATCTCATCTCATCTCATCTCATCTCATCTCATCTCATCTCATCTCATCTCATCTCATCTCATCTCATCTCATCTCATCTCATCTCATCTCATCTCATCTCATCTCATCTCATCTCATCTCATCTCATCTCATCTCATCTCATCTCATCTCATCTCATCTCATCTCATCTCATCTCATCTCATCTCATCTCATCTCATCTCATCTCATCTCATCTCATCTCATCTCATCTCATCTCATCTCATCTCATCTCATCTCATCTCATCTCATCTCATCTCATCTCATCTCATCTCATCTCATCTCATCTCATCTCATCTCATCTCATCTCATCTCATCTCATCTCATCTCATCTCATCTCATCTCATCTCATCTCATCTCATCTCATCTCATCTCATCTCATCTCATCTCATCTCATCTCATCTCATCTCATCTCATCTCATCTCATCTACCCTAACCCTCTACCTTGGCCCTCTACCCTAACCCTCAACCCTACCCTCTACCCTACCCTACCATCTACCCTAACCCTCTACCCTACCCTCTACCCTACCCTCTACCCTAACCCTCTACCCTAATCCTCTATCCTACTCTCTACCCTACCCTCTACCCTAACCCTCTACCCTAACCCTCTCCTCTACCCTAACCCTTTACCCTACCCTCTACCCTACCCTCTACCCTAACCCTACCCTCTACCCTAACCCTCTACCCTAACCCTACCATCTACCCTAACCCTCTACCCTAACCCTACCCTCTACCCTACCCTCTACCCTAACCCTCTACCCTTATCCTCTATCCTACTCTCTACCCTACCCTCTACCCTAACCCTCTACCTCAACCCTCTACCCTAACCCTACCCTCTACCCTAACCCTTTACCCAACCCTCTACCCTACCCTCTACCCTAACCCTACCCTCTACCTTAACCCTCTACCCTAGCCCTCTACCCTACCCTTTACCCTAACCCTACCCTAATCATCAACCCTAACCCTCTACCCTACCCTCTACCCTAACCCTACCGTCTACCCTAACCCTCTACCCTACCCTCTACCCTAACCCCCTACCCTAACCTTCTACCCTAACCCTTTATCGTACCCTCAACCCTACCCTAACCCTACCCTCTACCCTAGCCCTCTACCCTAACCCTCTACCCTACCCTCTACCCAACCCTGTACCCTAACCATACCCTCTTCCCTAACCCTAACCCTATCCTCTACCCTAACCCTACCCTCTACCTTAACCCTCTACCCTAACCCTCTATCCTACCCTCTACCCTACCCTCTACCCTAACCCTCTACCCCAACCCTCTACCCAAACCCTACCCTCTACCCTAACCCTTTACCCAACCCTCTACCCTACCCTCTACCCTAGCCCTACCTTCTACCTTAACCATCTACCCTAGCCCTCTACTCTAACCCTCTACCCTACCCACTACCCTACCCTTTACCCTAACCCTACCTTCTACCCTAATCATCTACCCTAATCATCTACCCTAACCCTCTACCCTACCCTCTACCCTAACCCTCTACCCTAGCCCTCTACCCTAGCCCTCTACCCTAACCCTCTACCCTACCCTCTACCCTCTACCCTAACCCTCTACCCTAACCCTTTACCCTACCCTCTACCCTAACCCTACTCTCTACCTTAACCCTCTACCCTAACCCTCTATTCTATCCTCTATCCTACTCTCTTCCCTAACCCTCTACCCCAACCCTCTACCCTAGCCCTCTACCCTAACCCTTTACCCTACCCTCTACCCTAACCCTACCCTCTACCCTAACCCTACCCTCTACCCTAACCCTTTACTCAACCCTCTACCCTACCCTCTACCCTAACCCTCTACCTTAACCCTCTACCCTAGCCCTCTACCCTAACCCTCTACCCTACCCTCTACCCTACCCACTACCCTACCCTTTAACCTAACCCTACCCTCTACCCTAATCATCTACCCTAACCCTCTACCCTACTCTCTCTACCCTACTCTCTCTACCCTACCCTCTACCCTAACCATCTACCCTACCCTCTACCCTAACCCTCTACCCTAACCCTCTACCCTACCCTCTACCCTAACCCTCTACCCTAACCTTCTACCCTAACCCTCTATTCCACCCTCTACCCTACCCTCTACGCTAACCCTCTACCCTAACCATCTACCCTACCCTCTACCCTGCCCTCTACCCTACCCTCTACCCTAACCCTCTACCCTAACCTTCTACCCTAACCCTCTATTCCACCCTCTACCCTACCCTCTACGCCAGGGGTTCCCAACCTTTTTGAGGTGGCGACCCCCTTTAAGAATTGTCGAAACATCTGCGGCCCAATGATTTTTTTTAGAAAAAAATTGAATTAAATGAATGAAACCGAGTTTCGTAGCATGAAATTTACTGTGGGAGGGGGTTTCGACGGTCAATGATACGTTTTTTTTATTCGACACTCACATTTCGTAAACAATGATGTCATGTACATTTAATTTGAGTCATAGCTGATAAATAGCGGCGCAGCCGAAAATTTTTTCTTCTGAAGGCATTTTATACTGAAAATTTGTTCCTAAAATTGTGGCTTTTGGGGGTGGCGTTATACAAAATTAAAAATTTGAAAATTTGCACAAAATAGAATTAGAATTTTATAATTTTTTGGTAACATCGCGGCCCCCTTGGACTGGCTTCACGGCCCCCCAGGGGGCCGCGGACCACCGGTTGGGAACCCGTGCTCTACGCTAACCCTCTACCCTACCCTCTACCCTAACCCTCTACCCTAACCTTCTACCATAACCCTCTATTCTACCCTTTACCCTACCCTTTACCCTAACCCTCTACCCTAACCCTCTACCCTAACCCTCAACCCTACCCTCTACCCTACCCTCTACCCTAACCCTACCCTCTACCCTAGCCCTCTACCCTAACCCTTCACCCTTGGTCATCATCTCAATACCATGCACTTGTTTGCAAATTTTACCAACTTGCATGCAAGCATTACAGACAGAAGGACAGATAGACAGATAGACAGATAGACAGATAGACAGATAGACAGATAGACAGATAGACAGATAGACAGATAGACAGACAGAAGGACAGATAGACAGATCAAGGCTATTCTATTAAGTAATATTCATTTTTAACTAAAAAATTGGAAGAGGGAGAACCCCTTTGAGCGATTTCCATTTGAAATACTTCTCAAAAAGGCACAAAACCTCTTCATCTTTTCAAAAAACATTATAATAATAAAATTAAAATCTAAAAGCTCAAACGGCAAAAAAACATAGCAGAGCCAGAGCCTTGATGCTTCATCGTTGAATCTAGGGTCACCATTTGCTCAAGAGTTATCAAGGGTCATCAATGGAAAAGTGTACTTCATATCTGAAAAAAAAAATAACAAAAAAAACAAAAGATTTCAACCATTCATTTAAAAATTCAAAAAATAACTTCATGATAGGTAGACATTTTCTACCGAGTATATCACGTACAGATTCCGGAATGGAATGATTGAAAAGATTCAAACTACAAAAGAATCTTTCTCTAGGTTATTCAAACCTATGACATATGAATACAATATAATTAATGTCCTCATAAAATTCTCCACAATCACGTAAATTAGAATCCTTAATATTGATGCGATATAAATGACTATTACAGATGCAATGATTTGAAATTATTCTCGAAAAAGTACATACCATATTTCTGCTAATAGACAAATTTTTGAACCATGCAATTTTATTTACTTTAGGACAAATGGAATGACACCAACGTCCTTTATCACTAGAATCCCAAATATTTTGCCAGTTATTCAAACAATATTCATTAAGCTTTGGAAAGAATTCTGATGCATGATTATGGCGATTGAAAATTATTCCACGATTCACTCCCAATTTGGCTAAAGAATCAGCTCGTTCATTTCCATTACAATGTGCTGGAACCCATACAAATTTGATTAAAAATCCTCGACATAACAGATCAAAAAAAATGTTTTTAGGATTTAAAAATATGGTATGGGTTTTTAAATTGAAATTGATGGGATTCAAAGCATACAAACAGCTCAAGCTTTCAGAACATACAGGGTGTTAGGTTCCTGAGTGCAAACTTTTTAAATGGGGATAGAGGACCATAAATGGTGAAAAAATTGTTCTACGCATATGGTCAAACCGTTACGTAGTTATTGAACTTTCCATGTTTTTGACTATTATTGCCTTAAGTGGCTATAACTTGAAAATGGTCAAACTTATCGCAGTTTTTTGATCCTTATTCGAAAGATTATTGAATTTTCTATCAAATGGCATCTTTGAATCGATTGGTTTAGTTAAATAACTAAGTTTTTTAGAGCAAATAGCTGAAAAGTAGGGTGTTTTAATTTGTTTTTGTCAATTATCTTTGAAAAATGTGTAATAAATTGAAATTCTTTCTTAGGCAAAGTTGTGGCCCTGTTTCACTCCACAATTCGTTCTTTGACATCAAACTTCTAGCTCTTATCGTTTTCAGCAATAGATTTATTTTTTAACGCAATTGAACATTCATTATCCCACCAAAAAGAGGGACGTTTTATCTTGAAAACACCTGGAACTTGTTTATTTTTTTGTGATTTATGTAAACAACTAATCAACAATTTTGAAAAGTTTTTGTAGTTTTCAATAAAAGAAAGAGAATTAACACTAGTAATTAATGATAAAGATATTAGATCACCCAGATTTGACCCAGTCAACATTACTACATAAATCAGGGATGTAATCAATTTGCGACGAATTTTCATGCGTAGGAGTTTTAAATTGACTCAAAACCCGCAAATGTTTTCCATGAAGACATCATGGACTATTAGAGCAAAAAGATAAATCAATACATGAATGGCGAGAAGGCGGAACTGCGGTCCTGGTAAACGATCCATCATTCAAAATAGTTAAAATTAATTCATCAATCAATTCTATTATTAACGAACCCCTACTATCTACGACTACCCCATGCTATATTATGGGCATTGAAATCACCCAAAATATAGAAAGGTGAAGGAATTTTGTATAAAATATTTTTTATTTCGGATATGGAAAAGATATATTCGGAGGAATGTAAATACAAATAATAGAAAATGTTATATCATGTATGGTAATTGAAACATTAACATATTCAATCTGTGACTGAATTGAAATATCCAAATATTTGTATTCAATGTTATCACGAATTCCAATTAACACTCCTCCAATACGAAGTAAAACGATCTTTCCCTATAATTTTGAAATGCGGAATACGCAAAAAGTTAGATTCAATCAACCAAGTTTCATTCACACAAGTGCTTTGAGCCTATCAATTTTGTTTATGATGCTACGACAATTCCACTGTAAAATATTTACATCATTCGTATTTGGTGAAGCAATTACGATGAAAATAATGAAGCAAAGAGGGATCCAAATGAGTTCAATTCATCTAAATGAGTAGCCAAAAATGGTAAAACCAATTTAATTATTTTTATCCAAAAATCATCAAAACCCAAAAAGTCAACTAAACCTTCCAAAGTTTTTAAAATAGAATTTTCGGCATTATCATTTGAATTTCCATTAGAAGAACTTTTAGAATTTTGATCACCACTGTCAGTATTTGTTCTGTTAGGTGAAGATTGGTCAGCATCTACTCTTTGAAATCCAGGAATAACTTTGGGAGAAGTAGTAAATGGAGGAAAAGTTTTATCAAAAGATGTTGATGGTTGAGGGTTAGAATTTTCTTTATTACTATTCATACCTGTTTCGTAGGTTTTCGGCTCTTTCAGTCTATAAAGCAGCTTAAACGACTATTGCTTCTCCATTTCGACGTTTCGACGTATATTTCATCTTCTTCAGGATTTTCTATATTGTTTGTAAACAATTTTGGAAAATTATAATTAATTTAAGCTAGTTTAATTTTGATGACTAGCGTAGTGCAACGTACAGAGGCTTCGTTTTGTTGTTAGTGTACGTGTCTTGTTTGACTTGTGACTGTCGGCGATCTGAGAATAGCGTCCCGCCATGGCTAATGTTTTAAAAATTAGGTTTGGTGATTGTTACAATATTGCATTCTTTTTCCACACTCCATGTGTATCACTATGTGTGGCATTCACTGTTCTTCGATATATTCTGGCGATGCTTTTTTTATAGCTTTCGCCCGCACTTATGCTTGTTATAAAAGCCCTACGTTTTACCGCCCGCGCACGATTGCTTTTTCGCATTCCAGCTGATACTTTGGAGTCTATGGTGTTAGTGTTTGTGTAGTCGGTTCTATCTGTTTGCTTGCCTGTGTATTGCGTTTGTACATTTTGTGTTTGTGTTTGTGATACATTTCGTCTGTTTTGCCTACTCTCGTTCGTTCGATTTTTGATTGCATGAAGGATGCCTGCATAGATTGCATTCAGTCCTTCTGTATCTGTACGTTATACTGTTCTCGTTATTCGTAATGTGACACATTTCCAGAAAAGGTAGTTTGTGTTGTTTGTCATGTTTATCTAAATTTTTTGCATTTTCTAGGTTAAATCGGTGGTTGTTTTGGATGCTGTGCTCGATTAAAGCTATTTTTTTGAGCAAGAGGACCATTTGCGGATCTGTAATGTTGGTGTTTGCTGCATTTCGTCGGTTTAGTGTATTGTAATGTGTTCTGTGGCCGCTCAGTCGTGTGTCCAATCGTTGCATGGTATGCTGTAAATGATGTTTGTTTGTTGTCCGGGAGGTATTGGGTCTTTGATGTTGCTGAAGATTTGTCTCACTGTTTTTATGTTGTAGCTTGCTAGTTTTATGTTTGTGTAGTCCTTTTTCAGCTGCTTGTCGATTTTACTCGATAGGCCCGGTATGTATGCCAGCGATCGGTAGGTATATTCCAGCTGTTGTTGTTCCTCATCTTCGTTTTCAGGTCGGCCTTGGCGATGTCGTTCATTCATCTTGTTTTCGATTCCGTGGCGAAGGTTAGCCGGATAATGATTCAGTTGCGATTGTTTACTCGCTGAACGAAATTTTTGGGAACGTTTAGTTTCATCTTCGTGGGATGATATGAGAGGAAATCGAAAAACCTGCCACTGGCTATCGGCTTAGAGCACCATTCATTTGTTATCCGTTGATTTTGGTATCGTATTAGTAGCATATCTAGGTATGGCTGTTTGTTGTCCATTTCCAGTTCGTGGGTGAACTGGATATGGAGGTCATATGTAGCTTTCAACACGTCCAAATCTGTTGAAGTTTTTCAATGGGGATCGCGGTGATTAGGTCATCCATGAATTTCCGGATAAACGGCAGAAAGAAATCCAACTTTTCCAGTACATTGTCGAGTAGGCTGTCATTTACCAGATCCGCTATTACTGGGGACAGAGGGTTCCCCATGGCAGTCCCAAATGTCTGTTTATAGTATTGACCCTCGTAGACGAAATAGCTGGAGTCGATACAGAAACTTACCATCTCGATGAACATGCTTTGGTTGATGTTCGTGTGCTGTTTGATGGTGTCCAATTTTTGTCGGATGTTGGCGATAGCCAGGTCCTTTGGAATCGACGTAAAGAGCGCAGTAACGTAGAGTGAGATCAGGACGTGGTTGTGTGGCCGACCGAAGTGGTAAGCCTACTTTGTGGGCCTTGGGTTGTCCATAAATTCTCGGGCACACTGCTGAGTAGGATTTGAGCGATCGGCCTGTTTTGTCATCTATCAGTTTGAGCGCATGGAGACGTTGTACGATACTGTTGTTCTGGCTCTGGTATCGGTTTGTAGGGTCACGTGGGATCCGCTCGTATGTCTGTTGTCATATCAATAATATGGTGCAAGCGTCAAAGCGGCCAGGCCTACTGCGTTGTGTTTACCGCAAAGATGATTCTTCGAATTGTCTCGAGTTTAAGCGATTGTTTTCCGTCGAAGCAACTCTAGAATCTGCAGGGGAGGAGGGATGCGTGGACATACCGTACCAAACGCTCCAAATATGTGTTACATATGATTGAGAAATATAGGTATGTGTAAATTATGATACTGAATGGAATATTATGAATATTGGAAAGCTCTCACCCATTTAGCTTGTGTGGTCCGAAATTATTCTTGATGATCCCCGTGATTCTAAATTTTCCATCTGCGTCTGCCAATTGGTAGCGGCACACGACAAAACGCGAGATCAACGACGAGTGCCGAACACTTTTGACTTTTCCCGGTCCCGACTAATTCTACGACACGAAACTACTGAATTCTCCGGAACACGGTAGCACCGGCTGTCACGTCACGAGCGGAATCGCGGAAAAAGTGCAGCGGAGAAAACTTTTTATTATCACATACTTTCATTTTCGCAATCAACAAATTTTGCACTTTCTACCAAGGTAGAAGGTTATAACATGGGCTGGAGAAGAAATTTTCAAAACTTGAGGCGTAGCACCCGCCGAATTACTAACAAACCTTCTCAAAATCAATCATTCACACTTTCTCACCCGCGGAAGAGCCATCCGGATGGCGTAGCACCGGCCAAACCGTCAGCGGAATCGCGAGAAAAATAAAAACCTCCGAGCGCAAACGAAACCACGACAAGCAGAGCAAAACACGTCTGCACGCAGCAAGGCCTACTGCCTAAAATTTCAGAACAGGAGATCCGGTTTTTAATTTTAATTTCCAACATCATTACAACTCAAAAAATCGTCGTAAATGACACCACTAACACATAACATAAGTGGAACTCTGGCTCAAAAAGTTGGTGCTTTTTCGATTTCGTACGCTGGTATACAGGGCGTCGAAATGTCAAATGCATTATAACATTATTGCCATACCATTTCTCAGCATGTATACCATTTTTCATTGCTGTGAAGTAAAACAAAGACTTCATAGATCTAGACTGGCAACCCGAGGAGATCCAAAATTGGACATAAATTGTGATGAAACTTTGTAAACTCAAGTCAAAAATACGTTTTCTACCCTTAAATATAAAGGGAGATCGATATGTGCAACATGGATGTGTTATTTCGATGATTTCAATGAAGTTATGACAAAATGAATAAATGGCTATCCAGCAGCATGTCTCAGATGCCAAACTTCGTTCCTGCACTCTTTGCCAAAACTGGAATACTGGTAAGATCAGATGTTTTTTGTTTACCAAAATAAATGACAGTTCGATGCCTCTTTTAAAAGATATAACAGTTTCGCGTGCTGGAAAAGGATACAACTTTTTCCTTCGCTCTGACTATAGAGTTCCACTTATGTTATGTGCCACTAATCTCACATGAGTCGCAAGGAGCGTATACTCAATATGAGTTTGAAAATAAATTGGATTCAAGTAGACCATTAGCATCTCCACGTGAACCAAAAACTACTCTCAATTTATCTAACGAAACTGTTTTTATCTCTTTAACTGATTTATATCTTTTATAAACCTCTGCCGAAATGAGCAAATCATTAATGGGTTTGTCTTTTTTTCGAAAATAAACCGGGTATGGGCCAAGAAACGTAGATGGATAAATTTTTATTCTAAATGGATTGGATGCTACAGTAGGTACTGCAGAATGATCATCCGCTTTTGAATTTGGAGAATCTCCGTCGGTTTCCATAATTGGAAATAAACGGGGAATGTCGAGTAATGATCAATTGTAGAACGAGAAGAAAAAAACTATTAAAACTACAATAAAGAAAAAAATAATAATTGAAACAATACTCAACCAAATCCAGACAATATCACCACTATTCTTGAAAATCGTAGTTACCCCACAACGTCAAGCCAAATACACGCTAAACGTACAAAAATCTTCAAAAAAATCCACCCGAATCCAGAACAAATAGGTAACGTCCAATTGCAATAGTCCTCGGTAAACAAGAAACGATCGACAGCACCACTTAATATAATTCCAGCACCAAATCTTCGAAAAATCTTAAAATTGAAAAAAAAATGAGAATCGCAAGAAGAAAACCGTTTAACCTGGTCAAGGCCTACTTACCGAAGATCAATGCGTTAAATAAAGCAAGACCCAATAAAAATGTTTATTTAAAAAATATAAGAAGACAAAGAAGCAAATCGTTGCATATCTGCCGTTCTTCGCATAACTGTCTCATGTACTTCGGGGTTCCCATACAACAAGGGACAACTATGAGTTAAACAGCAGTAATGCTATCGTCTTTATTTTCAATCAACGTCCACTAAATTTAAGACGTGGTGCTAACGACCGTCAAGCATGCCCCCTCTGATCTTTATTGATCATCTTTGTTGCACGTCAACCTTCTGACCTACTTATAGTACTTCGCTTATCAGGAACTGTTCCCCAACCATTTGAGAGTTCCGTTTACCCATATTTGTGATGTCAGTCGTAGACCCTCTCTCGCTCTCTAATTGTTCTCTATTTTTCTCCCACAGTAGAATGAACCCCAAATCGACGAAGACATCCAATAACACCCCCAACAATCATCGACCTTGCCTCCTCAATGAATATCATCATCATTACCATCATCAGCGGCGTCGTCGATCCAAACGTTGTTGTTCCTGGGACTCTCACTCTCTCTCCGGTAAGTCCACTCACACAGCCATGGCTCGACCATTTGTGTAACTTCAAAACCCAATGTAACTGCTGCTGCTGCTGCGGCCACAACATCATCCTTGCAGCAGCGTGCTCCCGCCGTGGTTCGCGTTGATAAAAGATTCCCATCGGGCGTTCTCGCGCTCAGTAGTGATTCGGCCGTGCACAGTGTTAGACGTGGAAAACCTGGAAAATCTTGGAAAACCTAGGAAAGTAGCAGCAACAGCTAGATAGCCCCCTAGGCAGCAGCAAAGGAAACTCCCCACCCTCTCCAAGCTTTTTGGCAAGTTTTGTAGATGTAAGGTTTTTTTTTTCCTGTTTCGGGTGATGGTGAAATGCTATGGGACAGGAATGTGAATAAGTTGCAATTGTTTATGCGTTTCGCAGATGTGGTCCAGCCGTCGTGAGTGAATGAAAGTGTAGTAGACTGAGGTCAGTTCAGCAGTGCCAACTTGGATTGGATGGAATTTTGATGGAGACGGATGGTGGTTTGTGAAGTTAACGAAATCGAAAGCTGAGGGAAAACCAGCAAGAAGGATTTACAAGAGTGCTGAAGTTGGAGGATTAGATGTAATTGCCTTTTGAAGAGGATCTTGAGAGGGGGAAGGCAGAAAGTGTGCTCTCTTTAAGATTAAGACGGAATAAATTGAAGAATTTTCCGGTTCAAGGGGCGCTCTTTATTGCATTATATTAAAAAAAAATGATGGGAAATGTTAATCGCTATTGCGGGATCCAGTAATTTCTGAGTGGAATGGAGTGATGCTTAAGTGAATTTTTCAGAGGAGTAAAAAAAACAGCAAATGATCACAAACAGTGTATTTTGTATAAATCAAGAAACGTAATCGGACAAGTTTTTTTATCGATAGGTGAGAAGTGACCGAGAGTGAAAGCTTTTCGCTGTTGTACATAGAGGCCTCCCACACGATATAAATGTGCTAATGAACGGGAATTCCAACACTTCGCCCTGCTCAGTCCCCCAAGAAGAAACCCGTAGCCTGCCTGGATCTCCGTCAACAGACAAGTTAGTGTCGGTGTCGTCCCCACTCATGGCCTACTAGAGGAGGCATCCGTATGTGTGTAGTACGACTGAAGCGGCGATCGTAGAGCAATCCGTCGTCGTGAGCAGCTCTTTATGTACAATCTGTTGAATGTTTTTCCCAAACCGCACACACAAGAAGCAGCGGTGGCACCCATTTCCACCCGCCAAGTGAGAGAAGATATTCGCCCGCGTGTGAGAGTGCCCTTTCGCACATGCAAAACTACCTAAACGGGGTGTGAAATTCCTCGAATCCTTCGGTGGGTCAATAAAATGAAGAAAATTTGTGCGCTCCCAAGGAAAACCACCCAAACAGGACGAGTTATCTGCTTTAAGTGAATTTTGTACATTCAAAGGAATTACCCCAGGAGGCAATTCGGACGAAATACAGGCGACAGCAGACCTCTCACAGGGAAGGAAGAAAATGCAAAGGTAAGTTCGTGGGGAAAAACATGGTAGCGCGGTAGAAGAGGAGGGGGAGGAGCTCCCTGTGGAGTTTCTCTATTCATGGTCGTCGCGGTGACTTTGAAGCTTTTTCTCGTTCGATCAATGAATGAGGTACGGAATGTTTGCGGGGGATTCAACGTAATGGTTGAGCGATTACTTCTGGGAAGGATAATGAATGTCCCGCTGACGACGGTGATCGAACGGTTTTGATGGAAATGTTCGAGGAGAAAATATTGAAAAGTTACGACAAGAGTTACATGGGATACGCAGGAGAAGTTGTTTTCAAACAACAAACAACCCGAATTTCGAGGTAAATGGGACCTCAGTTTGACCATATGTGGTCGGGGAATAATAATATCAAACCGTATTTTTGAAAATTGATTTATTTACACTGGTACCTAATGGAAACAAAAATGGTGGTGATTCTTAAACCCATATATCATCCCCGAAACGAAAATCTAGGAAGTGGCCGTCTTTCACCGTTTTTACCTAAAATATTCAGTTAGAATTCATCACGGCTATTCAACCAATTTGTTTTCCAAATGCAGATCAAAATTTCAGCTTCAGTTTCTGAAAGTACCCTTTTGAATATATCGATGCACTCTTGAGACGAAATGTACTTGAGGTTCAATTACTTAACTTCTTTGAGAATGTCAAGAGCTGATTTCATTTATTTATTTCATGTAGTCAATCATAAGTAGACTGTTTCAATACAATTTGAACTTAAAACTAGAACTGTTTGCTTATTTTATTTCTAACTACGATTTGATGTAAATATTTTTTTTAGTTGTGATTTCGTCATAGTAAAATCTATAGTTTCACCAAGATTATCAACATAACCTTTCAGTACTCGCGCCAATTTTTATAACGCGAGCAGTCGCGCTTTGTACTTTGTTCAACACTCATGCATTCTGCAATATCTTAGAATCCTGATTGTTAAGAGTAAAACTGTCTTCGGCAAGGTTGTTGTAAATGTCATGGACTACTTGGTTCTGATAAAGTTGATTCGCAATGCGTCCTCTAGGCGGCGCTAGTGAACATACAAATTGTATATCTAATATGTCAGGATCCTGATGACTTGGAAAGATACTGTCTTGGGCAAAGTTGTTTGGTAAAACAAGGGCTAACAGGTGATTGGTCGTTTAATTTTAAATTCTACCACTAGGTGGCGCTAGTGAGCATGTAAATATTATATCTGAGGATCCTTAATACTTATAAATATGGTATCTGAACATGATCAGTAATTCAAGGGCTTATAGATGTTTGACCATTTAGTTTGAAATTCCACCACCAGGCGGCGCTAGTGAGCATCTTATGTATCTTAGGATCCGGATTGCTTAGAAATATGGTGTCTTCGGCAAAGTTGTTTGGTAGGTCAAAGGCTTATAGATGATTGGTCGTTAAATTCGAAATTTTGGTTCTTTACTATTTTCCGGAAAGGCATTTCCAGGAAATCATTTCCCGGATACCCCATTTCCCGGAAAGACATTTTCCGGAATAACCCATTTCCCGGAAAACCATTTTCCGGAATGCTCCATTTCCCTGAATACCCCATTTCCCGGAAAAACAATTCTAGGAAAACCAGAGACCTCAGAAGATATTTTGGAATATTTTAACATGATCTGGTTTTCTGTTTCTTATTACGACTAATTTTATCAGTTGATGATCAATTTCCAGAAAATCGAGCCTTTAAACTATTTTATATTTTTTTTCAGGATTGTAGAACTTAATAAATGAATGGAACTCAAATTCTTGTTTCAGCTCACTTAACAAAGTAGAACCAGCATCGTTGAGCCGAATGGACATATTTTAACTGGCTTTTCAATAACAAATTTGTTTTTCCTTTTTGTCAAAGGCTGTTCTAGGTGCATTTATATGGTTGAGCACTGCTAACTGCATAAGAGATTTTCCCTTCTTCAATTTACAGGTTGGTCTTCTAACGATGTAACGTTATAGAATTGGTTCGCGCCCAATTTATTAATTCCATCTGGTGTTTTTCTTAAAAAATGGGTTGTTCTTTCGACCTGAAAGAACAACACATTTTTAAGAAAAGGGAAAATAGCAGATAGAGTTAATAGTTTGGCCGCCAATCAAATACGCAATGTTGTAACTAGAAAGAACAGCCTATTAAATAAAAAAGGGCAAATCTCCTATATAGAAAGCAGCACGTGCCAATAAAACACATGGTAACCAACATGTGTTTTAATGGCACTTACTGCTTTCTATATAGGAGATTTGCCCTTTTCTATTTAATAGGCTGTTCTTTCTAGTTACAACGTTGCGTATTTTATTGGCGGCCAAACTATTAACTCTATCTGATATTTTTCCTTCTCTTGAAAATGTGTTGTTCTTTCAAGTTAGACTGTTACACTGAAACACCGAAATGATTTTTCTTACAGGCTGAGATGTATGGGTGCTTGCGCGTACAAATTTTCGCGCAACGCATAATATGATTCGGTTGAAATATGATCGCCAAATATACAGCTTGTTAAAAACATTTTGTGAAATTCTATCCATTTGCATGTTTTAGCAAATTTATATTTTACGTTACCTTGTAGCGGGATCTCGCATGAAACAGCACATAAACTGTAAGCCCTTCATCTACCAAACAACTAAGGCGAAGACATATTTTTTTTCAAGTAATCAGAATCCTGAGATATATGAGTTATTAAATTTGAATGCTCACTAGCGCCACCTATATTTGGAGTTCCGAACCATACGCCTCTCTATCAGTAAGTCTTTGACATAGCAAACATTTTTGTCGAAGACACCATCTTTCTAAGAAATTAAGACACTGAGATATATGAGTTATAAAATTTGAATACCGTCAAACGGGGTTACTTGCAACAGCGGTGTAAGTTGCAACACGATGACATACACTAAATGTGAAGCATTTTCTAATAATAATGAAAATTAAAATACCCTACTATTTCGGTTATAGAGATTATGTGTATCAAAGAGCGATTTAGTGTAAAAATTAGCTTTGTTTCTTTTTTTATGGTTTAGCTACACTGTTAAAACGGATTGCTCATTTTATGCCATAAAAACAAGTATGAAAATCGTGCTTGACCTCTCCCTTATGGTAAGTGCGATAATTCTGATGACCTTGCTTGCAGTTAGGGTACCTAATAGTAAGCTTAGCTAAACGATAAAAGTTTGATAAACTTATCGACTGAGTAATGAAAAAAATCATTATTATATTCGACAACCACTATGGGGTAACTTGCAACAGTTGAATTTGACGAAACCTTTTATTATTTATCTTCATTTCACGATATATTTGACAGAAATAACTGAAATGGATCATTTATTGATTACGTAACGCGTTCATTTTCAAATGACAATTTATTTTTTACATTTTTTCGCACGGAACCTTCAAACATTGTTAGGAAATACCACATTTTGTAGTTTTATTCATGTTTCATCTTGTTAAAAGTTCAATTTTTGTTTATGAACGCTGTAAAGCAATCACCAACATCAATTCTGAACCTAGATGTAGTAAATAATTTCAGCTTAATACCCAAATTAGCGAATTTGAATTTAACAAAGTTGAATAGATGTGTTTCAATCATGTTATTTCAGCTGAAATTGCCAAACACCACTTCAAACTGAAAACTACTTAAACATGACTCACTCTACCTTTTCAAGAAAAGACAATAATCATTGTTGACATTTTGTAATGAATGCTAAGTCACGAGAATCATATATATTTTATTTTTGAGGGACGTGAGACCTGTTGCTAAACGATATACTCTCGCCTGCAATGACTATCAACCCTCTCATGAAAAATTATATGTCAATTGGTTAGTGTACATTTTTTCATGGTATGTTTCATGCATAACATCAAAATTTTACAATACGACTAAGTACTAGAATGTTAGTGCTGTTTAATGATAGCTAACTTAGCTTCATGTCCTGTGTTGCAAGTTACCCCACAGATGGGGAAACTTGCAACAAGCATGTATTTCGCACCTCCTAATTAGATGGCAACGTATTTTGGTAAACCAAGTGCTGCATAGTATTCTACTCGGGGTAATTAGCGTACACGATGCTTCACAGGATGTTTCAAATGTTTAGATTTTCAATGATATTGCTTCAAAGTCAAAAAGTGTTGCAAGTTACCCCATTTGAAGGTACTCACTAGTGCCCCCTAGATGTGAAGGTCCAGTCCATATGGCTCATTTCAGGCCAAACATTTCAATAGGTCCTATCTGCATTTGAGAGGCTCTCTTTGTTCACTTTCTCTTTCAATTATAGCAATGTAATGGTACACTTATCAACTATTTTTGCAGTGCAAATCAAAAGACGATTGTTTTGACCATCGTTCAATGCAAGGAGACAATCATAATACGTTTATTTGCTGAGATATTAACGAAAGAGAGGGAAACCAAAGAGAGCCTCTCTTCTGCAGATAGGACCTTTAGACATGTTTGGCCTGATTTAGTCTTTAACCTACCAAACAACTTTGCTAAATACACAATCTTCCTAAGTTATCAGTATCCTGAGATGTTGGACATATTAAATGTTCATGCTCACTAGCGCCGCCGGAATTCCGAATCAAAAGGCCAATCATCTATACAGCCATTCCATAGAAAAACGATGTAGTGCAACTCCAATCATCGTGAATCTTGGTGGGTTTGTAGTTCATCTAAAATAATTAGACTCGTATGTTTTTATTTCGTCATTAGGGTGACCAATTTTCAGATAGGGTGGTCCTAAAAATCAAGGTTTTTAAAAACTTTTTTTTTTTCAAAAAATCATATATTTTGAACCAGTTAGCCGATTTTACTACTTCTTTTTTTTTTTTTTTTGAAAGCTATTGAATTATAATTTTCAGTAAAATACGTTGAATGGGCCAAATTGTGTTTCTGTGCAAAAAATATGCAACATATTAGTTTTTTTTTCACGTTTTCATAATCTCGGGATCAAAGAGGTACCCTGATTTTAATTTTTTATCGAAAAATTCAGGAAATTTTGCGTAACATATCAGAAAATCAAAGATGTATGTTTTTTTAGTTTTTGGGATATGATTTTTTTAATATCGAGAGTCATACATTTTAATACTAGCTGCTCTAAAATTGCCTGATATTGTAAATCTTTATAAAACTATGCCATGTATTGCATTTTTGAATGGTTCCGGGTCTTTTTGGTATCCATACATGTATAAGAATTCAAAATATAATCAAATTTAGAAAAATGTTTTGTATGGGTAAATTTAGCCTTTTATTTTCAAAAAAATCATATCTCAAAAACTAAAAAACATGCATCGATGATTTTTTGATGTGTTACGCCAAATTTCCTGAATTTAGTGGCCAGTCAATGCTTCGACCAGCATGCTGCAATTCTGCTTTGACAGATTTTTTAGATACTTTGCCACCCCTAGAGATGGCTCAGTACAATAAAATTTTGTTTGACGACATGACTCCAAACTATTCCAGTATTGTTTGTGCTGAGTGGCAGCCCAGGTGTCAATCTGAAGCTTCACCCAACACTTGGATACCGGAATAGCTGGCTCAGGGCCAATGAAGTCATGTGATGCTCCAGTGCGAGCTAACTCATCAGCCAATTCATTTCTAGCGATGGAAGAATGGCCAGGTACCCATACAAGGTGAACAGCGTTTGCTGAATTCAACTCCTCGATTTGAGTTCGACAAGCGATAACTATCTTCGACCTGGAGTTGGCCGGAGCAAGTGCTTTAATAGCAGCCTGGCTATCTGAAGTATATCACTATTCCCATTACGTGCTGCTGAAGTGCTGATTGCACTCCGCACATAAGAGCAAAGATTTCGGCCTGAAAAACGGTGCAGTGTCTACCAAGTGAATAAGACTGATACAGCCTTAGCTCACGAGAATAAACACCAGCACCTGCTCGACCTTCGAGAAGGGAGCCATCAGTGTAACATACGATGCCATCTGAAATACTTCTCTCCAGATAACCAGATGTCCACTCTTCCCGGAAAGGGAATTTCGTGGTAAATGTCCTATATGGAAAATTACAAGCAATTGTTAGATCACTTGGAGCAAGGACAACTTTGTCCCAATTCACCAAAAGTGGAAACAACGAGGTGTGTGTTGAACTGCGGTTCACAGAAGTTTCCTCTAGTAAACCGAGTATCCATAGACGGTAAGTGCAAGAAAGTGCTTCTTGTTTGAGATGTATGTGTAATGGGGCAACGTCAAAGGGAACTTCGAGCGCTGCCGTAGGAGTTGAAGAGAGCGCTCCAGACATCGCCATTAAGCACATCCTTTGGAGATGGCCTAATTTGGATTGGACCGTTCTCACTTCGCCCTTTTGCCGCCACACAAGACATCCATAAGCCAATATTGGTCGAACAACAGTTGCGTAAATCCATTTGATATGTTTGGGTTTAAGACCCTAAGTTGTACCAATGGTTCGCCGGCATTGCTCGAAGGCCATACAAGCTTTCTTGATTCTGAACTCAACATGAGGTGTCCAGGAAAGCATGGAATCAAGAATGACTCCAACGTACTTTACCTGTTCAGTCACATCGATTTCAGAATCAAAGAGACGCAAAGGTCGAACGCCATTACGGTTTCGCTTTTCCGTGAAAAGAACAATAGATGTTTTACTCGTATTTACCGAAAGGCCATATTGGCGACACCAACCCTCAACTACCTGAAGGGTGCTGATGCACATACCGACTAACAATGTTAGGTATCAGGTATCAGAAGGCCGGCTCCAGAGGCACGTTATCCTCCGTTTGGGACATTTGTGCCATCGCCATACATATGAGCCTATTTCATCATTTACCTGAGGGAGAATGGGACAAGGGATGGGAATTGGGAAAGGGAAAGGTGATGAAATAGGAAGGGGTGCCCTAGAAGAGGGAATGAACGCATAAGCGCAACGAGAGCTCATAGCTCATACCACAACGGGGTTAATCAGTGCCCTGAAAAGGACACTGTAAAACGCATAAGCGTAAAAAGAGCCTATAGCTCATTGGAGGTAGCTTGCGACGTCATGCGACTTTCAATATGACATAGAAAGGCACGTCATCAAAAGCATCCTCAATATTCAAGAAATCACCCAAGCAAAAACTACGTTTGAGCGAGTGCTTTCTTGAAAACGTATACAACTTTATGTAAAAGAGTCACTGTGGACATCCCAAATTGGGAGACATGTGAGTTCACATGAACAGGCATGTTAGCCAGACGAACATCACAGATGTGATAATCGACAATGCGTTTCGAGCATTTCAGAAAGAACGATGTAACCAGATAAATCTGGAACTTATTCCTTCTTTATACAACGCACGCACCCTTTCGGGATAAAACTACAGAGTAATTTCATGCCATGAAAATACCCAATAGAAAACTACAAGAGTTCAAAACATGTTTGAAAAGCTCAAATCCCTCTGGAGAAAAAATAGGATAAAGCCCCATTTGCTCCAGGAGATTTGAAGTAAGCAGAGCTTTTTAGTGCTCACTAAATCGATTCTATAGCTACAATCCTCGGGGTAGAAGCTACAGATTCGTAGCTATACAAAAGACTGGTTTATCCGAAGATATTTAGAACTTGAACAGGTCCGAGTTCCATTCAGGAATACCTCTTGCGGTCCGCACAGACCGCAGAGGACAAGCTTCTTTCAAAGCAGTAGCTATGGTATACCACAATGAAGGGCGTTGTAATAACAAAACCATAATGAAACTCTCTTGGAGTAGCAATGGAAGCGAGTTATCCATAAAATGTGATCGCAACCAATTATTACAGGTTCCCTAGCTTGTTGAGCAGGGACGCCTGAATACGCAAAGTTTGCGAAGGAACACTCCAAAGTGCGAAAAGGTCAAATGGAGAGTCCTCATCTGGCGCATGCCAATCAGTCAACTCATGACAAATTCTGCTCATGCAGAGTTGGGTTAGGTGCAATTCTATGTTAAGTTAACCATGAACTGTACTACCTAAGTATTCCATCAAACTGAAGCATCTCAAATCAATGTTTGAGCTACTTCAGATGCCAAATATCAGCGAAAAGATGCTGAAAACAAGAGCTTGCTTGAAGGCATCCATAAGGAAAGGTTGAAACATACTGTTAACGTTATTCTAAAATAGAGCATGCTTGAGGCACGACAGTTCATCTATAATGAAAAAAGCAAATCTGGGTTCACAAGGTAACCTAAACAGAAGTTACCCTACGAAAATGAACTTTTTGAAGTAGATCCACTTGGGCTACATACGCTTTTTACGCTGAAAATTGATCTGAGGTTTCCTTGCCGTAGCCACTACCCAAACTAGACAGGATTACACTCTTCACAATCACAGCACAAAAAGGAAACATCAACGACGAACCAAATCGTGGTCAATTGAAAAACGCCAATGGCGAAAACGCATTAGGCGAACCCATATAGGCAGTAATGTAAGCTAATTAACAACATTTGAATAACCCCGCCCTTATTTAGCCTCAAATTTGGGACTTAAGAAGGGCAACTGATTATCTCGGAGAAACGCAAGGTCCACTGCACCATTGCTCCGGTTAGCGCAGTAAGGGCGTAATACTGTAGAGGACGCCCTAATTCTCCACAGGCTCCGTTTGTGGTTAGGTTTTTATTAGACCCCCCTAACCATTCATTCTTTGGCACGGTAAGCATAAAGCCGCATAACACCATGAATTAGGGGTCACCTGTTTAGTGGACTCTTACCACTGGATCAGGCGGTCCGTAGTGTTATTCTTAGCCAATTGAGACAACCGCTACCGACACTACACAGCTATCTAGGCTGATCGGAAAAAGAAGTTAACATTGATGGTCAACTTCCAAACGAACCCGAACAGCCGGAAATTATCGCCATTAAGCACATCCTTTGGAGATGGCCTAATTTGGATTGGACCGTTCTCACTTCGCCCTTTTGCCGCCACACAAGACATCCATAAGCCAATATTGGTCGAACAACAGTTGCGTAAATCCATTTGATATGTTTGGGTTTAAGACCCTAAGTTGTACCAATGGTTCGCCGGCATTGCTCGAAGGCCATACAAGCTTTCTTGATTCTGAACTCAACATGAGGTGTCCAGGAAAGCATGGAATCAAGAATGACTCCAACGTACTTTACCTGTTCAGTCACATCGATTTCAGAATCAAAGAGACGCAAAGGTCGAACGCCATTACGGTTTCGCTTTTCCGTGAAAAGAACAATAGATGTTTTACTCGTATTTACCGAAAGGCCATATTGGCGACACCAACCCTCAACTACCTGAAGGGTGCTGATGCACATACCGACTAACAATGTTAGGTAGTCGTCGGCAAAACCATAAGTAGGAAAACCGCTATTATTGAGTTGCCTCAATAGCGAATCTGCTACGAGATTCCACAAAAGTGGTGATAAGACTCCCCCTTGGGGGCATCCACAAACACTCAATTTCCTAATCGCCGCTTGACGCAATGTCGAGAAGAGGTGTCGTTTTTTTTAGCATTTGGTGAATCCAATTTGAAATCATTGGAGATATACCGGGGTCATGGCGGCTTCCAATATGGCATCGAAAGGCACGTTGTCAAAGGCATCCTCGATATCTAAGAAAACACCCAAGCAGGATTGCTTTTGAGCGAATGCCTTCTCGATATCGTAAACAACTTTGTGTAAAAGAGTCACAGTGGACTTTCGAGATTGCTAAGCATGTTGGTTCACATGAAGAGGCACATTGGCCAGATGAACATCACGGATGTGATGATCGACAATGCGTTCTAAGCATTTCAGAAGAAAAGAGGTCAAACTGATAGGTCTGAAACTCTTTGCTTCTTCATACGACGCACGACCCACTTTCGAAATAAACTTTACAGTAATATCCCGCCTGGATTTGGGAATATACCCTGTAGCAAAACTGCAAACAAGTAGTTTTTTCAAAACATGTTTGAAATGATCAAATCCCTTCTGAAGCAAAATAGGATAAATCCCATCTGCCCCAGGAGATTTGAAAGGAGCAAAGCTATTAAGTGCCCATTCAATCGATTCCAAAGTTATGATACTCCGATCCGAAGCTAAAGAATCATAACTACAAGGAAAGACATCAGGTTCATCCGAAGATGTAATATCCACACATCCGGGGAAGTGTGTACTGAGTAAACATTCCAAAACTTCCTTATCAGAGGAAGTGAAATCACCATTTTTCAAACGAAGTTCGTTCACTTGAAAATCCTTAGATTTTGCAAAGATTGTGTTCAATCGACTGGCTTCACTCAGACTGAAAACATTTGTACGAAGGTTTTTCCAGCCGGATCGTTAAGCAGACCGAAGAGTTTTCTGGTAGGCCTTGCGAGCCGACCTGAAAGCCTCCGATCCAGCCGAACGTCGTCTGTTCCAACTCTTTCTACATTGTTTCCTGAGCTTCGCCAGATCAGAGTTCCACCAAGGGGTTCCTCTTGTGGTCTTCACAGACCGCAGAGGGCAAGCTTCTTCAAAAGCTTCCATGAAGAAGATTGATCGTTGCTGTTCTTTTGTGCTGAAGATTGATCTGAGCTATCCTAACCGTAGCCACTACCCAAACAAGGCAAGATTAAACTCTTAACAATCACAGCACAAAAAAGAACAGCAACAATAAAGCCAGATCGGTATCGATTTGAGTGCGCCAAAGGCGAGGATGCACAGAATATCCCGTGTAAAACGCATAATATGAAACCATATAGGTGAAAACTTAAACTAATTAATAGCATCTGCATAATCCCGCCCTTATTCAGGCTCAAGTATGAGATTGAAGAAGGGCAGCTGATTGTCTCGGAAAACCACAAGGTCCACCAGGGGTGCCCTGGTACTCCACAGGCTCCGTTTGCGATTAGGTTTTTATAAGACCCCCCTAACCATTCATTCTTAGGCACGGTAAGCGTAAAGCCGCATAACACCTTGAATTCGGGGTCACCTAATTAGTGGACTCTTACCACTGGAACAGGCGGTCCGTAGTGCTTTTCTTAGCCAGTTGAACTAACCGCTACCGACACTACACAGCTGTCTAGGCTGATTGGGAAAAGAAGTTAATATTGGTGATCAACTTCATACGGGCCCGAAAAGCCGGCAATCTATGCTGTTGCTCATGTTTTCATGATCTAAATATTAGTATTACTAATATCTCGGTCTGCCCTATTTTATACATCCTAGCAAATAATTTTACAGATCTTCCTCTTTTTTGTGGATCTACACTCTTAGAAAAAATCATGTATATTTAAGTTCACTTGGATGCACATAAAAGGAGCGGCCCATTTGACACAAATTTACGTCTTCTATCACAAATAAAGTCGAGCTAGCAACCGCTAGAGCCGAAGCGAGAGATAAAACATGTGTAAGTAAAATATTGAACTGGATTCGAACGTAGTAAAATAATTAACTGGATGGTCCGCAGATAGAGAGGAACGTAATATCGGCTGTATCACTGAGTTGTGAGACAAACGATAAATGTAAAACTGTTTCTACCTATCTGGTCAGATAGGTTTGATGACATCTTGTGCATCCAACTCGAACTTACATGATGGATGTTAAATTGAGTCAAATTTGCCATTCAGTCATGAAATTTTTACGTACGTTGATGGTTTACGTCACGTGTAAATTTCTATTTTTTTAGGAGTGCACATTCCCACTGTACTTTGGCCTGCATCTCTTCGATTTAGTGTTTTTTGAGCACTTTTACCGTTATTAATTGAAGGGCTTCCTTGCCTGCCATTGCATGAATTGGTATATTATGAGGCAACTACAAAGATACATTAATCTAGCTTATCGACCGTTTGAGATTTTATATTTGAATCTTTTATGGCTTTAGCGGTCATTGTCTACTCAAAGAGCAAGGGAGTAGATATTTGAAGCAGACGAGGAAATGAAAGATTTGATAGTATTCGCTAGGGTGCGAACAAGTGTGAATTTGTTTTTATTTAGAAGGTGAAAATTAAGCATGAAGACCATTTATGAACAATACATCGGATGCGTAAACCCTTTGCCTAATGGCGCTGAAATGGAAACGGATTGGTTGATGGATTAAAACCACCACGCCAAGACAGACTCCGCCGTCTCCGGATTGGCAGTCCAAAGCCTTATTCACATGCAAAACTGGAGACCTCAATTTTACAGATACACATAGGACTCATCTGGAACCATTTGAGCACGGGAACCTATTTAGGGCACGCTAAAACTCAGCCAACTTTTTAAACAATTCCCAGACCCTACTTGATTTTATGTGATCATGGAAAACGAAAGCATTTGTTTCTCTTTT
Source organism: Aedes albopictus (assembly GCF_035046485.1). Lineage (NCBI taxonomy): Eukaryota > Metazoa > Arthropoda > Insecta > Diptera > Culicidae > Aedes > Aedes albopictus. Next base: position 506,140,887 of record NC_085137.1, on the reverse strand, counting down.
TGAGACTTCCTCATTATTTTCAACGAACGTCCATTTGGCTTGTCTTATCGGAAAGCTCCTCAATTTGGGTACGCTGTATACAGAATATGATACACCATATGCATTTCATTTTCCGAAAATGTTTCTGAAATGTACGGACAAGCACACACTAATCTCCATCCTTCTGATGTGCTAATCTTCCTCAATCTCCAAAACATCTCGCACGAGGGAGCACTGTGAATAAATGTTGCTCCACATTCCCGATAACATCAGTGTATCGGATTCGTGATTTGCATTGAAATCTACCTAACCGTTGCGTTGCGTTGATGTTGCTGGTGGTAATAATCAAAGCCTGGGGAAAACAACCTTATGTCACTATCGATCCAAACCGGGTCGGAGGTTCACAGCAGCCCATCCCAGCCCAGCCCAGCCCAACCAGCCGGTTCGTTCTCGTGTCTCTGTTCTGTCTGTTCCGTTCAGTGTTCAGTCAGCCAACAACAACGTATAAGCTTCTTTTCTTCGGGTCTTCTTGCGATGCCATCCAACAAAACACGCGCGTGTGTGGAGGATGTCGTGGTAAAATGCACTCCTTCTCAGGACGAAAAAAATGATTACTTTTCTAGGGCAGAAAAGTTTTCCCAAAAGTTGTCCTTCGTCTAAAGAGAATACTCATAATCAAGTGAATTTCAGGGTCAATCCAATATCCACATCTCATTTCGTACCAGTTTCCCCAATCTTGTTGCTCGTGGGTAAACTGCGCTGGTTTGGTTCGGTTATTCTGATTCTGTCGGTTTCCCACGGATTCGCGTATTATTTCTTCTGGGGGATGAAGTTTTAAGAATACCCTCCTCCTCTCAATGTCAGCAACGTTGAACGAAGACGACAACGACATCGACGACATCCAGAGACGCAATTTTATAAACATCTGTTCGGATCGTTTCAATTTCACTCGAAGATAAGATATTTGTGTTCAATCAAATACGGCGGTGATCGGAGAACGATTCCGAAATCCAATAGTTTCCCATTTCGATTCCGAATGACGCTGTTATGAAAATTGAAATCAGAGCGCAAATTCTGCACCATAAGAGGATTACTCTATGTGCCACCATCAAACACTGTGGATATTGCTTGCGGTGGCAAAAAGTCAGTCAGTCAAATCGCTGACTTAGGTACTTCTGACTTTCAGTCAGTGCAGTGGCTAGACTTTGTTCTTGGTCAATGAAATGGAACGGCGCGACCTATCCCATTATTTTGTCGTTCTCGAACTGCTCTGGATGTCGCCGCTAGTGCAGCATATGTCAAAATACAGTAGCCAAACGAATGGACCCACTATTCTCTCCGGTAATGATGAAGTTGACGAATGTCGTCGGCGTCGCCGAAAAGCTCGCTTCCCTTCTTCACTGACTAAATGATATATGAGCTTTCACGTTTTCGGTCCCAGAACGACCATTCTTCTGGCTCGCATACACTGAACGAAATATAAATGAGGGCACTTTTTCAGTGGGCGTTGTTCTTCAACCATTCGTGCGGATTTTTTTTCTAGAATATTCCTTGTATACTTTCACTCAGAGATATTCTCAAACAATTCTCAAGTAGTTTTTATTTCTTTTTATACGTGAATTTTTATTTCTAAAATTTCTTACGCTATTATAATAAAGGGGACCTTGAAATAGCCAAAAACGCGAGGGATTCCCAAGAGTCCTTCAAGAGATTCGCCCAGATACCTCCGAGAGATTTTCCTGACATCCTGAAATTAATTCATTTTCCTGGAAGGGATTCTTCCAGATTACTGAGAGATATTTTTACAGAATCGTGAAAGGGATTGTTCCAGAATCCTGAGAGGAATTCCACCAAAAACCTACGAAAGATTACTTCAGATTCTTCGAGAGGTTCTTCTAGAATCCTTCGAGAGATTTTTTCATAATCCTGTGAGAGATTACTCCAGAATCGTGAGAGGGTCTCTTCCAGAGTCCTACAATTCACCCACAATCCTGCGAGATATTATTCCAGAATTTTGAAAAAGATTCTTCAAAAATTCTGCGGGAGATTTCCTTAGAAATCTGCGAGATATTCTTCTTGATTCCAAGAATCCTGGGAGGGGTTCTCCTAGAATTATACAGAAATTCTTTCGAAAGCCTGAAAAGAATTTCCCCAGAACCCAGCGAGAGATTCTCTAAAAATTCTGGAAGAGATTTCTCCAGAACACTGCAAAGGATTCCTCCAGAATCCGGCAAAAGATTCTCCCGGGAAGCTGCCAGAAGAGGGGGGACTCTCCCAGAATTCTGCAAGGGGTTTTCCCATAATTAGCATTAGCATTAGCATTAGCATTAAGCGAGTCGCACAAATTCGTAGGTGGTACAGTCCTAGACCGCTGTTATGAGGGTTGCCTCCTTCCCGTCCGAACCAAAGCACAAAAATTTGGGACTAATCTCTGACTCTTAGACAAAATTGACGCAATCCTCCAATGGTCGAGCACTGTCCTGGCCACGTCCTTGCGACTGCTGAGGAATAGGAAAGGATGGTTAGTTTTGGACACCTATGAAAAATGTAGACAACTCTACGATCTCTCAGGCCTAGGTATCACGGGAATTTTTGGGTGTTGTTAGTGGAAGGGTAAACTCCAAAGGATACGCTTGGTTAACGTTCAGGCACACCATTGTTAGACTGCTTCGAATCAGTTGGTTTCCTCGTCATCTTGTTGGCATTTGGTTGAATTACTAGATTCTTCGGTTGTTCGGGGTTTTCCCATAATCGTTCTCAAAATATTCCCAGATTCATGCTCTCAGAATCACGAAAAATATTCCCCAGAAAATCCTGCGAAGGATGCTCCGAGAATCTTGAGAAGGATTTTTCAAGAACCCTGTGAGATATTCTCAGAGATTAGTCCAAAATCCTGAGAGGGATTCCCCTACAGTCCTACGAGGGATTCACTAAGAATCCCGCAAAAGATTCTCCTATGATCCTGTGAAGGATTCTCCATGAATCCAACGAGGAGTTCTCCCAGAATCCTAAGAAGGATTTTTCCAGAACCCTGCTAGAGAATCTTCAGAATACTTGTAAGGGATTCCCCCAGAATCTTCTTTCCCTACTCCGCTGTTGGGGCAATTATGCCACTTTGTCCAATCAACTGAACTTTTGTGGCAAAGAATCTTTAATTGAATTGGAACGTTGTACCCGGCGAGAAATTCTTCCAGCATCCTGAAAAGGATTTTTCTTGGAATCTTGTGAAGGATTCCTCAAAAATTCTGAGAGTGAATATCCCAGAAACCTGCAGTATTTTCCAAAAATCTTGAAAAGAATTTCCCTAGAATCCTCTAAGGGATTCCCCTAGAATCCTGTCAAATGCTCCCCTGTAGTCCTGCGAAGGATCCTTCCTTAATTCCGCGAGGGATTCTCCCAGAATCCTGAGAAAGATTCTTCAAGAATCCTGAGAAGAATTCTCTTAGAATCATTTAAGAGATTCTCCCGGACACCTGCAAGGGATTCTACTAAAGGGTGATACGGTCAAAATTTGGTCACACATTTTGTTTCATAACTTGAGACTGCGTACACCAAAACAACTGATTTTTGGACCAGTAATGGTACATTATATGTAGCTTATACCATAAAATTTTCATCAAAATCGGTTTAGTATTTGTGGAGATATTGTGAATCCTGAAAACTACAATTTTTAAATTTTGTACAAAGAAGGTTAAAAAATAAGAACACACTTTTACTTTTTTATTTATAGTGCCGGAAGTACTGAACCAATTTCAATGAAAATTTTTCTGTATGTAAAATATACATATCAAAATGTTGTGTAAAAATTTCATTCAATATGATCCAGCCGTTACAAAGTTATATTAGTTTAGGTGGTAAAATTTTGTCAAATTTTGTCAAGTCAAGTCAAATTTTGGTCAAACATTTTTTTTTCATAACTTTAGACTGCGTACACCAAAACAGCTGATATTTGGATCAGTAATGGTGCATTATATGTAGCTTGTACCATAAAATTTTCATCAAAATCGGTCTAGTATTTGCGGAGATATTGTTGAACCCTGAGATCTGCAATTTTAAAATTTGGATTTACAAATAAGAACACATTTTTACTGTTTTATTTATAGAGCCAGAGATACTTAAGCGATCTCAATAAAAAAATTCCTGTGTGTGAAGTATGCATATCAAAATGTTGTGTAAAAATTTCATTCAATTTGGTCCAGCCGTTACAAAGTTATATTTGCTTAAGTGGCACCCGATCAGTTTTTTTTTATATTCAAACTGGTACAACTTTGAAAGTATTCATACAAAATGGCTCAAAATTTTACTAAGAACATATTTTCATAATAGCATTATACTGTAAAATTTTGATAAAAATCGGAGCAGTATTGGTAGTTCTATAATCAAAAGTGTGCTTTACTGACCTTAAATTTCCGAAAATTTACTATGGAGCGCCTTTGTACAAAATTTTAAAAAGGTAGGTCGATAGTTTTATCTATATATCAACCAATACTTAATCGATTTTGATGAAAATTTTATGGTATAAGCTACATATAATGTAGCATTACTGGTCCAAAAATTAGCTGCTTTGGTGTACGCAGTCTAAAGTTATGAAAAAATATGTGTGACCAAATTTTGACCGTATCACCCTTTAGAATCTTGAAAGAGATGCTCTCAGTATCCTTCGAGACATTCTCCCAGAATCCTGCGGGAGATTCTTTCAGAATCCTGTGGAGGATTTTCGCCCGGTAACCTACGAGGGTTTTTTTTCGAAAAAAAAAGTGTCAGAAAGACTCTCCCGAACATTTCCAAGAGATTCTCCCTGTATCCTGCCAAATATTCTCCCAAAATACTGAAAAGGTTTCTCTCAGAATGTTGAGGAAGATTCCTCAAGAAACCTGCAAGATATTCACCCAGAGTCCTGAGATAGATTATAGAAGAATCCAGCGAGTGGAAAAAATTTAAATTGTTATTAAGTTAACATATATAGAATTCCTAGGAAAATCTCTTGCGAAATTTTCATAATGTTTGCTGGATACACTCTTCAAATCAATTCCTGGGGTTTACCTGATGGAGCTGCTAGAGGCTTCAAAGGAGCCAGAGACGTATTTCTGATGAAATTTTCTAAAGAATATCTGGAGGAACATCTGAATAAACTGTTTCATAAATTCTTTAAAAACTTTTGAAGTAATTTATAAAGCAAGTTCAGTAGAAATATTTTTGATGAAATGTTCGAATGAATTCCTGGAAGAATCTATGAAAAAATCCAAGAGGTATTCTTGGAGGAAATCCTGGAAGAATTACAGAAAAAGTACATGGTGGAATACCTGAAAAATTTGCTGAAGAAATTCTTGAAGGAGTACCTCAGCGAATTAGTCACGGAATCCTTGTAGAATTTTTTGAAACATTTTTTTGAAAACATCCTGAAATAATTCCCGAAGAAATTTTTGAACGAATTTCTGGAGAAACTAATGAATCCCTTGGTGGATTCTCAAAAGAAATCCCTGAAAGATTTTTTGGAGGTATCATAACTTAAGAAAATCTAATGAAATAATTCCATAATAAGATTCTAATCAAATCAATAGTAGATTTTCTGAACAAAAAAATTGAAGAATTTATTTCAATTCCTGGAAAAAAAGAATGGAAGCAAATTTTAGTGGAATTTTCGTATGCATCTTGGGTGAATTTTGAAAGATTTTCAAAATTTATCTTTTGAGAAATTTTTGAAGGATTTCTGAATTTCTGGCTTTCGGAGGAAATAACATTTTTATTACGATTCCTGGATATATTCCTTAATGCGGTTCCTGCAGGGCATTCTGAAGGAACTTGAATATATTTCTGAAGGAACCATTGGAAGAATATCTAGAGAAACACTTCTTTTAATTTCCTTAAGATTTTTTTTGTTTGAGAAATTTGTTAAACAAATCCTGTAGAAATGTTTTTGAGGGAATTTTGAAAAACATCCAGGTAATATCTATGGAGAAAATTTGAAAAAAAATGGAAAAAATCCTGCAATAATCCCTGACGAAGTTTTTGAATGAGTATCTGGAGAAACTTCTAAACAAATCTCTTGTGGATTTTCAAAAGAAATCCACGGAAGTTTTTTTTTTCTGAAGGAATTCCAGCAAGACTTTCTTGAAAAATCCTTGGAATACTGTCCGAAGAACTGCTTAGAGGAATGCCTTAAAAAAACCCTGGATGATTGTCTAAAATTTATTTATTTATTTATTGTCGTCAATCAAACGTAGACCAATTTCAATACATTTCATGCTTAATATCTATTTATACATATTTTATATTTATAATTGTTATTAGCTCAGTTTTTTATCATTAAAGGCCACATCTTTCTGCTATTTTATTTAGCTTCTACGATTTCGAATGTTTTGAAAATGTTTCTTCAACTGCGTTCTAGTCATATTTAGGTCAATCATTTCACAATGCCGATTATAAGTGTACATCATTTGATTTAACGGTCCATATTTTGCATAATCAGCATGATGACGTTCCGCTGTAAACAAATTTCTCTCACGTAGATGCCGGCTGGGAGCATAAAAATTCAATTTGGACAATAATTCAGGTGAATCAATACGCTGTGAGACAATATCAGTAACAAACGAAACCATAGCGTATTCACGTCGTTCTTTCAATGTCTGAATGTTGATCAGCAAACAACGTGCTTCGTATGAAGGCAGAGGGAATACTGTCCATCCTAACTTACGTAGTGCGTACAATAGAAACTGCTTCTGAATTGACTCTATGCGTTCTTCATGTTTTTTCATGTAAGGAGACCAAACAACGCTGCAATACTCTAATATTGATCTCACATACGCAATGTATAATGTTTTTATAGTGTATGGATCCTGAAAGTTATAACCAAAACGTTTTATAAACGATACCATATTATATGCTCTATGGATAATTGTATTATAATGTTCTACAAACGTTAATTTTGTGTCTAAAATTATACCCAAATCTCTTATTTTTTCACATTTTTCAACAATTTGATTGCCTAGCTTTATTGAGACATCTGATGGACATCGTTTTCTACTGTACGTTATATGATTGCACTTTTTAACATTTAATTCCAATAAACTTTTAGAGCACCATACATGGAAAATTTGAATTTCATTCTTAAGTACATCGGCGTCATGTTTATTTCTAATTTCTAGGAACAGCTTCATGTCATCAGCATATATAAGAACATTTAGTTTTTTTAGTATAAAAGAGATATCGTTTACGTATAAAATAAAAAGAAGAGGCCCCAAATGTGAACCTTGGGGAACTCCAGATGTGACCTTAATTGGTTTTGATTTTTTCTCATTGAATCGCACTATTTGTTGACGATCAGTTAGATAAGACTTAATCCAGCTGAGGAGCCCCGTTGCAATTCCCATCTTTTCAAGCTTGTAAATCAACATAGGAATGTCCAGTCTATCGAATGCTTTGCTGAAGTCAGTGTAGAGAGCTTCCACATGATTACCGTTTTCCATTGCATTCAAAGAGTAATTGACAAACTCAAGCAGGTTAGTGGCTGTTGAACGGCCTTTGAAGAAGCCATGTTGAGAATTAGTTATTCTATTTTTAATCTGAGCGAAAACATTTCTGTTGATGATTGATTCAAAAAGTTTTGGTATGCATGAAATAATAGCAATTCCACGATAATTTCGAACATCACATTTTTTACCAGACTTATAAATGGGTATTAGGAAAGATTTTTTCCATTCCATCGGGAATTTTCCAGATTCCAGCGACATGTTAAATAACCAAAATAATGGAGTTGTAAGTTCAACTGCTAATGGTTTTAAGAAAGATGGAGGAATTCCGTCTGGTCCAGATCCTTTTGTGATATCTAGGTCATTGATTCTAGCCAAAATGTCTTTGACATTAATGTGACTGACACTAACATCGTTTGGAAAATCAGGAAAATAAGAAAAGTATTCAAAATCACGATCATTATCTGAAAAATTTGTGTAAGTTTCTTGGAAGAATGATGCAAAAAGATTGCAAATTTCTTCTGAATTATGTCCTTCTTTTTCGTCTAATGTCATTTTGGACGGGAAACTGGCTGACTTTAACTTGGATTTAACATAATTGAAAAAGTTCTTTGGACATGACTTAATTTCACTTTCAGTTTTTACATTATAATCAGAAAGAGCAGAAGACATTGCTGTGTTAAGTTGATTGCAAATGTTTAAATACTTCATCAAATTTTCTTGATTTTCGTATTTTCTGTATGTTTTATGAGCCTTCTGCTTTCGATTTTTCAAATTCAGAATTTGTTTGTTGAACCAAATTGGATTTTTGGAATTGTAATTTCGTCGCTTTTTCGTAAGTGGAACTTCTTCTTGAATAATACCCGATAATATTTCGTAAAAAATTCCCACAGCGCAATCAATACTTTGTTGACTCCTTAAAATAGATTGCCAGTTTGTCCTATTTAATTTAGCCTTAATATTGTCAAATTTTGCTTTGTTGAAATCCAATACATTTTCATATTCACATTCGATGGGAATGCTATTATTATGTACAAATACAGAATACTCAATTGCCGTATGAAATACTTCGTTTTTCCATAGAGGTGCAAGAGATTCAATTACACAGAAATCTTCGTGTGTGTTCGTCAGTAAAAAATCTAAGAAATTGTTTTGTTCGTTTTTCACGTGATTTATTTGATTAAGACCTAGAAAGGCAATTTTCTCAAAAATAAATTGTAATGTATCATTGTCACCAATAACTGGCAATAAAATACTCTCATTTTCTTCATCAGGAATAAAGGAATAAAAGGATCACTGGAGGAATTTTTGAAACAATTTCTGAAATATTTTATGAAAATAAAAATCCTGAAAAATTTTCTATAGGAATTCGTAGTGTATCGTTGTACTTGCCTCACAATATACAATTTTATGCAATGGCAGGCAAAGGAAGCCCTTCAATTAATAACTGTGGAAGTGCTCAAAGAACACTAAGTTGAAGCGAGGCTGGCCAAGTCCCAGTTGGGACGTAGAGCCATAAAGAAGAAGAAGAAGAAGAATTCGTAAAGCTCACGGATGAAATTCTTGTAAAATTTCTGTTGAAATTACAAAAAAATATCGGAAGGAGTCTGTGGTGCATTGTCCAATGGAATCCCTCGAAAATTTTCGGAAATACTTCCTGAAGGAATTATTCAAAGAAACAATGAAAGGCTTTCAATGATTTCTTAAGGAAATTAAAAAAAAACTTTGACAAATATGTGAAGGACTTTTAGTAAGAATTTTTGAAATATTTCCTTGAAGAATTTCAAAAAAAAAACTGAAGGAGAATTTCTGAAGGAAGTCTTTAAAATTGTATAAAGAAATCCTTGATTAATTTATGAAGGAATCCATGGCAGGTTTCATGAAATAATTTGTAAAGAAGTTTCTGAAGTAATCAATGGAAGATTTGCTGAAGGAAAATTTGGAGCGCATTCTTTATTAATCCCTTCAAAAATATTGGAAGAAAATTTCGGAGGAATTTCTTTTTGCAAGGAAAATTATTGAAGACTTTCAGAAGTAAAATTAGAGAAATTTCTGAAGGAATTCTATATTTCTGATTTTAAAAAGGAATTCGCCGATGATTTTATATTAACACCTATGAAGAAATTACTTGAGGAATCTTAAGAAGAATTTCTGAAGAAATATTTGTGGTGGAATTACTAAAGAAATTTATAGTGAAATTTTTAAAGCAGTTCATTTAAATATTTCTAAAAAAACACATGAAGCAATTTCTGTAGAAATCCGGGAAAGATTTTTTTAAGGGAACCTCTAGAAGATCTTCTAAGCACATTAATGGTGCAGTTTCGGAAGGAATCTGTGGAAGGAATTTTAAGAAGTTAGTAGAGGAAGATATCTAAGGCATCCTTAGATTTTTTAAAAAGTTTCTTCAGAGGATTTTTTCGAGGAATTCCTTTAACATTTTCGTAAGAAATCCTTGAAAATGTTTTGGAGGAAACATTTGAAAAAAAAATTCAAGATATTTGTGGACGATTTTGTAAAGGAATCCCTTGAAAATTTATGACAGAATTCTCAGAGAAATTTTAAACATTTCTGTTCTTTTTTTTTTTTTAATTTTACATATATGCCGTGGAAGATTTGCCAAAAGAATCCTGGTAGGAATTACTGAGGAAATAAATGGAAGGTTTTCTAAAGAAATCATTAGAAAAATATCTGGAAAAATCCCCTGCGGATTTTTTGAAGGAATCGTTGGAGCAGTTTCTGAATGATTCTTAGAAGAAAATTCTAAAGAAATCTATGGAAGATTTCCATGAGGGAATCCATGGAGGAATTTCCGAAGTAATATATGGAAGTTTTCTCGAGAAATCATTCTAAAAATGTATTAAAAGTATGATAGAAGAGTTTCTGAATTAATTACTGGAGAAATTTCCGTAAGATTCAGAAGAATATCTGAAGGAATCCGTGGTGGATTTTCCAAATAAATCCCTGAAAGAACTAATGAAAGAATATATGGAAGGTTTTGTGAATTATTTCTTGGAGAAATTTCTGAATAAAAAAAATTAGGAGAATATCTGAAAAACTCCGTGGAAGCATTTCTTAAAGGATACCAAGAAGAATTCTCGAAGAAATTGCAAGGGGAATTTCTTTATGCATCTCAAGAGAAATTTGATTTTAAAAAGTAATAATTGGAAAATTTTCTAAAGGATTTCTGAATTTCTGGTTTTTGGAAGGAATTCGCGGAAGATTTTCTGGAATATACTGGAGAAATCCTTATGTGAATTTCTAAAGGAAACTCTGTTGAAATATCTGTGGTGAAATTTTTGAAGATACCAAAGATTTACAAAAAAAAACTTGTGAGAAATTCTTGAAGAAATCTGAGGAATATTTTTTTATAGGAGTCTCTAGAGGATTTTAAGAAGGCATTCATCCAGCAGTTTAGGAAGTAATGCATGGCAGATATTCTAAAGAAGTTTATGGAGTAATCTCTAGAGAATGTTTTGATAAAATTACTGGAGAATAGTTTCCGAATGAATCCCTGAAAGATATTTTTATGAAATCTATGGAAGATTTCAATACAGGAATTCATGGATGATTTTTTGTATAAATGTAGAATAAACTTAACTTAAAATACACGTAAATAAAAACCAAAAAAAGGTGAATTTCTGAAGTAATCCGAAACAAGCTATCTTGAGGAATCATTCAAGAAACTTCTAAGGAGTATGATTTGATACAGGAATTTCTGAAGCAATTCCTGGAGAAATTTCTAAAAAAACATGCATAAATTTAGAAAAGAACCATTTGAGAAATTTTCGGATCAATTCCTGGAGAAATTTCTGAAGCAACTCCTGATGAAAATTTCCGATAGAGTCTTGGGAAGACTTTTTGAAACAACTCCCGGGAAAATTTCTGAAGGAATCGCTGAAGAACTTTCCGAATGGCTCGAGGCGTTTTTGTAGGCGTCCTGGCTAAAATTTTCGAATGTCCAATTCCATAGAAAGTCTAAAAGTTCTAAGGAGTAAAATTTTGGCCATTTCTATTCAAATTTCACTTTTGTTGTGCTCCATCCCGAAATGGATATGAGGGCGCAAAAATTGGAAATAATCACAAAGGCAATAACATTCTGAGCCTCATCATTATTCAAGTGGAGTTAATCCGTAAATTAATCGGTGAGTTTTCAAAAATATTCCGAAAATCATTTCTTTAAAATTTGTATCATCTGATCAATAATTCAATCATATCAATCTCATAATCTTTTGCAATGAACTACGATAGTAAATCAGAAATTTTAGGGAATATTTCGATTGAACATCTTGGAACACAAGAATAAATCGTTGGTAAGCACTGGTAAATTGCTGTGAAAGTATTGACTATCTGCTTATTGAAATGTTTATGAAATTGCGGATGAAGCATTACGGATTTTTTTATGTTTTTGAATGAACAGTCAAAGATTATCTTGGTGATCGTCATATTTTGGCAGAATAATGTTTGAAAAGCTCATTTCTGGAGGAAATTTCAGGAAGTATTTTAGTTTCGGAAATAAAACCAGATACAGCTGGATTGAAGATTTAAAAAAATAAAAATATGCCCGAAAGGATACCAAATGACGTTTAAAGATAAATAAATAATCTTGATGGTAAATCAGCAAACACTTTCCGCAATGTCCTATTTTAATTGCTTAAAAATTCTCAAAGAAAATTATTCAAGATAAAAAACAACTTAAAAAAATTAAAGTGCATTCTTTGTGAATACTCAAAAAATAACTATTACATAAAGGTACAACTCTGGGTGTCGGTGCCACTCATATTTTTCCCAGTGTAATTCAGTCAGTCGGCCGCAGCAGTAGTACACGTAGAGTTAGGTACATTTCCCATCGCACAACAATGCAGGATAATAGTGGCTTCGTCTCGATTCGCATATTGCCAAAGCGACCCATCAGAGAGTGCTTACATGTGTTCGCTACAATCCCGCCCCATTTCATATAAGGCATCAGCCCCCACAGATTTCCGATTCGTCATGAATATTAATGATTGGTTTTTCTAATCAGTCGACCCGTTGTCGTCGTTGGGACGTCTGAGCCGTCTGGGCCCGTGGCCCGTGGGTAGATCTGATGAGAGCAGCGCAATATCAGTAGTAGCCTTTCCTCATTGGTGTAAATCGCGTGGGACCAGACCACGTCGATCTATCTACGAGTTTCGAGGCGCACTAAATACGGCAATATTTCTGCATGAAGGGCTTTTCACATTCATCGCTGGCTTGCTTGTAGCAGTCGTTTTGTAGCAAAGAAGACAGAATTGCCCGTTACATTTAATATATTCCTTGGCAGATGCCGTGACGCTATGGCAGTTCCTCGGATCAGGATCGTAAATTTCCTGTTTCAAAGGTCTTGGTTTGTGAACGCGATAAAGAAATAAATTTGATGCTTTTTATTCGTCTGGATGGCGGTGCAATTACTTCAAGCTTCTTACCAGACCGCACTGGTAAGAATGGGGATATTGCGGAGCTACTAGAAAAATGCAAAATGGTTTTATTCGATATCCAAAATATCACCCACACATTTTTTTTGTCAAGCTGATTTACCTAAAGCAAAAGCATCGCCTTCTGTACAATGCATGGGTGTTACAGAACATATGCAAAACATCCCATTAGCATTATGGTTCCAAAGAGGCCGTGTAAAAGCACCATGAATAATTGATCTGCTCGCTGCTGCACAGGAGAAGGACGATTTGCCATTGGCCATACAATTGAGTTCTGCTTCGTTGTCGAGTGGCCGTAACTAGCTTGATGACTTCCCACGAACTCATTTGCCAGCTAATGATGAAAGAAGATGAATGCTCTTCATTTTTCGACAGATTAACTTATTGATGAGTTGCTACCATGGAATGGACTACTAAGCGTATCCATAGTAAAACGTCATAAAAGGGACTCATGGAGACGCATGGTAGCTTGTAGGAATGTAAAATGGATCTTATACAGGCAAAAACCAATGTCAGCTATGTAGGCAAAAATGAGAAAGAGTTACATATACATTTCCATTATTCTCATTACCTCGATTGTTCTAAAACAATTATAATACAATTTAAGTAAAAATCGAGCAAAATGTTTTTTTATTATTAGAATTTTATGATCCTCTCGTTGAGATAATCAGCTGCAAGTTACTTCCCTCATTTGCAGCCAGCTCGCAAGTGGTATCGAGTTTTTCCCTTCTGCTGACTAGTCACTTTCAAGAACCTATCGTGTCGGCTCCTTCGCCGGTATCAAGATTTAACGAACAGGAAAAAAATCTAACCACGAGCGAGCAACAACATCAACAATGATGCCGCCAACAACGACAACAACCACCAAGCCTTCTAGAAAGCAAACGCAAATGGCGAACTGCGGAGAGCGTTTTTTTTTGCGCATTTTTTCAAATAAAAAGAGCATTTCGTTTGAAGAATCGCGTTCCATTGGACGAAAGCTGAGGATAATAATTTATGTTGTGGATGTTGCTGTTGGGCTGATGGGTTTGTTCGACGAATTGCGTGGAGCTATTTGGAAGAACTTTTCCAATCTACCGCAGCTAATTACAATATTTTAATTTGTTTACAGGAAAGCTTCATTTTTTTTCTCAGAAGGACTATAAATTTCTCGTTCGATAGCAAAAACGAATATAGGGTGACGATGGGTATTATCGGCAGGTTTGTTCTCTTCGTCATGGGGGATTTTTGTCGGCCAAATTGGTCGTATAAATAATAATAACACGGATTGGTATACCGAAGACTTTGCCCTTAAGTCGTATAAATAAGCTTGATTAGGATGGATTTGAGGCCAACTCTGAGTTCAACATCTTTCAAAAAAAAACCTCAAATGATGAAGAGAACAAAACTGTCAAAAATACACAATTTCCCCTATTTGGAGTATTGAGAACTGTACATATCCGATTTGATTTACAAAATGCTTAAACCATCGTTTTCCAAACATCGTTTAGCGACCTCCCAACTGCTTGCAGGTACGTTTCGATTGTTCTACAAAAAGCGGGGTAACGACGTACTTGGGGGTCGCGAGAGCTAAGTTTGCGAAACGATGATGGCTTAAACTGTTCATGGATACAGTAACGGTACAAAAAAAAAAAAGATTTTCAATAAAAGAACCCATTCGTTGTAAACAGATGCTTGTAGGTTCGATTCCCCGTTCCATCTTCAACAACTTTTCGCCAATTCTTCAATTAGAATTATTATTGCGCAAGTTGTACAATTATGTATTTAGTACAGTTCCAGACTGCTGTCATGAGGATTGCATCCTTCCTGGCACAAAGATCTGGGACTTCAATTACTCTAATGCTCAGTGTTTTATTTTGCCGATTTCGTGCACTTTTTGATAACTTTTCAACCGTTGATTTTTGTGATATAGTTTATTCGAAGAAGTTTCTACATAAGACAAAGCGCATTTTTTGACATGAACAGTTGGATGATCAATCCACCTATAAGTGAGATGAAAAAAATATTTTTTCAAAAAAATGCAGATAGACGTTTGATGCCTTCGGCAAAGTTGTGCAAAATGCAATTTTGAACAACTTTGTCAAAGACGTCATAATGTAAATCTCATACTTTACGAGATATATTGCGTTGTATGTGCATGACCCATACATACATACATACATACATACATGTGCATGACCCCTAGAAATCATATATTTCATCATAACTTTTACCGTTTTGTTTTGCATTTTTTGCGTCTTCTACAAAGTTGTTTAGAATGTAAAAATACATGTTTTTGCTGAACATCGAAAAACGCTAGCTTTTGAAAAAACAAAGTTATTTACAAATGACTAATTTTTATAGGGTAACTTTGAACTCGTTTAACTGCTATATTTCTACTATATTTCTACTATATGAAAATGGATAAACTTTTGTATGCAAGTGTATGCTTTGTGTGTTATGGTAAAAAAAAACCCAAATTATTCCACCTAGTGGTGATAGTGCCTTTCTCGTCGAATATGTTCTCATGATCTTTCCGTCGACGTAAATCAAAGTGTTCCTGAATCCTGATATTTTTTTAAAGAAAAGCGAGCATTTTATAAAAGCCATCATTGAATTGAAAACTTATGATGGCACATAGTCCGATGTTATGTTCAATGTATAAGCAGAGCTGAATAATATCAAACTTCTCAGTCGACTGCTTGAGCACCTTCACTCGCACTGGAGACTGATCAATATCAAGACGATACCAACAAGCTAAGATATAACTTTTTACACAATCACAGATCACAAAGGTTTTTTTTGCACATTTTAGGCTATATTTTAATGACATTTGACAACAAGAACAATAGGTAGTTAGTACAGTGAGACGTCTGTTTTATTTTTATCACTTGCATTGTGCAACCCTACCGGTAGTCTCTAATGTGGTATGAGCCTACTTTCTAGTTAACCGTTCCTCAGGTTATTAAAAAAGCCGAAATGTGGTGTATCGCATGGTATATTTGGTTACTATCGATGCGGTACCGGAACAGGTTCCGGAGCACTATCGGGTCTCCTAAATATAGTCTCAGATTATTTTATTGCTAACGTTTATATGGCTACCTAAAAACACGAATCATCTGGGTATAGATCATTTTTACATTTAACCACTTCCAATGAGACACCCAGAACTGGTTTTGAGACACTACCGGTTCTCTAAAATATGGTCTGAGGCTATGTTCTTACGAATCGATCATCGTGTTAACAAAAAAGCTGCTTTTTGATGTACTGTCAAACACCGCGTAATCCTCACTCTACAATACGACACTTTTAAATTTGTACCTCGGTCATTCGACATTTGTCGAATTAAAAAATGATCAAATGTCACAGTGTAATACTCTGGCAACACGTATGATCCGATATTGTGCTGTTACTCACACCCGCAGCTGCTCCTCGTGCAGCTGTCATTTCCTGAAGTTCAAATTGGTTGCTTTCCGACACTTGATCCGTTTGGTAATCAACCGCAGTGAACTTCGGAAGCCAACAATCGTAAAATGAAGAAGCTATCAATTTGTATCACCACAATATCTGTAAAATTTGTGTTCAAAAACAAATGCTACAATCTAAACAAAACTAAAATAAAGTTAGTTCAACGAATTAAAAGTTTACCCAGGTAATTTGACTGCAATCATTGTCGAATTAGCGTGGTTTTATGGTACCACACATATGGGTTTGGTTCAATTTCACATTTTACCACTTTCGGGTCACATTTTACTACTTACCGATTGTCCCTGATGTGGTATTAGACTAGTATCATGCAAATTGTTAATCAGTTTTCCAGAAAAGTCGCGTATTGATGTACCTCATGCATGGGTGTGGTTCATTTGTGCATTTCGCCAGTTCCGGCAAGATACTCGAAACTGGTTCCGGAACACTACCAGCAGTCTTTCATGTGTCCTGAGGCTATTTTCTTGCTGACCGTTCTTCGCGTTACCGAAGAAGCCGTAAGTTATTGTGCTGCGTGCATGCGTTTAGTTCTGTTCTACATTTGACCACATTTCAGGCGGGGCACCTGGAACCGGTTTCGGCACACTATTGGTTTTCCAAAGTATGGTCTATGATTTTTTTCTTGTTAACCGTTCATCAGGTTACCTAAAAGTCATTTAATTTGTCGCATTTATAAGTTTGGTTCTCCTTTATATTTAAACACTTCCGGTGGGGCACCTGTAATCGGTTAAGGAACACTACCGGTTGTCCCAAATATGACTGGAAACTTGTTTGCCAAATCAAGATTCCTAAAATCCGCGATTTGATGTGTCGCATGCATGGGTTCAGTTCACTTTTATTTTTGTTCATTTCCGGCGGGACACCCGTAACCGCTTCCGGATCACTACCGGTTCAGATATATTCTGAAAATATTTTCCTGCTTACTGTATCAGTATATCAGAAAGCCACTATTTGATATGTCGCATGCATAGATTAGGGTGACTTTTATACTTGGCCACCTCCAGCAGGACACTTAGAGCCGGTTCCGGAACACTACCGGTTTCGATATGGTCTGAGAATGTTTTCCTGCTTACTGTTCATCAGGTTATCGAAAAAGACGCGGTTTGATATGTCGCATGCATGGTTTTAGTATATTTTTATATTTGGCCACTTCCGGCGTGACACTCGGAACCGATTCCAAATCACTACCGGTTCAGATATATTCTGAAAATATTTTCCTGCTTACTGTTCATCAATATATCGAAAAAGCCACTATTTGATATGTCGCATGCATAGGTTTGAATAACTTTTATACTTGGCCACCTCCGGCGGGACATCTGGAACCGGTTCCGGAACACTACCGGTTCCGATATGGTCTGAGAATGTTTTCCTGCTTACTGTTCACCAGATCATCGAAAAAGCCGCGGTTTGATATGTCGCATGCATGGGTTTAGTTCGCTTTTATGTTTGGCCACTTCCAGCGGGACGTTCGGAACCGGTTCCGAGACACTACCGGTTCAGATATGGTCTGAGACCATTTTCCTGCTTACCATTCATCAAGTTATCGAAAATGCCGTAGTTTGATGTGTCGCATGCATGGGTTTGGAGCGTTTTCATATTTGGCCCCTTCCTGGGGTACTGGTCCGGAACACCTAAATGGCCATAACTCCGGAACCACTGGACTGATCCGAACCATTTTCAATAGGAAACAATGGGACCAGCTTCCGCGTCGAATGAAATGTCGGTCATTAAAATCGGTTGAGGTTTACTGCCAAAAAGTGATGTGAGTTTTTTGTACACATACACACATACACACATACATACACACACACATACACACACACATACACACACACAGACATCACCTCGATTCGTCGAGCTGAGTTGATTGGTATATGTGACTTGACCCTCCGGGCCTCCTATCAAAAAGTCATTTTTGGAGTGAACATATAGCCTTTCCAGTATACTTAGTGTACGAGAAAGGCAAAAATCAAACATTGAAATTATTTCATAACTTTTTCATTTAACTAGATAGAATGTCGCAATGTTCAGCAAAATTGTGTATTTTCATATGCTCAACAACTTTGCGAACCATGCAAATAATGCAAAACTTCTGGATTAAAAGTTGTAATAAAAATAAGTTTCTGAGTGATTTTTTAATATGTTCATTTTTGCCTTTCTCGTACACTAAGTGTACTGGAAAGGCTATATGTTCACTCCAAAAATGACTTTTTGATAGAAAGCTCGGAGGGTCGAGTCACATATAACAATCGACTCAGCTCGACGAATTGAGGTGATGTCTGTGGGTATGTATGTGTGTATGTGTGTGTGTATGTGTGTATGTGTGGGGACAAAAAAACTCACATCACTTTTTGGCAGTAAACCTTAACCGATTTTAATGACCGACGGTTCATTCGACGCGGAATCTGGTCCCATTGTTTCCTATTGAAAATGGTTCGGATCGGTCCAGCCGTTCCGGAGTTATGGCCATTTAGGTGTTCCGGAATGGTACCCCTGGAAGGGGCCCGACATGAAAATGCACCAAACCCATACATACGACACGTCAAACTGCGGCATTTTCGATAACTTGATGAACGATTACCAAGAAAATAGTCTCAGTCAGACCATATATGAACCGGTAGTGTTCCGGAACCGGTTCCGGATATCCCGCCGGAAGTGGCCAAAATATAATAGTAAACCAAATCCATGCATGCGACACATCGAAGCGCAGCTTTTTTGATAACCTAATTAACGGTTGGTAAGAAAATAGTCTAGGACCATATCTGAACCGGTAGTGTTCCGGAACCGGTTCTGGGTGTCCCGTCGGAAGTGGCCAAATATAAAATTGAACATAACTCATTCATGCGACACATCAAATAGCGGCATTTTCGGTAACCTGATGAACGGTTAGCAGGAAAATAGAATCAGATCATATCTGAACCGGTAGTGTTCTGGAACCGGTTCCGGATGTCCCGCTGGAAGTGGCCAAATTAAAAGAGAACCAAACTCATGCATGCGGCACATCAAACAGCGGCATTTCTGATAACCTGGTGAACGGTAAGCAGCAAAATAGTCTCACACCATATCAGAACCGGTAGTGTTCCGGAACCGGTTCCGGATGTTCCACCGGAAAGTGTCAAATATAAAAGAGATCGAAACCCATGCATGCGAAACATCAAACCACGGCATTTTCGATAATCTGATGAACGGTAAGCAGAAAAACAGCCTCAGACCATATCAGAACCGGTAGTGTTCCGGGACCGGTTCCGGATGTCCCGCCGGAAGTTGCCAAATATAAAAGAGAACCAAACCCATGCATGCGACACATCAAACAGCGGCATATTCGATAACGTGATGAACGGTTAGCAGGAAAACAGTATAAGACCATATCTGAACTGGCAGTGTTCCAGAACCGGTTCCAGGGGGTCCCGATGGGTGAATGCAAACTTTTTAAGGAGTGATAGAGGATCATAAATGGCGAAAAAAAATGTGTACGCATATGGCAAAGATGGTTAGAAGGAAAAAGATGAACGACTCTCGCTCCTAACAGGCGACACAAATAGCGCCGCTCTGGTGAGCCAAAGTTCAACTAATACACTTTTAATGAATTTTCGGAAAAATCTCAAAACAAACACACAGGCAAACTCACGCAAAACTTTTTTCACACATTTCACACAGTCACGCTCAAGGCTTTCACATTCCTGGCACTGTAGTTTATCTTCGTGACTGGATTCTCTTCAAAATATCTTAGAAAAAAATTGAGATGCAACCATACATGTGATGATTCTAATGTACACTACCCGTCATAAGTACGGACTCACAAAAAGTATTGCAACAATATTGCATCACCCTGACTCACCTCGATATCTTTAAAACCAGCACACCTATGGAAATGTCGCCTTCAGAAAAGTTATTGCTTTTGGTCTTCTGAATAACTTTCCTGAAGACAGCATCTTTGTAAGTCCTCAGGTTTTGGAGATATCGAGGTGAGTCAGGGTGATGCAATATTGTTGCAATACTTTTTGTGAGTCCGTACTTATGACGGGTAGTGTAGATTCGAAAATCATGCAAAATTACATATTATTTTAAATCGTGCCATATAATTTCGGTACATTTAAATAATATTTTTTAAGCAAAATTTTTATAATAAAAAAGTTGAATCAGTTTTACTCGACGCAAATTTGTGTTACGCGGTTTTAGCGTGTTATGATTGCGTCAAAATGGTACACGCTAACTTGAATCTAACCATAAAGCCATAAAGGATGTTTTTTTGCGCTTCTCACTCAACATATGGCGGTAGTATAGCATGCATAGTGTGTCTCCGAAGGAATGTATGGAAAAATTTAGAGTCGGTCATCTTTTTCCTTCTAACCATCTCTGTATATGGTCAAATCTCAACCGTTACGAAGAAATTGAACTTTACATGTTTTTGACTTTGCTTGCCTCAAACTGGCTATAACTTGAAAATGGTCAAACTTATCACAGCTTTTTAACCCTCATTCGAAAGTTTATTGAATTTTCTATCAAAAAAAGATCCTTCAATCTATTGGTTTAGTTAAATATCTTAGTTTCCAAAGCAAATAAGCTCGAAAATATTGTTTTGCCTTTCTCGTACACCGAAGTGTACTGAAAGGCTATATGTTCATTCAAAAAACCAATTTTCGATAGAAGGCTCGGAGGGTCAAGTCACATATCCTAATCAACCCAGTTCGACGAATTGAGATGATGTCTGTATGTGGGTATGTATGTGTATATGTATGAGTGACTGTGCGCAAAAAAGTTCACTCATTTTAAGGCACTTCCCATTGGCGGATTTTTCGGATCGGAATCGAACCGGAATTTTACCGCGTTCTTCTTCTTCTTCTTTATGGTTCGACGTTTGCATTGAAACTAGGCCTGCATCTCTTCAACTTAGTGTATCTTAGAGCACTTCCACAGTTATTAATTGAAGGGCTTTCTTTGCCTGCCATTGCATGAATTTGAACTTTGTGTGGCAAGTACAATGATACATTATGCCCAGGGAGTCGAGAAAATACCGCATTGTTTGCTATTAAAAATGGTTCGGATCGGTCGAGGCGTTTCAGAGTTATGGCCATTTCAGTGATCCGGACCGGTGGAACTGGCCGTATGTAAAACTGAACCAACGCATCATGCGACACATCAAACTGCGGCGATTTTTGTAACCTTTAGCATGGTTTACGAATTTTATGCGGATTGAACACTGGAGACCAGAAATTTCACGATTTCGGTCCAAAATTCAAGATGACAGCCTAATATTTAAGATGGCGGCTGTTTAATGGAGTTTCAGGCTCGACAACCATGCATTTTGGATATATTTGGTATGAAGAAGATGTCCGGAGTTTAAAAATGGCGACCAGAATGTCCAAGATGTCTAACATCCAAGATGGTGACTCCAAATTCAACTATGGCGAATGTTTAATGGAGTTTTAGGACTTGAAACCATGCAATCTGGACTCCGAATTGATAAACAGAGTATCTAAGATGGTGGTCTAAAATCTAAGATGGCAACTCGAAACTCAAAATGACTTCTGATTAATGGAGTTTTAGATTCTAAAACCATGCAATATGGGTATATCTGGTATTGGGACGAAGTCTGGAGTCCAAAAATGTCGATTAAAATATTCAAGATGACGACTAAAATATCCAAGATGGCGTTTAAAAATTCAAGATGGCAGCATAAACTTCAAGACGGCAGCTATTTAATGGAGGTTTACGCACTAAAACCGTTCAATATGGGTATATTTGGTATGGGGAAGACAACCGGAGTTCAAAAATAGCTACCAGAATATCCAAGAAGGTGTCTCAACAAGTATGGCGGCTGTTTAATGGAATTTTGGACTCTAAAACCATTCAATATGGGTGTATCTGGTATGGGGAAGAAGTCTGGAGTCCAAAAATAGCGACCTGAATTTCCAAGCTGCTGGACTTAAATCCTAAATGGCTGCTCAGAATTCAAGATTGCAGCTGTTTTTTAAGAGTTTGAGGCTCAAAAATCAAAAACCAGATAAATGATATGATCTCGGATGCCATGAAATGGATTTCTGTTAAACGTATGAAAGTGCAATATTCATCAACAAGTCACTTGAGTTGTGTTGAAATGTGTTTTCGAAGGCACGAGAAAGGCACCATCACCGCTAGGTGGATTAATTAGGGTTTTTATAACTTGTTGAAATAATCATAGCTTTTTCCTAAGAATTCTTACAATTTTTTTATGTTCAAGAAAGTTGTTGAGCAAACAAAAATACGCAATTTCGCTGAACAATGCGACATTCTATCTCGTTAAATGAAGAAGTTATTAATTAAATTCAATATTTGATAATTGTTTGTTTTTTTACCATACCACATAAAGCATATACTTGCATACAAAAGTTCATACCATTTTCATATAGAAGAAATATAGTTGCTTCATTATTCGAAACGGTTCTCTGTGCCATTTTGCGCCGAAAGCAGTTAGACGAGTTCAAAGTTACCCTTTTAAAATCAGTAATTTGTAAATAACTTTGTTATTTCAAAAACTAGCGTTTTTCGATGTTCAGCAAAAACTTTATAGAAAATGCAAAAAATGCAAAAAATCCCGTTGAAAACTTATGATGAAATATATGATTTCTAGGGGTCATGTACATACAAAAACGCAATAAGTATATCTCGTAAAGTATGAGATGTAGCATTACGACGTCTTTGACAAAGTTGTTCAAAATTACATTTTGCACAACTTTGCCGAAGGCATCAAACGTCTGTCGGCATTTTTTGAAAAAAATATTTTTTTCATCTCACTTATAGGTGGGTTGATCATCCAACTCTTCATGTCAAAAGATGCGCTTTATCTTATGTAGAATTTTCTCCGAATAAACTATATCGCAAAAATCAACCGTGGAAAGTTATTAAAAACCCAGATTAATCCACCTAGTGGTGATAGTGCCTTTCTCGTCGAATATGTACTCATGATCTTTCCATCGACGTTAGCCAAAATGTTCCTGAATCCTGAGAACACTTCATATAGAAAAGCAACAATTTTAACAAAATCATCATCAATTTGGGAAACTCATTGATGGTACGTATTCCGATGTTATGTTCAACAGCAAAACAGAGCTAAACAATATCAGACCTCTCAGTTGACTGCTTGACCACCTTAACCCTAGTCGTACATTGGGGTCATTATGACCCCATTCCATGTACTACGGCAGCGGGGTGAGCGGTAGCTAACGCATGAAGAAGGTTAACTTTATTCACAATCACAGATCACTTTATGATCTTCGACAAAGTTTTTTTCTGCACACTTTAGGCTATATTTTATTAGCATTGGTAACACGAATCATGTAAAATTTGACCTCCTTACGAGAAAAATGCAGAAAATGGAAATTTTCCATTCAAATTTCAATCGCAATGAGAAGAGCTTAAAACGAGGCTCTAGCCGTTTATAGGCTATCCGAAAGGTCACGATTTGATTTACCGCTTGGACATTTATTTTGTTCACTTTTATAATTGCCCGTGTAGCTGCCGGCTTAGAATAGCACTACGGACCACAAAGTCCACCAAACTGGTAACCCTAATCCAAGGTGTCAGGCGACCCGTGCTGAGGGATGAATGGTTGAGGGGGTTTAAAATATGCTCGATCTTTAACGGAGCCCATAGCGTGGGGAGATCACCTTTTCGGGTTGCGTTGCGGTGAAAGATCTACCAAACCGAAATCTAGTGTCGTCCTATTTTTAAATTTTGGAAAATGTGTTCTGGTAATTCAAGGAAATATAGTATTTAGTCCTTGCTACTGGTGTTGTGGTGACTTCCAGTTTTTGAATAAAACTAAGTTTACCAACTTTACTTTAGATATAGTTAAAAACCTCACCATCTGAGACTTAACTCAATGCAAAGAAAATCAAAGTGGGTTAGGGATCCATGTACTAACTCTTCGAAGACTGGAAAGTGCAAGTACGCAAGGAACATGCTAAAATCCTTATTACTGAACACATGTTTCATTATTGGAATGGTATTGCTGCTAATGTTAAACCCCGGGTTAGTTTAGAGGTAAACAAGGGTGATGCCAGGTTTCCGATGCATGGCCAACTATCAGTGCTTTTGTTTTGTTTTCTATAAGAAAGAAATTTCTAAAAAAAAAATAAAACAAAAACTGTATCAAAATCGATACTTTTTTGCTCTTTTATGGCAATTGAGTAATGCGACATGCACTACACTAAGGATACGGATAATGTCACAATAGATCTAAAAACTGGCCGCAGTGACAGGCCCGAACAGGAATGAAAAAAAAATCCGCTGTTTGATGTGCAGCTTGCATGGGTTTTGTTCAATTTTACATTTGACCACTTCCGGCGGGACACCTGGAACCGATTCCAGTTGTCCCAAATATGGTCTGAGACTGTTCTTGTAAACTGTTCACCGGGTTACCTAAAAAGCCGAATGCTAATGTGATCTGAGGCTATTTTCTTGCTAATCGTTTGGAAAATTGTTAAGGAAGCCACAATTTTATGTTCCGCATGCATGATTTTGGTCCACTTCTATTTAATCACTTCCGATGGAACACCCGCAACCGATTTCGAAATACTATTAAGGTGAAACGGGACGCCGTGTTATTTTTCCTATCTTGCCTCTCTTTCTAACAATTTGCCTCGCGATTTTGAAGATGGTAATCTCGAGTTCTATTGCACTGAAGATGATGAAAAACAATCAGCATGTGCAGTGCAAGTGAGCATACACAATGATAGGTTTTTGTTGCAAAATATGAAGTAGAATCTGAGATTACCATCTTAGTAGCAACAGAGCAATGGCGGATATTTACCCGACCGTCCCGCCCCGACCGCCTTAAGCAGTGAAGAGAATTGTCAGACAAAAGAGGCACAAAACAAGCAACAAAGAAGGCGCAGCGATTACTCTTTATCCCAACCGGTAACAGATAATGACATGATCCCGAAATTTTTGGTGCAGACAAAACGGAAGCTGAATTTGTTGCGTACTTTTCAACTCGTGAATAATCCATTATTACCAACTCAAAATCGAAACTTTTTGGTGATACATCTTCAACAACGTTGCAATGTTTACCGACTCGAAGTTACCGCTCGAAAATCACAATGCAAGGCATAAAAATCTCTAAACTCGTGCTGCATGATCTTTATCCCATTCTTTTCAAGT
Source organism: Aedes albopictus (assembly GCF_035046485.1). Classification (NCBI taxonomy): domain Eukaryota; kingdom Metazoa; phylum Arthropoda; class Insecta; order Diptera; family Culicidae; genus Aedes; species Aedes albopictus. The sequence goes on along the minus strand of NC_085137.1, from coordinate 506,115,383 downwards.
TGGGACAAACCTATGTCGCAACAAATTCAGGTTGCGACATTGTCGTTATTGTTGCGCGATGGTTGAATTTTGATTCACTGCTATTAAGTACTAGTTCTAGATGTGGCCTAAAACTATTTTCTTGTTGACCGTTCATCAGATTATCAAGAACGCCGCTATGGCTTGGTTCCCTTCTATACCTAACCACTTCCGGCAGGCTACTCGTGTCGTCACCAGTTCTGGAACGCTACCGGTTCTCCAAAATATGGCCTGAGATTATTTGCTAGCTAACCGTTTATCATGTTACTGAATAAGTCATTGATATGTCGCATGTATTGGTTCTCTTTTACATTTGACCATTTCTGGCGGGAAACCCGGAATCGGATCCGTAACACACTGATATGGCTTGCGTATATTTTCCTGCAACTGTTCCTGTTACCTAAAAAGCCGTGATTTGAGGTATCGCATGCATGAGTTTGGTTTCACATCCGGCCCGGAACCTGTTGCGGAACACTACCGGTAGTCTCTTTAATAGTCTTAGCCTATTTGCTTGCTAACGTTTATTAGGTTATCAAAAAAGCCGCGCTTTGCTGTGCCGCATGCATGGGTTTGGATCAATTTTATATTTAGCCGCTTTTGGAGGGAAACTCGGAACTAGTTTCGGCACTACTGGCAGTCCCTAATGTGGACTTAGCCTACTTCCTTGATGAGCGGTCATCAAGTTGTTGGAAAAGCCGTGATTTGCGCATGCATAAGTTATGTTCACTTATATACAGCCACTTCCGGTGGGACACCCGGAACCGGTTCCGAAACACTACCGGTTCAGAAATGGTCTGAGACTGTTTTCTTGCTAACTGTTTATCAGGTAATCGAAAATGCCGCAGTTTGATGTGTAGCATGTATGTGTTTGTTACATTTTTATGTATGGCCCCTTTGAAGGGTACTGGTCCGGAACACCTAAATTACCATAACTCTGGAACGTCTGGACCGATCCGAACCATTTTCAATAGGAAACAATGGGGCCAGACTTCGCGTCGAATGAACCGTCGGTCATTAAAATCAGTTGAGGTTTACTGCCAAAAACTATATGTTTTTTTGTACACATACACACATACACACACACAGACATCACCTCAATACGTCGAGCTAAGTTGATTGGTATATGTGACTCGACTCTCTGGGCCTTCTATCAAAAAACCATTTTTGGAGTGAACATATAGCCTTTTCAGTACTCTTAGTGTACGAGAAAGGCAAAAAGCACACGAGATCGGCAAAATAAAACACTGTGTAATGGTCTTAAGTTTCTCGGAGTATTAGCCTCGATTTCGTTGAGCTTGTATCATTTCGTTGAACTAGTATCATCCTCGATTTTTATCCGGATTTTAACTTCAGTACATCAATTTTGGCGTATCAAAATTGATATCGGATTAACGAGAATTGGTTGCATACTGCATATGCCACGCCAACCATTTAAATCATCTGGAGAAACGTCAGAAAACTGAAGAACAGGAAAAACTAACAGGATAGCAGCTTCAGCAGTTTGTTAGAAACGTGAGTCGCCGTGTCGACTGAACCGTCCGACTCGTTTTTTTTTAACTGTTCCGTCGCGCTAAGTTCAGCTTGCTGGTCATGCAACCAGAGTGCTAATAGATGCTTCTGGTCTGATATTTTTTTTTTTTCATCACAAAACCGCTCAGTTTTCATTTTGCTCTGCGGCGGTTTTTCTAAAAATATCGCATGTACCAATATCGTACGCGTTTAACACCGTAGGGATGCAGAAACCATAATTCGTGAACAGGCCTTATAATTTTGTGAATAATCAATACAAAGGTTCATCAAGCATCCTAAAGGATATCTACAATAACGAATTGGCTTTTACGAATGGTGTTTTCAGTAATTCCTTTAACTATTTTTTCAACAATTTTTGAAGCGATTAGTTATAGATTCGCGTAGTTATTCTTCCAAGGCTTTCTACAGAATTTTCCCAAGCGATTCTACCAAGGTTTTTCTCCCAGATTTTTTCCAAGATTTTTCCCAAAGACTATTTTAGATATTTTTTTTTCAAAGATTGTCAGAGGAATTTCTAGAATAAATAATCCATTTTTTTTCAACAAACTCTTGAAGGCTTTAAACGGTAATTCTTTAAAGTATTCCTTTTGCAATGATTCCAAAAATATATTTTCAAAAATTCGTCATAAATGACACTTGGAACTCCTCCAGATATCGAGCATTTCTTTCAAGGTTCAAAAGGTTCTTTTCAAGATTCCTACAGGAATTGCAAAGGTAATACCTGCAATAATTTCATTAGGAAAACATTCAACGATTACTTTAAATATTTCTGCAGGAATTCCCGAAATATCGAAACAAAAATTTTCCCCAATTTTTTCCAAGAACTATTCCAGAATTCTTCGAACATTATGAAGATATTCTCCAAAAACTCCTTCTTTAGTTTCTTCAGAAAATCCTCGAAGGATTCTCTAGAAAATCAATGTACAGGCTTCTTCAATTCCATGAGAAATTCCTGAGGGAATCCTCTGGAGATTTCTAAAGAAATATCTTGAACAATTCTTGAGGAAATTCCTTAAATAATCCTCGATAAACTTTCTTGAGGAATGCCTTAGTTAATTTCCTGGGCTTTCTCTGTGGAAATTTAATGAACAATCCCTGAGGAAATTCCTTGAGTTATCCCTGAAGAAATTCAGCCACGATTCTCTGAAGCAATCCCTTGAATATTCGCTGATGAAATTTCTTTAAAAATTCGTAAGGAAATTTCTTGAGAAACCCCTGAGGAAAATCCTTGCGTAATCTCTTGAGAAATTTATTGATGATTTCCTGAGAGTTTTTACCTAAGTTATCCCTAAAAATTTTTGGGGATTTCTAGAGGAAAATCCTCAAAGATTCTCTGAGAAAATTTCTTGAGGAATTTCTGAATAAATTCCTCGAATAACCTCTGAGTGATTCCTGCGGATTTTTTATGAGGTTTTCCCGAGAAAATTTCTAGGGAATTCTCTGAGAAAATTTCATGGCAATTCTCTGAGGAAATTAATTCCAAAGCAATTCTGTGGAAATTTCGTGAGTGATCACTGAGAATATTCCTTGAGGATCCTGTGAGGAAATTTCTTGAGAAATACCTCAGGAAATTTCTTGAGGATACCCGAACGTAATTCCTTGAGATTCCTCCGAGGAAATTTCATGAGGATTCCCTGAAGAGATTTCTTGACAAATCCCTGAGGGAATTTCTAGAGGATTCCATGAAGGAAATCCGCAAAAACATCCCTGGAGCAATTGATTGGTAAATCCTTTATTACCCAAATTTCTTGAGAAGCAGACTGGAGCAGACTCCTTGAGGATTATTTGAGGAAATTCCTCCAGTTATCCCTGAGAAACTTTTCTGAGGACTCCTTGCGGAGTATCTGAAGGAATTCCTTGAATAATTCTTAAGTACATTTCTTAAGAAGTACATTTCTTAAGGTGATATGACGAAGCCACACCTAGAATTTTCAAGAGCACTAATCAGAAGAACCAAATGACTGTTTGCGCTGAAAAGTTGATCGACTGGTCACCACCAGCGGAAAACCATTCAATCATCTTTTCAGCGCACTACCTATCTTTGCCTTAAGGAATCCCTGAGAAAAATCGTTGAGTAATCCCTGAGGATTTTTCTAAAGGATTTCGTGATAAAATTTCTTGAGGAATTCCTGAAGATGTTCATTGGAAATTCTCTGAGAAAATTTCTTGCTGACTCCCAGAGGAAATTCCTTGGGAGTAAAGCCTGTATCCGCAATAATCGGGACACAGAAATAAGGCTGTAACTCTGCCATGAATAAAAACAACTGACAAAAAAATTACTAAATGCTCATTGATATTGGTTTATTATTTGTGCCAAATTTCATAAAAATTGGTGCATTACTTTTAACTGTAGCTCAAAAACAAAACGATGTGCGTTTAACTATTTTGTACAGTCACGACCAATTTTCATCTGCATGACAGATGGTTATTTTGCGCTACCGACCAAAGTACAGCAAGAATAGTAACGAAATTTCGTAGGCAGTTGTGATACATACAAAGGCACTTTCATACAAAATTTCATCAACTTTGATCAACTGGTGTGAGAGCTACCAGCTTTGAAAGGGGTGAGTGTTAGTGAAAAAGTTTCGTGTTTTTCATATGCGATGTTAGCCTATTCGTAGCTCTTAAATGCCTCGGTCAATTTCCATGAAATTTTCACAGAAGATAGTTAATTAAGTGCATACTATGCCTGCAAAATTTCATGGTTTTTGGAATTGTTCTTTCAACAGTACAATCAGAGCAATAAGGGGTGCTCACTAATTGCTGTCAAAAGTGGTAAAATCAGGGTTAGTCCCAATACATGTTTTGACTATAAAACTTTTGATAATGCATCGATTTTTTTGAAATTTTGCCCATGCAAGAAACGTATATTGAGAGGTTTGTGTTCAAAATTTCAGCCATATTATTTTCCAATTTCAAAAGTTAAAGCGCTGACAAGCAAATCTAGGTGCTGTACAAAATTCAAATGCCCACGTTTTACTATTTCATTGCTACAACAAAAAGTACTGCCCTGATTCAGATGAAATTTTGCAGGTGAAATCTACACATCTTAAGATGTTCCCAGTTGAAATTTTAGCAATTTGAAAGTGTCCATTGCAGAGTTATTGCTATATTTCTGTGTCCCGATTATTGCGGATACATGCTTTATTCAGTGAGGAAGTTTCTTAAGTATTCCCTGAGAAAATTCCTGAAGGTTTCCCTGAGGAATTTTCTTAAGGAATCCCTAAGGAACTTTCTGGAGTATTTCCGGAGGAAATTTCTTTACAGATTCCAGAGATCATTTCTTGAAGATTTTCTGAAGTAATTCCTTAAAGACTCTTTGGGAAAATTTATTGAGTAATCCCTGAGAAACTTCCTTGAGTAATTCCTGAAGAAATTTCTTGAGGAATACCTGAGATCATTTCTTCAGGATTCTCGGAGGTAACTCCTTGAGGGTTCCCTGAGGAAATTTCTTGAATTATTCCTGAGAAAATTCCAAGATTAATCGTAGTGCATTTTTTTAGGAATAGGTACCTGTGGAAGTCGACTGTAGTTGGAGTCGACTCTCCACATCTCGATGTTCGACATCTGGATATCTCTCCCTATCTCGATGGTTTTGTCGATCCCTTCAATTTGTATACAGTTCACCTCTCTATATTCCTTTCGTGACGAACCAGCACAATTGTGCTGTTGACCAACAAAAGTTTTGTATATTTTTTTCATCTATTTAGTCTTTGTTTTATGTGGTGTGAACAGTTTTAATAATTGAGCCATTAGTGGTTCTTGTATGTGTGTAGACATACTTTTGTTAACGATGCATGTGAGATTTACCACAACAAGTTGTACAAAAAGCGATCAAAAACCGAAAAACATGAAAAAGTTTTATTTGTCGCATATTTTTTATTTCCGATATTTCTAGATAAACAAAGCTAAAAATCGAAAGATTTGTTTTTTTTTGTTGGGAAATCTAAGAATTCTAAACATCCAGAGCTAAGCCATTTGTATGGAGTTTTCACTTTTTTGCGCTCCGTCCCGAAAGGGATATGTCGATTTCTCCAAAGGGTGCTTGTTGTGCTTGCCAATTATGGCACTACCTAAGGAAAACTATTTGTACAAAAATAACGAGAAGACCAACTACTTTTTGTATTTGTTACAGCGTATGCCAACGATAGGTACCCTGTACCAGTTATGGCTACATTTTTTAACTTCGGTTCCTTTGCATACTATTTGCATGCATTCCTTATGGGATTAGCCATAACTGCTACACTATGGCGAAAAAAGGTGCAAGGAAGCTAAAATTTTAAGGAAAATGATTTATTTCTACCATAATTTGGGCAAAATGTGGAGTTTAAATGAGTGCAACCATCTTTTGTGAACGTGTTCTGTTGTTCACATTTTTTTTTTCTTGTTGATTTACATCGTTAAAGGGTGAAAATCAACTATGGTGAATAATTGGTACTATAACCATAATTGGAACACTTATATCTCTCTATCTCGATGCGATCGTTAGCAGCAGCTGTTGAACACCCTCTTGTGTGGGATAAACCGGCCATCCCTCAGTTCAGTACCCGTGATAGGACTGTAAGAGACCTCTTCCTCTCTCAAAGACATCACAGGAAGTTAGGTATTATTGTTGATAGGGTAAAGGCCACAGGATTCGTTTGTTCAACGTTTAGGCACCACAGTTTAAGAAAGATATGCAGGAACGAACTTAACAAATGATACGAATTCCAGTACTAACGAGATAAAATCGTTGACTTCCACTGCGTCTCCCGAACATCCTGCAGCGGTATTGCCCAAAATCACACGTTAATAACGCGAAATAAAGACGAATTCCGGTACCCTGATAGGAAAAAAACAAACTCATACAATCGCGAATTATTACGGTCATAAATCAACATTACGTAATCCGCTAAAATAGTCTGGTAAGAAAATTGTGATGAACACCGATTATCATTTACCAAGCACTTTTCGAAGTAAAACTGCCGGCTGGCATAGCACCACCAAACGTTTCTCAAATCGGCCATCCAATGTTAAAACAACGCAGAACAGAGAGAACACTTGACCAGGTTTCATCAATTCGACACAAAAGGACGATTGACACTAGCACTCCCCATGGACTGGTTTGCTCTAAACTTCCCCTCTGAGAACGTCCATAAATTACGTCACGTTTTGAATTCAACTTAATGTAGCTACTCATACACAATTTTCAGAAGCCTCTCTGTATTACGTAGGAGGGACGGGGAGCTGAAAATAACCATTTTTTGCGTGACGTAGTTAACGGAAGCTCTCTCTCTGAACGATTGCCGAAGGAAAACTACAGCACCACAGGGACAGCGGAATATTTGTATGTTTTGCTCCTCATTCCAACCTTTATTGAGCCACGTTTGGCACTGAATTGAAATAATAAGATTTTTAAAAGCCAGTTTGCATTGTGTTTGTCAAAATACAGCACAATTTCATCAAATGACAAACACCAACCCAACTTTGCCACTATGGCGCCGTCCATAAATTACGTAACGCCCCCTAGGGGGAGTACAGGGGATAGACAAAATGATCGGGACAGGCAAAATTTTCACTTTCCAAAACAAGTTCAACTAGCTGTAACTTTTCGAAAAGTGCATCAAATATTCTCAAATTTTTACTGTAAGTTCATCAACTAGTTGTGTATCAGTGGTCCAAATTTGGGAAAGATCGGGCCATTCTCCACGAAGTTATAAAGATTCTTGGAGAAGGTAAAATTATCCGATAGCCAACTTTGAGCTGTTATATCTCCGGATTCAATGAAACGAATACAATGAAATTTTGACCATTTATGACTTGTATAATTAGCTATGAAAAACTGTTGACGCAGCTTTAAATTCTCAATACGTAGAAAATTATAACGATTTGATTATTTTTCTAATAAAACACTAAATTATCCAAAACTTCAACATCTTTTCAAAATTCAAGATGCAAATTATAGTTCATTTAATTTCCCTCTAATTGACTTATATATAAATGTGTTTTGAATGAAAGTAACAACATAGCCGCCAATAAATTGAAAAAGTAATGGAGTACATATTGAAAATAGACCAATTTGCTAAAAAATCGTGAAAAATATAAAATTGCTATTACTTTTTCTCTTGTTAAAAATTTCAAGTTAAGTAAATGCTTTTCAGAGATCATTATATAAGTCATGAATGGTCAAAATTTCATTGCAATCGATTCATTGAATCCGGAGATGTAGCAGCTCAATGTTGGCTATCGGATAATTTTACCCGTTTCAAGAATCTTTATAACTCCGTGGAAAACGGGCCGATCTTTTCCAAATTTGGACCACTGATACACAACTAGTTAGTGAACTTACAATAAAAATTTGAGAATATTCGATGCACTTTTCGAAAAGTTACAGCCAGTTGAACATTTTTTGAAAAGTGAAAATTTTGCCTGTCCCGATCATTTTATCTATCCCCTGTATGGCCGAGCGTTACGGCCCATACAAAAAAGTTCGACTTTTCATACAAAAAAGTGTTACGGAGAGGGGAGGGGTGTTGAAAAATGTCGATTTTTTTTTTTAATTCTTAACCACTTAACCTGACTTACAGTTTTTTTGTCCACTAGGGCACTACGTAAGCGAAAGTGCCGGAGCTGGTATCGAACCCATGACTATCTGCTTATGCAGCAAACGTGTGACCACTTACGCCACGGGCCCCGGCTGAATGTCGATTTTAGCGTTACGTAATAAATGGATGCTGCCTATTCTATTTCCACTGCGAGCAGCATACCTGTTAACTGAATTACGTCAAAGCCAATCTAGTCCGGTTGTTTGTTTTGGTATAAAATCCCTTTGATGTTTCCTACCTCATCCACCCCTACACATCTAGTCTAGCTTATCTAGCCAACAACCATATATCACTGCCCACCGTTTTCCGGAGTTTTTACGGATAAGCTCGAGGTTTATCACACACAACGCGTCACCTCCGTTCGTGCATCGATCCACCCTGCTTGCCTATCCAACGCCCACCTAACCAAACCAATATGAGCTTTTTCCGGCAGGGTCGACCAGATGGTTCCAGCCTATGCCCACCCACCCAAACAAGCTATCTGGTCCGATTATGAGCCGGGGTAGCACAGCCAGTTGGCTGATAATGGTGCGTATGCCGGCATCAAATACTTGATGTTGACCTGCGTTTTCCTCATTTTGCTCCAGTTTATTAGGGCAGGTTGTATATGCGGGGGGTGTGAAATTAGTCATCGTGCCACATGGTGCGCCCATCATCGTCACACATATTCGTCCAGCTGCTGGATCCATCCATAATGTAATGTGCATTGTTGGCTCATTGTGCCGCTGGCATGCTGGCATTAGGAGGGAATCGACCCGGATGTAAGCGAGCCATGTTGGCCAATATTTTACGAGTGGTGTTTTATGATTTTGATTAATTGAAACAGATAACGGAGCAGGGTTAAATATGTTCTCTGCAGTTTTGTAGGGCTGTAATCAGGTGGAGTGGAGTGTATATTGCAAGCGAAATTTGTTTATACCGATCTTTGGTCCTTGGTTGGTGTGTTTGAGTATAATGTTTGCAATTTGATAATACTATTATGCTATTGTGTTTTTTCGTGATGATGATTCACGCATCACAGCTTGGACAGAGTTTGCTTCTCAGAATAGTGTTCTGTTATATCAGCTTTCTAGAATTGAACGAGTCACAGTCTTGATAAATACCTGGGCCCTGAAGCACCTTTCCTATCTTCATAAAAATATACATACAATCCATCACTTAACGCCTACTTATCGGCAATCCACGCCGAAAGTATATCGAATCTTAGAAAAAACTCCGGAATGAATTCTTGGAGAGATCTCTGGAGTAACACCTGAAGGAATACAAGAAGGAGGAATTCTGAAATGGAACCCTAAAGGAAATTCTTGGGGAAATTCCAGAAGCAAATGCTGGAGGAATTCAAAATGGGAGGAATTTACGAAAATGGGAATCCCAAATCGAACTCCTTGAGGAATGCAAGAATGAAATTCTGGAAGAATAATAGAAATGTCTCCAAATGTCATGGTGAATTTTATTCAAATGTCACCAATTTGATATTCTTAACAGATTTATTAGTGAGCAAACTAATATCTAAAAGTAAACAGTGCGCAGCCTTTTGTTTTTTCTCGCTCGTTCATTTTGTTGAATGCAAGAAAGAGCGTGATAAAAAGTGCCCCCTCTATTATCTGTTTCTTTCGCGTGTTTGTTTACGAGAGTGAGTGAGAAAAAAGAAAAAGCTGCGCACGTTAGAGAACGGCATACACAGCGAAGTGAAACCAACTCGGCAGGGCTTCGACTTATGGCACTTTTCGGCTATAACTCAGTCAATTTTGAACCAGTTGACTTGATTTTTGTACGCGATGAGATACGAATAATATCTAGCCGTGTACAAAAGTTCAAGTCAATTGCTTTTAATTTACCTGAGTTATAGCAGAAAAGTGCACAAAATACCAAGTGCCCAAGAGGCTCGGTACCCTATGTTTTCTTGCTATTGTTGATTTTTCATACCAATCGTTAACCATATCACATCGATTTTTTTTTGTTTTTTTACATGAATATTTTATTGAAGGGGGGGGGGGTTTGTTCATCAAGCTACGTCATTTATAGGGATGCTATCCGAATTCATGACGAAATGCTACGAGGGAGAGGGGGATGTTAAAAATTGCTTTAAAAAGGCTACGTCATTTATGGACGCTCCCTAATAAAAAGTATAGAAAAAAACTTTCAGATTACATTACGGCTTATCATTCCTCAAAAGTCGTTTCGACATATCTAAATTCAGCCACATTGAGCTCATTTTAGAAGCTCAACCTGAGAATATGGTATATGTAGAACTAGTGCGGCAAGACCAGTTCTATAAGAAAGTCACGAGAAAACCGCTCCTTTTTTAATATTTAAGGTAAATGTCACGGGCTACCTTCAAAAAACGCCAATTGATATTCATCATGAATATCATTGGCATTTTATGAAGGTAGTCCGTCGTGACCTAGTCCGTGACATTTATCTTAAATATTCGAAAAAGATCTTTTTTTCCGTGACTTTCTTGTAGAACTGGTCTAGCCGCACAAGTTCTTCATATACCATATTCTCAGGTTGAGCTTCTAAAATGAGCTGTAGGTGGTTGAATTTAGATATGACAAAATGACATTTTCTGCACTGCCGGGCTTATTACATGCTGAGGCCCTGACCAACCATCCTATTGAAAGCAAAGCTAATACGTGTTATTTGTTTTGTTTTTCATTTTTGTATTTTTTGATATGAGTGAGCATGCATGATAACAAAACGAACGGAAACAATAGGTGTTGAAATCGTCTGTTTTTGGAATAGGATGACCATGGGGGCATAGAATGAAGAAGGGTACTCTTACCCTACATTACACTATTGAGGAATCCCCAGCTTCCCCACATGGAGTAATCTTCGCAGGAATCCTGAGAAAATTATCTGGAAGAACCCAATCTCAGGTAAAATACCAGGAGAAATCTTGGGAGGGATGTTGGAATTCCTGGGCAGATACCTGAAAAAATCCCGAATGAAATCCCTGGGAGGAATCCTAGTAAAAATCCAGAAGGAACCTCGATTGAAATTCCTGAAGGAGGCACAGGAGTAGTTTCTGAAAGAATCCCATTAGGAGTCTCTGAACGAATCCCTGAAGAAAATCCATGATGAATCTAGAAAAGAATCCCTAGCGGCATCGTAGATTCGTGGAGAAATCATTAATAGATTCACGGAAGATTTCCCTGAACTAAACCTGAGAGAAATCTTTGAAATAAAACTGGCTAGAATCAATAAGGAAATTGCTGGCCATTTTTTTTTTAAGAAATCCCCGAAAGAACCCTTGAACGACTCTCAAGAAGTATATTTGAAAGAATACCGGAAGGAAGTCTGGAACAAATCCTAAATAAATTTCTAAGGAATCCTTGAAAGAACCCCTGAAAGAGTCTCGAGAGGAATTACTAAAGGAAATCCAGGAAGAATCGATGAAAGGATCCCGAAAGGACTCAATTAACCTTCCTTTTGCATCATGTTGGCAGCAGCTCACTGACGTAGTGTACGGTATGGGTTAAGGAATCCTATGGCTAAATTCCAGAAGCTAACTCCAAGAAAAAAAAATCCAGGAAGATTTCTGAAGGAATCTCGGCAAACATCCGTGAAGGCATCTCTAAAAGAATCTTGATGTTGTTCTTGAAATAATCTCAAAAGGAGTCCCTGAAAGATTCCCGGAAAAGACCTCTGAAGGAATGCTGGAGGAATCCCTGAAAGAATCCCAGGAGAGATCCCTGAAGGAATCGTTGAAAAAAATCCCTACAGGAATCCCAAAAAGGATTTCATATAGGAATCTTGGGCGAAATCCCTGGAGGAGTCCCGGAAAGAATCCCCAGAAGAGTCCTGTAAGGAATTATTGAATTATAATAATCGTGGGAGCAATTTCTTATGAATACCGAAATAATTTCCAAAATGGAAACTCGGGAAAATTTTTTGATAAATTTATGAAGAAAACCCTGAAAGGAGGAATCCCCAAATGCATCTTTAAATCAATCTTGAAGGATACCGCACGGAATCTCGGGTGAAATCAATGAAGAAATCTTTTTTTTTATCTGTATTAACGAGATTTTTAGCCCTAGGCTAGTTCATCTCGGGACCCACGCTTAACTTCCCTTCCGAAGGAAGAACTCACGAGTTTGTCGGGAGTGGGATTCGATCCCAGGTCCTCGGCGTGATAAATGAAGAAATCTGAGAAAGGATCCCGGGAGATTCTCTAAAGGAATCACTTGAAAGAATCGCCGAATAAATCTCGGGAGGAATCTTTAAAGAAACTCTGGGATAATCGTTGAAGGAATCCTTGAGAGAGGCCATGTATTGAACGAATACATCGAATGCGTGAAACTTCTGCCGTACGACCTGTGCTTTTAAGCAGATCAGCTTGGTTGGTAGTTCATACCACCTTACCAAGACTGGCAAAAGTTTCAGGCACCCGACTGCCTATGTATAGAAAAAGACCGACATAGCTATAAAATGATTAAGTTATAAATAGAATACGTTATCGACCAACGTTATCGACAAACGTTATATCAGAATATGATATAAAAAGTTTGATTACGGGGCGTTCAATTGGCTGCCTGAGGTTAACTGCGCTACTGTACAAGTGTGCAAACCTTGCTGTCGGCTGAGCATTGATTCAAGTCAGATTTCACCCACGGTGTACTTCAGCGCACTAGGAAGCAATCGGTGAAGTACTAGATTGAAAGTAGTGAGCTGGATTTTTGTATGGTGAGATGATCAATTCTCCGTTTCTGCAATGAAACGGTACAAACAGCGTGGGTATTATGATTTCCTGACTAATTTGATGCTGTTTGAGCAAAAGTTTGAGTAACTGTGATGTTGAAGTTGCAAGAAATAAATAATGCAACAACACAGTTACCCAACCTTTTGCTCAAACAGCATCAAATTAGTCAAGAAATCATAATATTCACGCTGTTTGCACCATATTATTGCAGAAACGGAGAATTGATCATCTCACCATACAAAAATCCAGCTCACTACTTTCAATCTAGTACTTCACCGATTGCTTCCTATTGTGATGTTGGGGTACGGTCTAGGATACCGGTTCGAATCCGGGGATAGTAAATTCAAATTTGCTGTTCTTGAAAATATTCTGATGAAGTAGTTTTTGATAAAATGACGAAAAAAATTAAGCGAACAAGCACATCAAGTTACTGAAATGATCTTCAAGGATCTTGAAAGGTCCGATGAAGTTACAAGCAACAACTTTAGCAACTTTCAAGCTGTTAAGAGGTCAACAATGAGCCTCTTACGGAGGCAGAAAGTTCCATTCGAAGCTTCATCTGAACTTCGTGGAACTTGAAAGTACATTTTGTCATGGGAAGCGAAACTTTTGGTTTCTTGGGAACTCACCATACAAAAATCCAGCTCACTACTACAAATCTAGTACTCTACCGAATATGCCGTACTTGCTTGGCAGAAGAAGAAGAGCTATTGCTTCATATTGTGCGTGGTGAGTGAGGCAAATGCAATACTTGTTTCCCGTGATTGCAAGTGAGAGAGTTAGTGGAGAGAGTAATAAGTAAGTACGTAAGGTAATAAGAGAGTAGTTAGATAGTGAATTTGAGAGTTAGTATGTTGATAAGTAAGTTTGTTTGTTGGGTTGGGCTGTTCGGACTCGTTTGGAAGTTAACCATCAATGTTAACTTCTTTTCCCGATCAGCCTAGATAGCTGTGTAGTGTTGGTAGCGGTTGTCTCAATTGGCTAAGAATAACACTACGGACCGCCTGATCCAGTGGTAAGAGTCCACTAAACAGGTGACCCCTAATTCATGGTGTTATGCGGATTTATGCTTACCGTGCCAAGGAATGAATGGTTAGGGGGGTCTAATAAAAACCTAACCACAAACGGAGCCTGTGGAGACTTAGGGCGTCCTCAACAGTATTACGCCCTTACTGCGCTAACCGGAGCAATAGTGCAGTGGACCTTGCGTTTCTCCGAGATAATCAGTTGCCCTTCTTAACTCTCAAATTTGAGGCTAAATAAGGGCAGGATTATTCAAATGTTGTAAATTAGCTTATATTACTACCTATATGGGTTCGCTTAACGCGTTTTCGCCATTGACGTTTTTCAATTGACACCGAATGGGTTTGTCGTTGATGTTTCCTTTTTGTGCTGTGATTGTGAAGAGTGTAATCCTGCCTAGTTTGGGTAGTGGCTACGGCTAGGAAATGTTACAAAAATAAAAGAAATTAATTATTACAAAGTATTAACACTTCACGATACACATAGAACCTTACAAATGCACAAATTAAGAACATCACAAATTGTATTTTAGTTGGCAGTACGCCTTTTAGTTCACAGCATTTGTTGCTGTGTTCATAGCTTGGTTTTGTCTAGGAAAACTAATCCTAATCGGGCATCCCGTTTTGGGGTTCGATACTTGAGCTCAACTTGAAGTCCGTGGCAGGGAAAGGTTTACATCTCTAGTACTTGACCGCTGCCCGAAATAGCCTGAAAGTTGGCAATCAAAGTGGGATTGCATTTCATGGGCCTCTATTTTTCCAGAACCCTTTAAATGTGCATTAAAATGATGGGAATACATACAAGTTAAAATAAAACATACATCACAAAGAACGCACGAATAATGAACTTATAACACATTAAACAATTATTCTGTCTTATAATCGTAACAGATATTTATACCCGTAACAGAAACCTCAGATCAATTTTAGCGTAAAAAGCGTGCGTAGCCCAAGGCACTCTACTTCAAAAAGTTTTTTTTTTTTTTTTTTTTTTTTTTTTTTTAGTTTAACGACCTTTTAACCTCATAGGTCATTCAGGTCCATTTCAAAAAGGTAATTTTCGTATGGTAACTTCTGTATAGGTTATCCTTATGGATGCCTTCAAGCAAGCTGATATTTGGCAGTATTGCTACGATGATTACATCATCTGAAGTAGCTCAAACATTAATTTGAGATGCTTCAGTTTGATGGATTACTTAGGTAGTACAGTTTATGGATAACTCAACATAGAATTGCACCTAACCCAACTCTGAGCAGAATTTGTCATGAGTTGACTGATTGGCATGTGTCAGATGCGGAGTCTCCATTTGACCTTCTTTGCACTTTTGAGTGTTCTTTCGCATACTTTGCGTATTCAGGCGTTCCTGCTCAAAAACTGGGGAACCTGTACAAATTGGTTGCGACCACATTTTATGGATAATTTGCTTCCATTGCTACTCCAAGAGAGTTTCATTGTGGTTTTGTTATTACAACGCCCTCCATTGTGGTATACCATAACTATTGCTTTGAAAGAAGCTTGTCCTCTGCGGTATGTGCGGATCACAAAAGGTATTCCTGAATGGAACTCTGATCTGTTAGGTCAAAAATGATAGCTATATAATCGACTAAATGGGCCCTTAAAAGCTCTGCTTACTTCAAATCTCCAGGAGCAAAGGGATTTGAGTATTTCAAACATGTTTTGAACTCTTGTAGTTTTCTATTGATTATTTTCATGGCATGAAATTACTCTATAGTTTTATCCCGAAATGGTGCGTGCGTTGTAAAAAGAAGGAATGAGTTCCTGGTTACCTCGTTCTTTCTGAAGAGCTTGAAACGCATTGTCAATTATCACATCTGTGATGTTCGTCTGGCTGACATGCCTATTCATGTGAACTCACATGCCTCCCAATTTGGGATATCCATAGTGACTTTTTTACACATAGTTGCATACGTTTTCAAGAAAGTACATACTCGCTCAAACGTAGTTTTGCTTGTGTGATTTCAGGAATATTGAGGATGCTTTGGATGACGTGCCTTTCAATGTCACATTGGAAGTTGCATGACGTCACAAGCTATCTCCAACGAGCTATAGGCTCTGTTTACGCTTATGCGTTTTACAGTGTCCTTTTCAGGGCACTGATTAAACCCGTTATGGTATGGGCTATGAGCTCTCGTTGCGCTTATGCGTTCATTCCCTCTTCTAGGGTACCCTTCCTATTTCATCACCTTTCCCTTTCCTAATCCTATTCCATCCCTTGTTCCATTCTTCCTCAGTTAAATGATGAAATAGGCTTATATGTGAGTTAGTCAGTAAGTAATTTAGTGAGTTAGTAGGTAAGTGTATGGAGTTACAGTTACAGTTCTACCAAACCTTTTTTATATTTCCTGGTTTTTCGCGTTTTATTTTATTTTATGCGTGATTAGGGGTTTATTCCAATTTTGTAGCTCATACCATTATTTCTATAAATTCACGAATATTAAATACTGCATTCAAATAAGTTTCTGTAAGTTTTTGAAAAATCTTGAGTGAGTTGATGTAAAAATGGCTGTGATATGACGGGGACCTTTTGTTACAGATTATATGATGTAACATTTTTTAACTGTGTAGAACCAAATTTAAAGAAATACCAAAAACTTTAGCCAAAATTTCATCTAATTCTCATAAGCTTGGATTTCTCTTTCTTATGAGAACAGGTTATCTTTAAGATATTTGAGTAATTTAAATCTATGGTGAAACCATGAGATCTGAACTATCTATTAACTACTTTGATTCTGCAACTTCTCATAACCAAACGCTTTCAGCAAAACTTTGCCGCGTTGAAGAGACCAGAAAACGTTTCACCGAACTTCTGGCAATTTCTGCTGAATTTCAGTAAATTGTTTGCTGAAATCTTCAGCTTGGTAAAATTCAACAAAATGTATTTACGGTGTGGACTTTGTTTATCAATTCTCATTAAAGTCCTTCTGTTTTTTCGTAATATTTGCAAAATAGTGTAAACTGTGTTACTACCCGAGCAGGAACGAATAACTGACACATAACTGCAGCATAACAAAGTCTGATATCATACCACGACAAGGTGTTGCTTGGTTACCCAGGTATTGGAAATAACTTATGTTGGTAACAACTTATAACAACTTATTTTAAAACACACTTCGCAATACTTTACTTTATAATCTTGCTCAAGCGGACACAATTGCAATTCGGACTCTGTGGGTCCAAGAGGCCGTCAATAAACCACGTGAACTTTAAGGAAGAGGGGGGTGGGGCAAAGACCATGGTTCAAAAAAGTTTAAATCGTGAAACACCAACTATGCGTAGAATGGCTGTGGAGGTCTCGTCATCTCTTTGTTTCCTTATGTACTTAAGTACGTGCAGCTAATCTGGCGACACTAGAGTACCAACTATGAGCAACCAATTAAGGTAAAGCTCTCAAACTCTCAAGCTAAATCTCTAGCTCTCTGAACGTTCTCAAGTAATAACTAGCAATCAGCTGTGATAAAAGAAAGTACATCAAAGAGAAATCTATGAATTTCAAACTAAATAAAGTGTTTAACTGCTGGGTTCAAATATGTCTCTTTCTTTTGTTGATATTATCCCATTTTCTGTTTGAATCTCATAAAAATGCAAGTTTTTTTTATTCAAATTTACAGCTCCGTGCCAGACTGCTTTCTGCATACTACAGCAACGGCAATGGTTGACTGCATATGACTCCATTATTTCGAATGCTACTACCCAATTCCTTCCATTCTGATCCCATTGCAATGCAAATTCAGTTCGTTCTAAACGGTGACAGCGTCGGCGGCAACGGCGCTGACGACGTGGAACCACAACCACCTCATTAAGGATGCATACACCACACCCCGGAGTAGCAGCCCGTCTCCCACCACACCGTACCCCACATACAGCCCGGATGAGCTCTGATCCTGGCAGAGAGAGAGAGAGAGAGAGAGACCGAGCCTTAAAAGTTCATATGACTCCCACCGAACGCCTGGTCCGACGGTGGCATCCTACTACGCGACATTGGTCTGATAAATTATTCAAACGAGCCAGACCACGGAATTCAACCCCCGAACCTCGCTCCACCTCTTGAGCTGGCAGCTGAGCTGACTTCCATCCAGCAGAGGCATCATCCCCCATATTCCAATGCAGCAGCAGCAGTAGCAGCAATGGGATGAAAGTGTAACATGGTGGCACACTTTTCTCGGTCGTGTCGTTTTTGCAATCGATTCAACGATGCCAGAAGGCAACTGAATGAAGGGAGGATTTTCTTCGGAAAATTCATTTCCACTTTTTCGATTTAATCCATTTTTCGATCGACCGCTATCGAAAGTTGAATGTTTGCTAGGGCACAGCTGTGCTCTGCCTGGTGCTGTGGCTGCTGCAATTGGCTCGCGCAGAAGAAGGGTGATGTGTTTTGCAGTTTCGGATTATTTTTCGTTATGGTCTGGAATTCATTGAGGGATTCCTCACGGACTCTGTCTAGAATTCCTCCAGATTTTTTTTGTGTAACTCGTTTTGAAATTCGTTCCAGGATCCCGTTGATTCCTCCCGGGATACTTTTAGGGATTTCTCCCGGGATTCCTTTCTCATTCTTTCAATGATATTTCTCGAGGATCCATCAGAATCCAAAATTCTTCATGGGTTTTCTCCTTGGATTCCTTCATTGATTCCATCCGGGGTTTCATTAGGGATTCCTCCAGGAATTACTTTAAGCTCAAGGAATTTCTACAGAATTCCTTCAGAATTATTACTCGGCATTCCATCTGGGACTCCTCCCGGGATTATTTCATTGATTCCTCCCGACATTGCTTTAGGGATTTTTCCCGGATCCCTTCCTCGTTCGTTCACTGACTATTCCCAGAATCTCATCAGAGGATCAAAGTATTTTTGAAAAATAATGAAAAATGTCCAAATGTGCCATATAAGCCTTTTTTTGAAATTCATAACTCAAGAGCAAAGCATCGTAGAAACAAAGTTTAATAATGAAAATGAAAGCAAATTTTCTGAGAAATAAAAAAAATATGAAGTGCAAAAAGTTTTCCACAAAATTTTCCACCGTTGAGAAAATTCATAAAGAAAAGCCGGAAAAACTATGCCCAAATTCGCGGAAAATTTTCAAAAAAATATTTTTGAAAAGGTGATTTTATAAACTTTGATCGCTAAAACTTTTGGAATGCACTTTTTTTCGTTCCTGAGTTATGGCCAATTTTGTGAAAAATTACCATGTAAGCCTATATTATATGGTATTTTTTCCCAAAATTGGCCATAACGCAGGAACGAAAAAAAAAATGCATTCCTTAAATTTCAGCGATCAAAGCTTATGAAATTATTTTTTTTTTTAATTTTCCGCGAGTTTGGGCACAGTTTTTTCGGCTTTTCTTTATGAATTTTCTCAACGGTGGAAAATTTTGTTATTCCTTCTTTTTTTTTTTTGATTCCTGAGAAATTTTTTTTTCATTTTCATTAAAAGACTTTGTTTCTACGATGCTTCGTTCTTTAGTTATGGTTTTTCAAAAATAAGGCTGATATGGCACATTTGGACATTTTCCAACTAAATTGGCCATAACTCAAAAACAAAAAAAGAGCATTCCAAAAATTCCAGCGATTAAAGTTTATGAGATAACCTTCTCGAAAAAAATGTTTTGAAAATTTTCCACGAGTTCGGGCATAGTTTTTCCGACTTTTCTTCACGAATTTTCTTAACTGTGGAAAATTTTGTGGAAAACTTTTTCCACTTCATATTTTTTTTTGATTACTGAGAAAATTTGCGTTTATATTCTTAAAAAAACTTTGTTTCTACGATGCTTCGTTCTTGAGTTATGATTTATCAAAGTAAGTAGTGTTAGGGGAAAACAAAAAATTTCCACCTGAGTTTTCCGGGAAAATAGGCGACCCTGAATTTTTCTCAATTTTTTTTTGTTCATATATCCATGAGCCCTGCCTGTGGAAAAGTTTCATGAAAATCTGAGAACCTTCGGCCCAAAACCGGTAGGGTAATAAAAAAAATCCCCAGCACTAAATCAAATATTTTTGACAGTTGACACACGCAAGTTTTTACAGTTCTACCATCGCTTGTTCAGCTTCAATGCAGGCTTCAGAAGGCCGGCTCCAGAGGCACATTATCCTCCATTTGGAATATTTGTGCCATTACACAGACTCATAAAGTTATGCTTTCATATGCGATAATGTGTATACAATTGTATGCGATGAAGATGCCAAGGTGAGTGATTATGAATAGGGAGGTCCAATTCCCAGTTTTATTTATTTATACTTTCTCATACGTTTTTTGAGGGCATTGAAGGCCGTAAATGGCGAAAAAAGCGATTGAAAGTGTTTATTTTTGACCACACTATATAAATTTGGTTGATTACAGATAAAGTGCTTATAAAGTTTCAATGCAGCTTTTTAAGGAACCTCGAACTAACTCAAGTTTGGATAAAAACACCAAAATTAGATGTTAGGGAGCTGAAAAAAGGCTTGCACCCGCAATTCTCAGCCTTTGTTCAGATGAAGGCTGCTTTCGAATAGTTGGAAATGAAAACGTTTGTACAGTATAAAATTGTTACCTGGGGATTCCCTCATTGGTTTTTGTCAGGCTTCCTTTAGAAATTCCCCTCAATATTTATTCACGGAATTTTTAAGGATTTGTCTTGGGGTTCCATTATTAATTTTTATTTTGCGATTTCTCCTGGATCCTTGATTGATTCTTCCCGGGTTCCCTTCAAGAATTGATTCCAGTATTCATACGGGATTCCTCCCGATGTTCTTTTAATTATTCATTGAGGAGTTCCTTTCAGGTTTCCTTCCAGGATTTCTCCTGAGATTCCTTCAGGAATACTTTCACGATTCTTTCAGAGATACTTCCCGAGATTTTCCCTGGGATTCCCCCTGAATATTGAAAGGGATTCCTTTTGAGATGTTGTTGTATCTTCAAGGAAATCCGTCAGCAATTTCTGCCAAGATTTCTTCAGAAATTCCTTCAAAAGTATTTCTGAGTTTTGCCCGTTTTTCCAACAGGGGCTTTCTTCCTGAACTTCCATCATGGATTCTTTCCAGGATTACTTCAGGAACTCCTCCCAGAATTCCTTCAATGAGTCCTCTCGGGATTGCTTGATTGCTTCTTACCAGGTTTCCTTTGGGAATTCCTGCCAAGATTCTTTCAGGGATTCTTTTAAAAATTTCCTTCGAGAATTCTCCCAAGATTCTTTTATTGATATCTTTAGGAATCTTTCCGAGGTTATTTCACAGATTTCCCAAGGATTTCTCTTTGGATTCCTTCTTAAATTCTTCCTGAGATTCCTTTAGAAATTCTCTGAAGGATTCTTTCAAGGATTACTCCAAGATTTTTTCATGGAATCCTCCTGGATTCTTCTGGGATTTTTGCAGGAATTTCTTCTGAATTCTGTCCCGGATTTTTCCCAGCATATCTCTCGGGATTATAAAAAAAATCAGTCATTATTCCTCCAGAGATTCTACAGGATTTCTCACAGATCCCTCCCAAGATTCTTTCAGGGATTCCTCCAGCATATTGGAAAACAATCTCTTTTTGAGATGGGAATCCATCAGGGATTTCTGCCAGGATTGCTTCACAAATCTTTCTGTTTTTTTTTCGGGATTCCTTCAGGTATTTCTCCTGGGTTTCCATAACGGATTCATTTCGGGATTACTTCAGGAATTCCTCCCAGTATTCTTCCGTTGGGTTCTGCCGGGATTCAATGATTTCCCCTGAGGTGTCTCCCGAGATTCCTTCAATGATTTTTCCAGGGTTTTTTCATGGATTCCTCCTGAATTCAGCGCACACTCCCGAAATTTCTTCGGGAATTCCTCCAGGAATTGCTTCGGAAATTGCTCCAGGAATTTCTCCGGAAATTCCTTCAGGATTTTTTTTGGGGATTTCTCCAGGATTTTCTTCGGGGATTCCTCCAGGAATTTCTTCAAACATTTCTCCATGAATTGCTTCGGGGTTTCTTCCAGGAATGCCTTCGGGAAGTCCTGCAGAAATTCTTGTGGGAGTTCCTCCAGAAATTCTTCTAAAAATTCTTAGGAAGAACCCTTCAGAAATTTATTAGAGAATTCCACCATATTTTTTCCGGGCGTTCCTCAGGAAGTTCTTCCATAAATTTGATCGGAAATTCTATATGAAATATCTCAAGAAATTTCTCTGGATATACATCCAGAAATTCCTCCGATAATACCTCCAGAAAATCCTCTGGGAATTCCTCTAGGATTTTCTCTTGAAATTCACTTCAAATTTCCTCCTGGAATTCCTTCACAAATTATGCCATGTATTCCTCAAGAAAGTCCTCGAGGAATTCACCCAAAAACTCTTCTGGAAACTGTTCCAGATTTTTTTCAGAAATTCTTCAGGGTATTTGTCCTGTAATTCCTCCTGAAATTCCTCCAGAAATTCCTCAGAGAGTTTCTCCAGAAATTCCTACGGGAATTCGTCCAGAAAGTCCATAGGAAATTTCTCCAGAAATTCTTCTGAGATTCCTCCGAGAATTATGGAGAATCCAGACATGCTTCCCCAGTGAAATTTCCTCAAAGAAACCTTAAGAATCTCCTTCAGGGAATCCTATATGATTTCCCTCAATGATGATCCAAGACATTCCCACACATAATCCTAAAGGAATTCTCTCAGGGATCACTCAAGAATTTTCCCTAGAGAATCCTCAAGAAATTCCCACAGAGATTACTCAAAAAATTTGCTCAAGGAATTTCCTCAAAAAATCCTCAAGAAGTTTCTTCAGTGGACCCTCAAGAAATTTTCTCAGAGAATTTATAAGGAATTCCCTAAGGAATTAATCATAAAACTTCGGCAAGGATCCTCAAAAAATGTCTTCAAAAATCCATAAGAAATATCCACATGCATTACTTAACGAATTCTTCAAGTACATCAGAACATCCTCAAGGCTTTCCTTTAGGGACTACTCAAAAAAATTTTGCAGCGGTTACTTAGAAAATTTCATCGGAATTTCTTGAGTAATTTCCTCAGAGAATTCTCAAGGAATCCTCAAAAAATTCCCTCAGTAATGGCTTCTGGAGGAATCATTAAAGGAATATTTGGAGGAACCCTCAAAGGAATTCCTGGAGGACACCCCGAAGCAAATCCTGGAGGAATTCCCGAAGCAAACCCTGGAGGAATTCCCGAAACAAAACCTGGAGGAATTCTCAAAGCAATTCCCGAGGTAATTCTTTGTGGAATTCCTGAAGAAATTCTTGGAGGAATTTCCGAAAAAAAAAATCCTGGAGGAATTTCCAATAAAAATCCTGGAGGAGTCCCCGAATCAATTCCTGGTTGAATCCCCGAAGGAATTTCTGGACGAATTCCCGAGGAAATTCCTGGAAGAATCCCCGAAGAAATTACTGGAGGAATCCTCGAAGAAATTCCTGGAGGAATCCCCGAAGAAATTCCTTGAAAAAACCCCGAAAGAATTTCTGGAGGAATCCCCGACGAAATTTTTGGGAGAGTCCTGAAGCAATTCCTGTGGAATCCCCGCAAAAAATCCTGGAGGAATCCCAAAAGAAATTCCTGGAGGAATCTCCGAAGAATTCCGGCAGGAGTCCCCAAATTAATTCCAGGAGGAAGAGTTTCTGGTGGAATCCCCGAAGAATTTTTTGGGAGTCCCTGAAGCAATTCCTGGTGGAATCTCCGAAGCAGTTCCTGGAGGAATTCCCCGAGGAAATTCCTGGGAGAATCTCCGAATAAATTCCGGCAAGAATCCCCAAAGGAAGGAATTCCTGGAAGAATCTCAGAAAAATTCATCTGAAATTCCTTCTATATTTCTCCCAAAATTACTTCTGGAATTTCTCCGAGAATTCCTTTTGGATTTCCTCCGAACAGTCCTTCTGAAATTCCTCCAACGTTTTTTTTTTAAATTCCTCCGATTACGCCCTCTGGAGTTCTAGTAGTTCGAAGATTAATTTTTTTTGAGAGTTTCTTCATTAATACCTCCGAGAATCCCAATAAAAAATTCATCCAGAAATTCGTCTGGGAACACCTCTAGAAATTAGTCTTGACATTCCTTCGGAAATTCCTATGAGAATTTTTCTACGAATTCCTTTGGGCATTCCTTCAGAAATTCCTCCTGATTTTTTCTGGGAATTCCTCCGGAAATTCCTCCAAGCATTTGTTCTGGAATTTCTCTGTGAATTCCTTCTGGAATCGCTTCGGGAATTCCTTCAGGATTTCCTCCAGAAATTTCTCTACGCATCTGTCCGGGAATTCCTCCGACAATTTCTTAAGGAATACCTCCCATCAATTCCCCCTGGGGGTAAGGAATTTCCCCTGTGAATAAGGAATTCTACTAAGGAGTCAGGAATTCCTCTAGCAATTTCTAGAGGAATTCCATCTGGATTTCCTTCAGAATTCCTTCAGCAATTCTCCAAGGAATTCCCTCTGTGAGAATTTTCGGAAGAATCCCTGGGAGGATTCTCGGAGGAATCCCTGGGACAATTCCCAAAGAAATCAATGGAATCGCTGGGGGAATTCCCGGAGGAATCCTTGAAGGAATTCCCGGATAAATCCCTGGGGAAATTCCCGGAGGAATCCCTGGGGGAATCCTGGGGAAATTCCTTAAGGAATCCCTGGTGGCATTCTCGGTGGAATCGCTGGAGGAACTCCCGCAGGAATCGATGGGGGAATTCCTGGAGGAATCCCTGGGGGAACTCTCGGAGGAATCGCTGGGGGAATCTTTGGAGGAATCTCCAAAGGAATTCTGGAGGAATTATGATATATGTTGTCGTTTTGCTGAAGGAGTTTCCGAAGGGAAACCCTATAGCCGTTTTCGAGAGTTTCTGGATTCCCAAAAGATTTCCCTGATGAAATCCTCCAAATTTCGAAGGAATTTCTTACAAAATCTCAGGAATATTGCTGGAGTAATCCCTGAAAAAAAAAATCGTGTGGAATTTCTGGAGGCATTCCTTGAAAAAACATGTTAGAGCCTAGAATGAATTCTTACTAGAACTCTATTTTTAGGTAACAACTTTCGGCACAAAACTGACACATATGAACAAAAAGGTCAATCCTGTTATAAAATCATTAGTAAGCTACAAGCAAACAAGAATTTATACAAGGAATATCGCTGGCCGAACTGCAGTAGAACAACCATCCAATCTAGAATATTTTCTATCCAAGGCGGGCACTGAAACAAGTGGCTCTCTGCGAAAATTTTTCATCATGTGCAGCATCATTGTTAACGCTCTTTCTTGCGTTTAACAAAGAGGCAGAGACACGGTCACACGGCGCGGGGCAATCCTCCGGAAACATGCTGCAGTTGGGGAGATTTTCACTTTTCCGCAGATTTCAGCTGCTTGTTTTATTTATTTTGTTTATCATCATGACGTTTACCAACACGATTGCGTACACTGAGAGGAAATAACATTTCCATTTCACTGGAAAAAGTCAAGTAACCTTTCGAAAATGAATTTTTCAGTGAGTTTACATGACTTGAGTGAAACCCGCTTGAAAACTGAGTGAAACTCCAAAGAAAAGCAATTGAAAATTTTGCACTATATTGCATCGTCAAATTTATATGGTTTTGAAGTGAATTTTACTGCAGTCGGATGTATGAAAAAAGAAGCGTGAAATTGTCACCCATCACTAACGAACCATGTATGAGTGTGATGATGGCAACATTATCTAATATTTCTGAAGTTTCCTGATCCTCAAGGGAACTATTTGGTGAACCACCAAATTTTTGGAACGCCTTCTGATTAGACCCAAGTTAATTGAATATTTTCCATAATCTAATGCATTCATACTGAAAATTCACTTAAATTTCATATAACTCGGTAATGAAAAATTTCACTAAAATTTTATTGGAATTTTCCAGTGGAAATTTTTCACTAACCAATGATTTAAGTTCAAAAGTTTAGTTAGATGGAAAAAATCTACTTAAGATTTCCAATGGATTTTAAGTGAATTTTTCGCTCAGTATAGTAGGCGCGCAGCCGCACGCAGCCAGTTTTTGTAAACCCGAGATTTATTTTTAGTGCGGATTTTCAGCTAAATTCGATAAAAAGCAGTTGAAAGCTAATAGAAAATAGGTTATTGTTGCCGCTGGCCGCACTGCCTCTTGATGTGTCAAAAGAGGCAATAATGAGTAACGAAGAAGTCCCAAATAGAAAATGTTAGATAACGAGAGCGAGACGTAAAACCCTGCCGAAATGGTCAGGATAGTTGCACGAATTTATTAGATACTATTATTTCTTGCATTGTTTAGTCTAAATTGAATTTATTATTCTAGTTCATGTAAGGGTGAGTGATAATGATAGGAAATTCTTTATATGTGAATTATTTAACTCAAATGAATTATTTATAGCTAGACAAAATGTGCTATGCTAGGACCAACAGTATCAAGAACTCTGTTGCGGTGTTAAAGGCAGAACGTGTGTAAAGGGCGTCACTGAAAGTGTAAGAAAAGTTATAGTGTAAATTCCTATTTTATTGAACTAATAAAAACTATATTTGCAGTTTGAAGCTGCACAAACGCACGAATCGCGTTGATCTGAGGCTGCTAAAAACCCGGTGTAAATTCCCCTTCTGCCCCCGCAACAGTTATATTACCGCTCTCATCTTAAAATTTGATCAACCCAATTTCCAGTGACACTGCCGTAAGTTTATATTCATTTCTTGGAAATTTCGACAGCTCTAGGTTAAGTTTACATACCAATATTTTTGAAAAAAGTTTCATCTAAATCATGTTAATGTTTCTTTGACTTATAATCTTTTGAATGAGACCTTGGGTTTTGAAATCAGACGCAAATTGGTGGAGATATGGGCCTAAACAAATGTCATGTTCTTGAGGGGTGACCCCAAACTTTTGATCGGGAGTGTATGTGTGAGTTCTGAATCTTTCTACTTCCAAAAGAGGTTTATATTGAGGAAAGAAGCGAACCATGTAATACTTAGTGTGAGTATTAAGTTCGCTTACAGGCGACATTCATGTGTCTCCGTAGCTTATAAGATGGTCTAGTGTTTATTTCTTGGTTCAGAAGTCGTACATAGGCTTAATTCCCATCGGAACACGAAAATATTTGCCGAGGATCTCCGCTGATACACACCACTCATTGGTTAATAGTGAAAGTTTTATTTTTGTTAAGACGATTATTTTTCGTTGCTGCATTTCTATATATATATACCCGACTAGATAGACATTACAAAATTATAACAAGCTGTGTTATTTTGTTACCATAAATTTTTATAACAAGGGTTGTTATAAAACATGTACCGTTAGTAGTTAAAATAACAGAAATTCTAACAAAGTTGCCATATGGAAAGAACAAAAATGTGATAACTTTTGTTATGATCATAACAAAAATATTACAAAACTTGTTCCATAAAATATGGTAGAATTTAACAAAATTATAACAAATTGTGTTATAATTCCTTGGCAACCTTTTAGGGTAAAAACTAAATTTTTATACTCATTTTTGGGTAAATATTTTTATGTGTGTTATTCTATTTTTAGAAAAAGTAGGTGACATAAAAAAAAAGTTTCCAGTACGTTATAAAATTTTCGGATCCAAACTGGATTTGAACCAAGACACCTACCATCGGCAGCAATCTGATGCCTCTGCCAATGAGGCCATCACAACACTTGAAGAGGGCGGTGATAAAAGCTTTACTGGTTCTACGTATTACCAGTTTCCTCATTCAAATCCTTGTTTGTCAGACGCACTCAAGCGGGGTAGTATGACGTCACATTGAACTCGTTGACGTATAATAGACTTGATTTGTCGTTAGTGATTTTGTTTTAATCTATCACAATTATATTATATGCAGATATGATAACAGCTAGAGATATAATTCAGTTATATTCCACTTTTTTTTTTTATTTTAAGCAATGAAATGGAATCTATCACATATTGGGTCATCCATTAAGTTTATCGTTACGTTTGAGGAGGCAGGGAGGGTTGAAAATTTCCAATTTTAGCGTGACGTACTTAATAGATGCTCCCTAAGATCGATACAAAATAGTAGAATAAACAAATTCCATGTTATAATGGTTTAGTTCCACTTTTGCTTTCTCCATGTTTAATAACATTCACTACTTGGTGTACTTTTTGGTGAAAATAGAACAGCAGTATTTGTTTTGGTATTTATTGTAATCGATCTAATGTTTTCGCGTGTAAAGATATGTACATCATTTGTGTAAAATTCAACTCAAAAGTATTGAAAGGCATACAAAACGTAGTTTTATGTAATGTAAACATTGTTCGTCCGGTTGAAACTTGCAGCACATGCAATATCCGTCGTTTCAAAAGACTTTGGGTCTTCTTCTTCTTCTTGGCGTACGTCCTCACTGGGACAAAGCCTGCTTCTCAGCTTCTATGAGCACTTCCACAGTTATTAACTGAGAGCTTCCTCTGCCAATGACCATTTTGCATGTGTATATCGTGTGGCAGGCACGAAGATACTCTATGCCCAAGGAAGTCAAGGAAATTTCCTTTACGAAAAGATCCTGGACCGACCGGGAATCGAACCCGTCACCCTCAGCATGGTCATGCTGAATACCCGTGCGTTTACCGCCTCGGCTATATGGGCTTTGGGTATTATCGTTAGATTTGTTCTCTTCGTCTTGAGGGTTTTATCGGCCAAATTGCCTGAAAAATCCCAGTCGACCAGTGAGAGATTTTCGATATCGATCGATATCGATTTGTATTGAATCGATGGCGATCGCTATCGTCAGATAAAGCACTATAAAGGAAATCTGAATCTGGTTGATACACGGAACCGCCAAACTACCCAAAATTGAGTTCTTTTGACGCATTCCCATAGTTCCGCCCAATAAGCCAAATTTGAGTAAATCGATTAAACTCACACTAGGTAAATTGCCTTTACCTCCAGCAAAAAAATATACTTAAGAGTAGGTAAATTCAACCCAAGACCCCCCCTCATTCAACCCAAATTTGAGTATACCTACATTTACTCAAAATTGGCTTATTGGGCTCAAGGACCCCCATTGGGTAGACGCATCTCTGTTTGTTTTTGACAACATCGGTGGGGGAAAGAGGGAAAACAACCTAATTTTGGGTAACTAGTTTATTCGATATACTCAGCTTTGAGTAAAATCGACCCAAAAATTAGGTAGTTTGATTTCTCCGTGTACGGATGCCCACGCAGATATGACGCTTGTTTAAAACAATAAACAAAATGAGAATTTATTTTTTCCAAAGTTGTATTTCTTTGATCTTACTTAGAGTTCATCGATAAAAAAACAACCCATTATCATCATTTCACGTTAGAACTTCATTTGTTTCTACAAAATGAAGTTCACAATCTTCCTATAACTTTCAAACTGTTCGTCCAATCAAGTGAGTGATTGTTTTTGGGATATACAAATGTGTTGGAAATAACATAATGTTGTTGATGGAGCATCGAATAACTTATGAAAATAGCGCATCTTCTTACATATTGAGAGACTCATGAAGTTAAATTCCGAATATCTCGGAAACGGTTACTTTCAGAAAGGTTATTACAGTAGACGTTCGGTCAGTGCAAGCGGTTTAACTGCAATGCTTTTGAACTGCAAGCACCTCCAAATGTCAAAATGGTGCGCCATGTTAGCACAAATGAACAGACGGATGAAGTTCACGTTCATTTAACGTCAGTTGATGGTTTGTTTATACTGTCAGGCGTTCCAGTTATCGAATTTTTGTTCGCTAAGTGAAACGTAAACATGTTGCAGTTATCATCTACTGTATCTTTGACATCCCGACCAGAAGCACCTAACAGGATACTAACAAAATTATAACAACCGTTGTTAGAAATAACATAATTTGATATAATTTTGTTGAAAGGATTCTCATATGTAAATGTCCATAACAAAATTGTAACAAAATTTGTTATTATTTTAGAAACAAAACTAAAACAAAACTTGTATTATTTATTCAAACAGGTATGTAACAAAATTTGTTACATTATGCGTATTAAAATAATTGCCTATAACATAATTTCGTAACAGATTTATTATAATATTTGCTATGATTTTTGTAAAAAAAAAAATTTCAAAATTTGTTAGATTTTTTGTAATGACGCAAAAAAGTTTGATCATTTTTGTAATATTGACCACTAGAGAGAAAAGGTAATATTGCAACATTTGCACCCATTTAGACTCGGCCGAAATTCATTATCATCACAGTCTAATTTCGCACACAACTTCGCAGCGGCTGGCATACAAAAGTTCGGTTGTGCTCATGCAAGGGGCGTCGGATGCACAACAGGTAAACGAAATAAGTTTGATTAGTGTGAAATTTCGCTGGGAAATGATGATTCAATGGATTCTCAAATTATCACAGTAGTCTAAACATTGATGAGAAACCCAATACAAAACGTATAACATAGGTAGCATCAATTTATAACGCAGCGCTAAAATTGTTGTGTTTTAACACCCCCTCCTCTTCCAATACGCTTTTTAGTATGAGAGTCCTAAAGTTTTTGTATTGACCGTATCGCTCGATTGTACTTCCCCCTCTCCCTTGAGCGTTACGTAATTTGTGGATGGCGTCATATTTGTTATGAAAAATATAACAGAACTTGTTATCATTTAGTTTTAATCTGCCAAATTTACAAACAAGTGTTTTGAAGCTATCGTCACAGAGATGCGATATCATTACAGCTAGAAGCTGTAGTTAAAAAAAACTGTTGGGATATCAACATGGCTTGTCGGATGTAAACATTATTATCAAAACAAACTGTAAGCTGGATATATAGCTGGGAATCAAATGCTTCACAGGTATCTGTTTTCTATTTTTTTGGGATTCTTTTGATTGATTGATTTGTCTTTATTAAAGAGAGTTTCAGCCCTTGGCTGGTTCGTCTCTTTGGGATTCTTTTATTGCACTCTAATCCACATCCGGAATAGTTGCTGGATGATGTGCCAATCGAATAAAAATCCAACCATCAAAACAGCTGCTTTTATACAGTTCATTTTGTAATATTGCGGTGCTTTGTAGCGTTCTTTAGTAGAAATTGGAGGGCCAGCGGAAAAAAAGGCTAACAGGAAAGAAAAATCTTCTCTAATGAACTACGCGTAACTTCGAAACTGTGGGAAAGCCGCGTAGAGAAAGTCGTGCAAAAGCGAATCCACTAGGGTATTGGTTCCCTTATTAAGCATGTGGCTCCCATTTTCATCCCACGAAAAACAAAGGATTGAAGCGCTGTTTGTTTTGTTTCTTATTTATGTATTTTTTATTAGAAGTGAGCACCCATGAAAACAAAAAGAACGGAGTCAATCGGTGCCGTAATCGCTTGTTTTCGAATAGGACGAAAATGGGAGCATGAGATTACTGATGGCACACATACCCTATATAGCGAATCTGCGCGAAATCGGTAAACGACAAAACTTTAATAGGGTGACAAAGGGTATTATCGGCAGGTGTGTTCTCTTCGTCATGGGGTGTTTTTGTGGGCCAAATTGCCTGAAATTTGGGCATATAACTCAGCTTGGTTGGGAAGGATTTGAGGCCAACTTTGGGATCAACAGGTTTCAAAAAACCCCCCATGACGAAGAGAACAAAACTGCCAAAAATACGTAAGTTCTCCTATCTCGGTTTCGGGCGAAACTTAGCTAACGTATTCAGCATAACAGTATAAATGTTTTGACGTGAGAGAAGATCGTTTGGTTTCTAGAGTAACTTTTGAGAAGTATGTACAGCTGTGTTCATAAAAATAGCAGTGAAAGCCATTTTCCATACAAAATGGCCAACTTTGACATACTGTAACTTCATTTTCATATGAGCGCTTGAGCTAAAAATTTGACAGCGAACTACAAATATAATAAATATTGTTATAGCAAAATTAGAGAATTTTTGAAGAACGTCAAAAAAAAGTTAAACACTATGTGAAATTGATCAAAATAATAGCAGTGTAAGAAAACTGAAATGTAGCCTTACCTTGAAGAAGCAAGAAATATTTTCGCTCGCTATTCGATCAGTTTCCGCCTTGGTTACAAGTAAATGTATAAAGTTCAAAATTAAAAAAAAGTTTGCTTAATAAAAAAAATCAAAACAAACACTACTATTATTTTGATCAATTTCACTTAGTGTTTAACTTTTTTGCACGTGATTTGAAAATTCTCAGATTTTGCTATTACATTGTAGTTCGCTGTCAAATTTTCAGCTCAATCGCTCATATGAGAATAAAGTTACAGTATGTCAAAGATGGCCATTCGTATGAAAAACGGCTTTCACTGCTATTTTTATGAACACAGCTGTATATGTTTTTGACATGAATGTTCTTGAGAAACTGTAACTCGGAAACCATTCATATTAGATAAAAAGTGTCTGGAAAGGAATGGTAAGGAAACCAATAAGCTTTGTGAAAAAATAAACACCGAAAAAAACATTTTTTACTCATATAAATATTTTAACACAGAAACTCAAATTCTCCAAATACGTTATTCTTTTACAGTGTATAATTTTGAAGGAAACTCGGGTGTTTTGGTGACAAAATGAAACATGGAGCAAACATTAAAAAAAAAGCTTTTTTAATAGTAATTTTGAGGGTTTTTTTTTGAAAAATCGCTTTCGGGCGATAAAAAAAATATGATTTAATGACAGAATATGGTTACACCAAAAATTTCGAACCGCAATGCTGTCAATGAATTATCTTTCTAAAAGTAAGCGTTCCAGAGATATTTGGAAGTTAATTTCAGGATTCTCTCAATATGTAAAAAATGTGCCCTTTTCATAAGTTATTTGTATGCTCCATCAACAGCACTATGTTTTAATTTCAACACATTTTTTTATCCCATCAACTTTCTCTTTGACACTCACTTGATTGGACGAACAGTTTGAAAGGTATAGGAAGATTATGAACTTCATATTGTAGAAACAAATGAAGTATATAATATAATAAATATAAATCGAATGATGGTAATTGGTCGTTTTATCGATAAACTCTAAGGCTGATACAAATTTAATTTTGACTTTTTGTCTCCCCCCCCTTCAAAAGTTTTTGGCTGGATTTTGGATTTTGAGGGGACAAATAAAAAAATATTTACCAAAATATCGAGTCTTTCCAAAAATTCTTTAACAAATCCGATGAGTTTTAAATATTTTTCAGATTAAATGCTTTATTATTTTTATCCCCCCCCCCCCTCGACCAGCCAAAGAGTGGTGGGACAAAAAGTGAAATAAATATTTGTAACAGCCTAAGTAAGAACAAATAAATATGAATTTGGAAAAACTGAATTCTCTGTTCGATAATCAACCATGCGTTTCATTGTTTTAAACAAGCGTCATTTTTTCTGCGTGAGCAAGTTTAAGACAATGCCGCCGACAAAACCCTCATGATGAAGTTAACAAACCAGCTGATAATATAGGGTGTCCCAGAAAGTATGGGCACAACTTTGTATAGCAAAAATACAATCATTTTCTTAACAAACAACATTTTTATATTTTTGTATTTTTATTCAGAGTTTATACATTAAAAAGGGGTTTTTGAATGCAGAATGCAGAAATGAAAAAACATCTTTCAAAACTTCTGCTACTTTTGACTTGAATTTTACACAAATGACCTATCTATACACACGAAAACATGAGATCGATTACAGAAAATACCAAAACAGTAAGAGGAATTAAATAATTATTATCATTATAAAATGCGCTCAATGCTACTATTTTTTCCCAATTTAATCATGGAATTTGTATATTCTGCCTATTTTACTTCGACCTTAGGGAGCATCCATTAACCTTTCAGGACGCGCGCCAGTTCGCTCCTGAAACTGCACCGTATACGACGAGCGAGGTTTTCTAGTGTTGTACTTTTTCCACCAGCGAAAGGTTAAGTACGCAACGCTAAAATTGGAAATTTTCAACCCTCCCTGCCTCCTCCAAACGTGACAATATACTTAATGAATGACCGCTTATGTGATAGATTAAATTTCATTGCTTTAAATAAAATAAAATTTTGAACATAACTAAATTATATCTAAAGTTGTTATCATATCTGCATAGGGGTTGTCCATAAACCACGTGGTCATGAGGGGGGGGGGGTGGGTTCGGCCAATGACCATTTTGTATGGACAAATAAAATTTTTTGTATGGACTAATGACCACGCGGGGGGGGGGGGGGGGTATTGAAAAGTCCCAAAAAAATGACCACGTGGTTTATGGACAGCCCCATATGATATAATTGTGATCGATTAAAACAAAATCTCTAACGACAAATTAAGTCTATTATGTGTCAACGAGCCCAATGTGACGTCATACTACCCCGCTTGTGTACGTCTGACATACAAGGATTTGAATGATGAAACTGGCAATACGTAAAACTAGTAAAGCATCTATCACCACCCTTTTCAAGAGCCGTGATGGGCCTCATTGGTAGAGGTGCCAGATTTCTACCGATGGAAGGTGTCTTGGTTCAAATTCCGTTCGGATCCGAAAATTTTATAACGTTCTGGAAATTATTTTTTTATGTTACTTACTTTTTCTAAAAATAGAATAACACGCTTAAAAATATTTACCCAAAAAATGAGTATAAAAATTAGTTTTTACCCTAACAGGTATCAAAGGAATTATAACACAATTTGTTATAATTTTGTTAAATTCTATCATATTTCATGGAACAAGTTTTGTAATATTTTTGTTATGATCATAACACAAGTTGTTATATTTTTGTTCTTTTCAGTGGGAAATTTGTTAGAATTTTTGTTATTTTAACTACTAACGGTACATGTTTTATAACAACCCTTGTTATAAAAATGTATTGTAACAAAATAACACAGCTTGTAATAATTTTGTAATGTCCATCTAGTCGGGTATCCTACTAAAATTTGAAAACGGTCTGATAAAAAGTTCCGAACCTTTTTTCACGTTGTTTACCCGACTATCTATCGCGTAAGAATATTGGGTTTCTCATTATTGTTTAGACTACTGTGATAATTTAAGAATCCAACGTATCATCCCGACCAGAAGCTCCTAACAAGATTACAACAAAATTATTACAACCGTTGTTAGAAATAACACAATTTGATATAATTTTGTTGTAAGGATTCGTATATGTGAATAACCATAACAAAATTGAAACAAAATTTGTTATTATTTTAATCACAAAACTATAACAAAACTTGTATTATTTATGCAAACAGATATATAACAGCATTTGTTACATTATGGATATTAAAATAATTGCCTATAACAAAATTTCGTAACACATTTATTGTAGTTTTTGCTACATTTTTTGTAACAGAATAATTTCAAAATTTGTGGGGTTTTTTGTATTGACGCGAAATAGTTTGATAATTTTTGTAATATTGATCACTCGAACCAAAAGCCCTAAAACAAAACTTATAGCATTCATTTAGAACGAAACGCTTAAATCGTCATGTTAAAACCCCCTCCTCTTCCATTACGCTTTTTTGTATGAAACTCCTAAAATTTTTGTATGGACCGTAACGCTTGGTTGCACTTTCCCCTCTCCTTTGAGTGACGCGTAATTTGGGAACGGCGTCATTTTGTTAAAAAAAATGTAACAGAACAACTTGTTAACATTTAGTTATAATATACCAAATTCTTTCTAAACCAGCAGTGCTTTAAAGCTACTATCGTTATGCGATGTCATTACAGTTGGAAGGTGTAATAAAAAAAACTGTTGGGATATCACCATGGCTTGTCGGATGTAAACATTATTATCAATACTATCTGTAAGCTGGAATATAGCTGGAAATC